>NC_044992.1:27483550-27807300 GCF_008728515.1 Papio anubis
GCCTCAAATGCAGCCTGACACTCGGGAGGCTGTGTCTGGGACTCCACTGCCACAGAGAGCATTGCCATTGGAAATGTGATTTTCCAAAAATGATGAATAACTCTTGGTAATGTTTCCAATGGAACAATCTTCCTTCGATTTACACGGTAGTTGTATTCCCAGAAAAATCAGTGTATATTAAATTCATGACACAAATACTTCATGTTTATATGTATAACATAGGTTCCAGGCTCAAATAATTATAAACAGGTCTTTTGCCTACTTGAATGTCAACCAGGATATTTGCAAGTCGTGTGGGATGTGGAGTGATGTTTCATTGAGCAGGATCATCCCTGCGTCGACAAGCGTTTAACATCCTTGGCCACTCCCACTAAATGCCAGTAGCATCCCCTATAGTGATTGTGAACATCGAAAATATCCCCCTACTTGTTTACAAAACTGTCCCTAAGGGATGGCACTGCCCTCATGGAGAATTTCTCTTCTAGTTTGTATCTTTCACCTGCCTATAAGCTACCAGAGGACAGATGAACTTGTACATGATGGGTACTCAAGAAATTCGGATCGGCTGTAACACATGCACTCATACCCCATGCGTATCCCCTCAGCCAGCCCTGAGGTCACCTGCAGAAAGACCTGCCAAAGGTGACAGATGGGTGTCCTCCAGCCCCAGGAGTGTGCCAATCTATGTACAAATCAGGCCAAAAGTGCCAGGGAGCTAACAGCCCTCAGACAACCTTCTGCCAAGGAGGGCTGGGGCTGGGGGATAAATTCCCCAACTTCCTCATCCCTCCGTAGGACCAATCTGAGGCACACTGGGAAGTATTCCAGAGAATCTGCCATGAGCCTGAGCCCCAGCTGCCCACAGAGATAACGCTCGTGAACATCCCATACCTGGTTCTCCCTCCTTCCTGTCTCACTTCCCCACTCCCTCAGAGCACTTCCTGGGATCACCTCCCAAATACACTCCTTGCACTCAGATTCTTGTGTCAGTGTGTTTCAGGCACTATTGTTACACAACAAACCACCCCAGAATCGCTTAAAACAGCAAGGATTTCTGATTTCCCCTGATTCTGCTGTCGGCTGGGCCGTTCCTCTGAGGTTTCACTAGGTCCTGCGCAGCTGGAGGGTCCCCTGAGCTGGAAGATCAAAGCTGGCCTCACCCACTGCTCGGCAGGTGGTGCAGGCTGTTGGCCGGGGAAGGCTTTGTCCTCCTCCTCCTCGAGGCTTCTCACCCTGCGGTAGCTGGACTTGCATGGCAGCCTCACAACAATGCCCCAAGATGGCAAAAGAGGAAGCAGCAAGCCTCTTGAGCCCACGCCCCAGATCACAAACAACATCCCTTTCTGTTACATTCTATAGGTCGAGGCAAGACACAAGACCAGCCCGGGTTCATGGCGGGTAGAGAAACAGATCTTGTCTCGGGATGGGAGTTGCAGCAAAGGCACGTGCATGCAGGGTGGGAGGAATTTATGACCATTAAACAATCTGCCACTTGGCGTCTGCTGTGGGGAGGGGTAGCCCCAAATTAAGACATCAGCCGAATCAAGCAATGACATGGGCAGATGAATGTCTGGCGGCATAACAGAGGGGAAGATGTGGATGTGTGAGTGCACTCTGGAAACAGAGGCACTGCCCAAGTTGCTGCTGCTGACCAGGACGTGCAACTCCTGGACACACAGGCTGGGAGGAAGGTGAGACCCTCTTAGCATCTCTAGTTCCACTGCCGAACTTGTGTTTTTCCACAAGACTGCATAATTCACCAAGACACAATTACTTACGGAAGAACATAAACAGTGTGTGCCATGGGCCCATGGGGGTTTGTAATTCAGACATGTCTCCAGGGATAATTAAAATCTCTCCTCAGAACAGGAAGTCTTGAAATAGTGCTACAGTGGTGTGCCCTGCTCCTGCCGAACCCAGGGTGGTGACCAGGGACTCCTTAGGGCAGGAGGACGAGCTGAGGGTGGGAAAGGAGAAGATGGCCAGGACCTCTAATCCTGGAAGAACTCAGTGGACGCCCAACTGCAGCAGCAAGAGGGAGTTCAATTTTGGAGAGAACTTCTCTTAACACCAGGGCTCATTTGTAGACCATGGCAAGGGCTGTCCCCTTTGCCCGTGGATGGTAAGGACAGATGGAGGGAGGCCTGGTTTAGACAGAGCCATGGTACAGGTTAGATGGGCCGATCTAGCAGTGTTCTGCGTGTGAGTGAGGCTGATAATCAGGGATGGGATTCTTTCACAGATAAGGGAGAGGAAGGGAAGAGGAAGGGAGCATTGAGTCTTAAAGACCTACTCCATGTCAGGCTCTATGCTAAACACTTTACACCCCTTGTCATTCAACCTGTACCCATTTTCCAATTCGGAAAGTGCTAAGTCCAAGAACATAAAGCCGCCACATGGCAGAGCAGGGACCCAGGCCTCTTGACTCCAAAGTCCACAGGAATGTCTAGAGGAAGCCAGCAAACAAGGTGAAGTGTCGGACAGCAGACAGAAGAGAGGAGACTCTCTAGAAGGGCAGAAATGGCTCTGCCTTAAAGTCCTTGAAAGCCAGTAAGAAAAAGAGAGTGGAGCCTTATGGTGTGTATCTCCAAAGTCCAGGACCATGCCAGGGAGTGGATGTTATCAGAAGACAGATTTCAGTTTGGTATAAGAAAGAGCTTTGTAACAGGCAGAGCCATATGGAGAGGTGGTGAGCTCCCCATCCCTAGACACATGTAAGCACAGGCTCAATGCCCACCAGCAGTACTTCCGCAGAAAGGTTAGATCTGGTACCTCTGCAGTCTCTTGGACTCTAAGGTTCCAGGGATCTCTGGGAGGGGCTGAGTGCCTTGGCTGGAGGACCCTAATGGACATGGGTGAAGTTGAGCCAGGAGAGAGTTTGTGACGAATGGAAGAGCTCTGGGCCCTTCTCTTTTCCCTGCCCTCCCAGAGCCTCCAGGCTTCTCATTTGCTGCTCTCCTGACAAAGCTACTGGCTGGGGGAGGGGAGGGATCCGGAGGTGCCCCCACCCCGCCTGCATGCTGAATGGTGACAAGTTAACCTGCTGACCCTTAATCAAAGTCTCCAAGCGCAGCGGCTGGATGGATGCACCATTTCTCCAGCTCCAATTACTCAGCAGGAAGTTCATCTGGTGGCAAGAAGCAGAAGGAGCTGAAGACGGAGACAGCGAAGATGGAACGGTCCTAGGGGAGACCACAGCCATGGCCTCAGCCCAGGGCTGGGGCAGCTTCCAGCCCAGCCCAGGCCCACAGAGCTTCAGCCACCTGGAGAGGCCTGTGCTGAGGGGAGGGAGGGGAGAGGCTGGGGACCTTGGGACAGTCCAGGCCCTGCTGGTGTCAGGGAAGTGGACCATAGAATCCTGAAAGATACTGCTCCCCACACACAACTCTCCCATTCCAAAGGCTGCCAGCCTCACACAGGAGGCATCTGAAGACTGTGGGGAGGCCTCTGTCAACACCTGGACACCGTTTCTATCCCCAGTTCCATCCAACCTCATCACCCTGTGTTCCCTCTGGGACCAACCAGCCCTAAGGAGCCCAGAAAAGGCAGCATGGATAGAACAATTTCCCTGCAATCAACCCCCAGGATCTGTGCCACCTCCAGAATTGAACTGGGACTGTTGCCATGTACAGAGATATCCAGAAGAGGGTCCTGCCAGACCAGACCCCCTTCCTCTGTCCCCAGACATTCCTTCCCATTCAGAAGTACATGGGCATGGGGAGGGGGTTCCAGGCCCTAAACCTACATGTTGGGAGGTATGAGAAGCTCCCTTCTGAGAAGCAGAAACAGTCCCTGGGAGAGTGCAGGCTGATGGGGGAGACACAGACCCTATCCTGGCAGATCTCTCAGTATGATGGGGGTGGCAGATTTCTGAGTTCAAGAACTCCAGTCTAAGAGAGGAAGACAACACACAAAGATGGACTTGCAAATGCTCACTCAACCACCAGCGAGAAGGTCCCTTGACCTTCTGTCACACTCATGCATGAGCCACAGGCTGCAGAAGGAAGCGCCGGGGTCACCCCCAGGGGCTCCCCTGAGGAAGGGTTCAGTTCCAAGGTGGCTTCACTTCCTCCAAACTCAGCCTCAGAAGGTGCTTCCTGGAGCACAGGAGCGCAGGTCTGTACAGCTGTGGGAGCCAAGGAAGAGCAGCTTATTAATTTAATCCTTAAGCAAATTTATAAAATTGTCAGTGGATTTGCAGGAAGCCGAGGGAAGTGGCTTCCGGGGAAGCTGGCAGCTGCTGTCCTGCCAGGAGGATTTGCCTTGCTGCGCGGGAGCGGGTAGGGATGCGGAGGCTCCATGCCTCAGAACCCCTTCCCCAGTACTTCCTGGCAGGGACCCTGCTTCTGTACATGTCTCCTCTGTCAGTCTCTTCACTAGAAACAGAACCTGAAAATTGGTCTGGGAGGACCTCAGCCACCACGTCACCACGGCCACTGATAGAAATAATTACAGATGAGGAGTAAGCACTTTCAGTGCGCCAATGCTGAACATATACGAATTCATCATCAGGAATGAAGCAGGTACTGTTCTTGTCACTGTTTACAGATGGGAAAACTGAGGCATCAAAAGGTTAGGTAACTCATTGCTCAAGGTCACACAGCTTGTAAGTGGCGGGGGCAGGATCCAAGCCAGCGCAGCCATTCTCAACCTCTCTGCCCTTCTACACCCTTAGTCTCTTGCCTCTCTCTTTTGCTTTTGGCTTCTGTCAAAAGGAGACCCATCCTCCCACCCCCATGGGGCTGCTAGGCCAACTATCTCTCACGCTGTTCCTAAGGGCAGTCCCGAGTGTCATCCTGACCGTTCCCCAGCCTCCAAATGCCCGAGCCGCTCCGTTCCTGGTGAACACCTCCATCTTCCACCTGCTCTGCCCTCTTTCAGCCACTTCCACCCCATGAGAATCAGTGCTTCCCTTCAAGATTGGAACCTCCCGAGAGCACGGACATGGGTCCCAAGCCTTGGCACAGCCCATCTGGGTCCCTGAGTAAGGTATGGCTTCTTGGAAGGGGTCCCAGGCCTTCGGGTCCTGCAGCAGTTCTCCCGCCTGCTTGGTAAGGCCAGTGCCCAACAGCCTTCGGGTTTGAGGAGAAGGCTGCTACGAGCCAGCGTGGCCCAGGCCCAGCTGACTGAATCTCCAATCTCCACAGAGACTGAGGCCGGTTAACCTGTTGGGAGAGTTCACTGATCATGCGCCGATAAGGAATTAGAAAAGCCCTGACCAGTCGGTGACCTTATCCAGCCACCGTTCCTGGTCCGGCTCCAGCACCCCCGTCCAGCAGATCTCTCATTAGCATCTTAATGTGAGGAACATATGCAATGAGGCATCTGAAAAAATCCCCAGCATTTAAATTCATTAACAGTCCCTGGAAGTCTTCAGTGCGGAGGTGGAATTATCGCTAAACTGCTTTTAACTTACCAGCTGTGCGCTAAACGGCAGAGGAGCCTGGCCTTAGGGTTTGGGAGGGGAGTTGGAGGGGGGTTAGTTGGAGGGGTGCTACTGTCTGGGGGCCCAAGCCCAAGCCCAAGGATGCTGAGGCTCCTGGCTGGAGGGCTGTTTTCCAGATTCTGTTCAACACCCTAATGATGAGTGAAAAATTCAATCAACCAGCTGACTTGTCCACTTAGAAACAAACAGCCGCCTCGACTGATATTGATGTGGCTGTGCGTTTCAGGTTAAGTTTTGTGACCCTGCCTCTCTCTGCTCAGTGTATGATGGATGATAGAGGAAATGTCTTTCCTCTCCCCGGAGTGGTCTTCCTCTGCCTGGCCAGACTCTCCCCGTGCTTCGTAGCCCCTCCAAGGGACATTTCCTGACACTGTCTTCCTCTCCCCGCCTGGTTTCTGTCCAGCATTTTTGCCCCCCATCCCAGCACACAGCCCACAGTGCCGTGACCTTGCTAAGATCTGTCTCTTCCATGTGCCCAAGAATCCCAGGGAGCAGCATTGGGCCTGTGTGTATCCCACAGTCCAGTCAGCCCCTGGCACAAAAGATAGGTTCAACAGAGATTCACTGAATTAATTAACTGATTGATTAAATGTTCCTCTCTGTCTGCAGTGTCAATCACAGTGCCTGGCTCATCGCAGATTTTCAATAAATATTTGCTGAATAAATGTTGAATGATAGATAAGTGGTAGATGCAGGGATGGTCTGGGGGTAAGGAGGTTAAGATTCAGGAATTCAATGCTTTATTCAACAAATATTGAATAACTAATCAGAATGATGGTTAATATTTGTATGTGGCTTACTATCTGCAAAGCACATGTTAACCCATTTAATACTTACAGCAACTCTGTAAGAAGGATTTTAACACTATCCTCATTTTACAGATGGGAAAACTGAGACATCTAAGCAACTTACCCAAGGCTATACAGTTAACGCTTCGTGCAGCAGGGATTTGAATCTAGAGTCTAGCTCAAGGGCAGTGCCCTCCAATGGAAGTAAAGTGTGAGGGAGCCACATGTGTAATTCTAAATTTTCTAGCAACCCCATTCTAAAAAGTGAAAATAAATGAGATTCATTTCAATAAGATATTTTGTTTAACCCAATATGTTCAAAATATTTTCATTTCAACACATAATCAACATTTTTTAAAGTATTAATGAGATTTTTTACATTCTTGTTTTCACACTAAACTTTCAAAATCTAGTGTATGTCAGGTGTGGTGGTGGCTCATGCCTGTAATCCAAGCGCTTTGAGAGGCTGAGGCAGGAGGATCACTTGAACCTGGGAGTTCAAGATCAGCCTAGGCAACATGGAGAAACCCAGTCTCTACAAAAAAATACAAAACTTAGGCCAGCATGGTGCCAGGCACTGTGGTCCCAGCTACTTGGGAGGCTGGGGTGGGAGGATTGCTTGAGCCCAGGAGGTTGAGGCTGCCGTGAGCTGTGATTGGGCCACTGCACTTCAGTCTGGGCAACAGAGCAGGACCCTGTCTCAGATTTTTAAAATCCAGGGAATATTTTGCACTCACAGCATATCTGCTTAATGGCTGCATGTGGCACATGGCTGCTGTACTGAAGGATGCTGAGATGAAGCTGAATTCCTAACCACTGTTCCCTGCTATCTCCCACCTACCTGTGTCTGGATCTGTGCTAGACACTGAGGACACAAAGAGGAACCAGCCACAGTCCCTTCAAGGAAGCTACAGTTTGTTGGGGTAGACACACGGGGCATAGCAACACATTATAGTAAATGCTGGTGACCTAAGATGTGATGAAATCATGATAAGAATGTGGTGTTGTATCACTGTACAGAAGGAGAACCTTGAGGGTAGGGGTCTTCAGGAAGCCAGAGAAAGCTTCCAGAGATCAGAGGCCTGCCTGAGGTTTGAATATAAGTAAGCCAGGTAAGAGGTAGAGAATAGCATGTGCTAAGGTCCAGCAGTGGGGAGGTGGACAGCAAATCCCTGAGAGCAGGCAGCTCATTTGGAAGGGCTGGAGTCAGCAAGGGCAGGGTCTTGAAAGCCCAGGCTGCAGTGGGACAAACACATAAGCCTGCATTAAAAGGGTCTGGACTTGACCTTGAGGAACATAGGGAGACATAGGGAAGAAGGATTTTAAAGGAGAAAGTGATAGACTCAGATGTGCATCTGAGAAGTGAGGCTAGAGGGGTAATACTGGTGGGATTGGTGGCCTTAGCAGGGAGAGAGGAGGGGAGGAAATCAAGTCAACAAGACTTGGTAACCATGCATGCTGGAGACTGAGCAGAAGATCTGACCCCTGGGTTTCTGGTAGGGCTGCTGGCTGGACAGTGGGGCCATTCTTTGAGGAGAAGGAACTCAGAGGGGTGGCAATAGGTTGAGGGAAGAGGAGGCTGGGTTTAGATGCCTGTGTACTGAGTTTTGTGGAAGCAGGGAAATGAGAAGCCTGGATGGATGGGCCTTAGGATAGCATGGGAGGCTGGCAGGGTTGGAGGTACAGATCAGCATTTCAGTGGATGAATGGTCACGTGGATGGGTGGCAGAACTCCTGGACCCTGCCATTTTTAGAAGACAACGCACACACAGGATGTGGCCACAGTTCTCCTGTTGTTACATGTGGTTAGGTGGAAGGAAGAAAGTGCCCTAGGGACTTATGGCCAAGGAGACCATATTAATAAGGGATCACAAATTGTCTATGTTCACTTAATCAATCTGTGTTAACAGAATTAAGGAGTAGACAATTGAGGCCCAGAGAGGTTAAGTAATTTGTCCGAAAGCACACAGCCAGGTAGTGATCAAGCTGAGGCAAGAATCCCAGTCCCCTGACTCTAACTCCAGTGTCCATTCATCCATCCATCCACCCATCCATTCAGCAGCTGTTTATTGAGCACTTACTACATGCAATGCAGTAGAAGCTGGGGATGCATAGTCAAGTAATGATGTTCTATGTCCAGGATTAAAGGAAAAGGTAGGGCCTGGCAGTAGGGAGGGGTAAGTGTGTGAACAAGACCTGATGGCAGGAGCTACTGTGCAAAGTACTGAGGAGGGGGCTTGAGTGAGCAGTGAATCCAGTCTGTGGGGCAGGCAGCAGTGAGCTTACTGTCCTGCACTGGCCTCATGGACCTAGATGCCTCATCTTTCCACACCATGCACAACTCCATCTGGCCCCTTATCCCAGGACACAGCCCACAGTGCTGTGACTTTGTTTAAATCTGTCTCCTCCATGTGCCCAAGAATCCCAGAAGGCAGCATTGGGCCTGTGTGTATCCCAGAGACCAGCATAGACTCTGTGTATCTGTGATGGGAGATAACTAAGAAGAGTTATCTTCTAGAGTTAGGAAGACGGGTATAGACCAGATAATAGATGGTCTTGAATGTTCAAGTAAGGAGATTGGTCTTGACTTGGTAGGGACTAGGGAGCCACCGAAAGTTCTTGAGCAGGGTAGAGAGGTGCTCAGATTTGCCTTTCTGCAATCTCCTGAATCAGGCTCCACTGCCTTTTCTCTAATCTCCCAAACCGTGCTCAGCTCAGCACCTGCACCTAAGCCAGCAGAGGACTCAGGAGGGCACGAAGAAGCCCCATTGAAGTCACCAGGCCCTCTCATGCCCTGTTCTGCACAGCACCTCTCTCTGTGGCTTGCCCTGCTGTAGGATGAAGGCAGCGGAAACAAGGTCCAGCACTTGGAAGCAGGAGAGCTGGATTTGAGAACTCACACTGTGGCTTCACCTCCGTATCCTCATCTGTGCAGCAGGGAGGCCAGACTGGAACTGCCCCTCCCCATCCCAGATGGGCCTTGGAGTCACCTCACAGCTTGTCAGTCACACAGATGCCTGAGCCCAGGCCTGGGGAACTGCTCCTTCCAGAAAAAGAGACTGATCAGGCTTGGGAAGCAGGACCTTGTGTGACCTCTGAGGACACCAGGATCAGAAGAGGAGAGTGGGAGGCTGTCCAACCCAAACCTTAAAATCCATGGGCTTTCTCACCCTCCCACCTTGCCATTGTAATCCCTGCTTCATGCATGAGCAAGCTCACGGGTGCACCGGTCCACACCCAGGGTAAGTCATCACCCTGGCAAACCCATTTTCAAGGGACCACGTTTCCTTCCAGGTTTTCCAGACACAGAGAAATAAAACACAAGATGGCTGGTTAGATTAGAATTTCAGATAAACAACTAATAATGTTTTTAATAGAAGGATGTGTCATCAATTAGATGAAAGGGTCTCCTAAGCCTCTGGGCTTGGGGCCGCAAAAGAGGCCATCCCCTGGAATTCTCACCTACTGCCTGGGAGAGGTGAGCAGGGAGAGGCTGTTTCTGATTGCAACATGTGCAGATGGTCTTTGAAGAAGAGTCCATGTGTCAGCTTCAAGCACCCTGCAGCACTGGCCTCTCGTGAGCCAGTCACTGGCTCAGTCACCTCAAATCCCTTTGTCACCCCAACTGCCAGCCCAGGCTCCAACAGCCCACAAGCCACAGAGCAGGGCTGTTCAGAGAGGAAGGGCCTGGATGGGAAGACGAGCTCATTAGGACAAGGCTTTTGTGTTACCAACTGGAGGACCAGCCCCAGCTAGACCCAGTCCCGGAGCCCTGGACACAGGAGGAGGAGCCCCTCAGGGACCCCTTCAGCAGCTGGTTCCCACCCCCAGAATGATGGCCCACAGAGCAAGGCCCGGAGCCAGTCCAGGTCCAGGACTGAGAAGGAGTTTAAGATCAGTCATCAGCCACCGGCGATTGAGTCATTCCCTCTTGTCCCACGTGCCATCCCTAAATACAGACATGCACACAGACATACATTCCCAGCACTGCCTAGCACATCCGGCTCCCTGCTCTCCCAAGCCTAACAAGTGCCTCACTGCTTGGAGATTGAAAGCTGGTAAGCAGTGAGGCTGCCAGCCCCTCCCACATCCCCCACAGCCATCACCTTCTAGCCATGCGGCTGCTGGCACAGCCACCAGCTAATTAGCTGCCGGGTAACGAGGGGCCCGTGCTCCTGAAGGCAGGCACTGCGTTCTGGGACATTAGCTTCCTATTAGGAGCCACTTTCCACTGCAAACACAAACAGCCCCAGAGGAGGATTGGCAGGGGAGAGGATGGCCTGGGGTGGGGGAGAAGCAGCATGCTTCAGGAAGCCTTTTATTAACTCTCTAATCCATTCCAGATGCTGCAGGGTGCCTTGCCTGGGAGCCCTGGAAAGGGGTAAAGGCAGTAGGGGAAAGATCTGAAATTCAAGAGAAAATCTTAGATTAGACAGACGTGAGTGCGAGAGAAACATCTGGGTTGTCCAGTTGGGGAAAATGAGGCCCAACGTCCAGATGTGATGGGGATGGGACAGCTTCTCCTGGTTTAGCTTCAGCTCAGACTGGGAGACCTGATGATCCCTTATCTGGTTAATGGGTTTATCCTGGGAGGTGGGTGGGGCTGGCAGGAGCTGGGCAGGGCAGAAGGTACCCCCTTAGCTGGAATGGCTGTCCCATCTCGGGCAGAGACCAGGGAGGCTGGGAGGCAGGCTCCCCTAAAGTTGAACAATGTTTCCTTCTCATTCAAAAGACTGAAGGCTACAAGAGGGAGCACCTAGCAGCTGCTGACAACCCAGCCCCCAGGGCACGCCCAGACGTGGGTGCACCACTGAACGGGAATGTCTTCACAAACACACACACACAGTAGCACGCATGGCTCTGCACACTGATGTCGTGCACAGACACATGACTGCCACTCAGGAGACCATCAGCCTGACTCTCTTGCTCTCTCTCTCACACGCGCGCACACACACACACACACACACACACTAAAAGCAGTAGGGGTTGGGGGACCTGAAGCTGCAACACGACCCCCAGCAGCCCCCAGGACCACCACCTTGTCTCTGCCCCTGACCAAGCCAGGATGAGGTTACAGCCGGGAATTTTTCCAGCCTGGGGTTATTACCACTCCCTTTCATAATCAACATTTTGTAATGAAATTTATACAGTATGTAACCTACCTCCATACACTGTGTACCTGCATACATAATTTTGCCCAGCTGTAATATCAAAGAGAAATAAACAGGGGTGAAAGGTTATGATAAAACCCTGTGTATTTCTGTATGTGAATGCTTGAGCACCACCCCCCAAGACGACACAGGAAGCAGTGAGAAGCTTGCACCTAAATGTTGGGGCATCTGAACACCTACAAATGATGATCGATCAGGTGTTTCTTTTAGGGACTGGGGCACCATGATCAGGATTGCCGTCCATGTAGTGGTTTTCCAGCTGGTAAGCAATTCTTAGTAAAATCTTTATCAAAACCAAGTCCAATCTTCCCTCAATTTACTGGTGGTTGCATTCCTGGAGAATGTTACATATATTAAATCATGCCAAAAAATAGTGAAACCTAAGTAGCACAGCCTCAGCTTAGTGTCTGTACAGCCTGAGGTTCTCACCTCAGACAAATATACACTGGTGTTTCACGTATGTGACAACTGACTGGACAGGTAACATTTTTTGTCCCACGCACTAAAAGCCAGGGACACCCCCAAATCATGATGATGGCCCAAAATGCTCCCTGGGGATGGAACCCTCACTGAGATCTAAAGCCTCAGACTCTCTCTGAGGCTCATGTCCAGGGTCCTAGTACCTCCCTCAGCAGGCAGAGACCAAGGACACAGGGGATGAAGGATGGAAACTGGTTTGCAAGCAGGAGAGCCCATTACCCAGGTAGGGTGAGGTCATTACTGCTGAGACTGATGCTGGAGGCTATGGCTCAAGCATTGAGGGGGTGTAAATGTCCAAGCACCCAAGCCAGGTACTTGGCACACGTTATCTGTGAGTCAGGCTGTGAGACACTCTTTGCCAGGTAGGGAATGCAGGGGAATGAGGATCTGGCAGGTTGAGTAACTTGAATTGAAGTTTATCTGGGTCCAATCCCCTTTGTCTTCTAAGATCGTACTTGCCTTCAGGAAAGGTTCCAGGGAGGAGAAGGTATTTGAAAAAGCTAAAGGACAAAGAGCTTTCCAGTAGGTAGAGATGGAAGGAGAACAGCATCCCAGCTGAGGAAATAATGTGAACAAAGGCATGGAAATTGTGTTCAAGTAGCATGACCTCTAGCTTTTCTGGGAGCATAGACTCTGTGTAGCTGTAATGAGAGATAACTCTGGGAAGATGGGTGTAGACCAGATAATAGATGGATGACCTTGAATGTTCACTGGTTTCTCTCCCCAGGCAGATGACCCCGTGGCAAGGGAGGGACTAGGTAGGGACTAGAAAGACACTGAAAGTTCTTGAGCAGGGTAGTGAGGTGTCCGGATCTGCCTTTCTGCAATTTCCTGAATCAGGCTCTATTGCCTTTTCTCTAATCTCCCAATCAGCTCACCACCTGCACCTAAGCCAGGCCTCTTCCTGGGGCTGGTGCTGTCGAGGAATTTCTCCCAGCCTCCCCAAGTAGTTTTTAAGCCATAATTAATTGCACAGTAATGAGGATCTAATTGCCTTCCCCCTGCCAGCACCCCAGAGATGACGGGCTATACCTGGAAGAAGGTGTGTTCAGAAAAAAAAAAACAAGTTAATTAACACTGTGAACAAAGAGGCTGCTAATTGCATTGCTTCCAGGACTTGGGAAGACATTTTTCAGGAATGGGAGTCTCCTGTCTTGGGCTCATTAGGAAAACCGATGCTTCTCTGTTGAAGAGGTCTATCTCCCCTCCTCCCCCATAAATGAACTGCAGTAACAGCCAAACTGACTGCAGAATGAAGCCCTCCACTTTTTTCTGGGATAGCCAAGGATCCAGGAATCTTCTTGTCCTCATGTTATGGGTGGATAAAGCGAGATCAAAAAGGACACAAAGATCTGGTGGCTTGGCAGCTTGGACTCCCTTCCATGGTCCCTTCCTCTCAATCTGACAAGGAATGTGGAAAGGACAGGGCTGGACTAGGGCGGATTCTTCCCCAAAGTTCTGGCAACTTATGAAGGAGGAAGTGTTCAAAGAAGTGGGGAAGGACCCCAGCACTGGGCCCCAACAGAGAGTCAGGAAAGCCTCCTGGAGGACTACCGTCCTGACCTGGGCTACAACCTTCTACTTTGGGGTCTGCACACCTCACTAGGAAGCCCGGCAGGCAACGGAAGGGTTTGGGCATCTGTGCTTGGGCAGCTGTCTCAGCCCGGCCCTTCTGGGAACATGTGGCTCTGAGACCCCTCCCTTCACAGCCAACCTACAGCAAGTCCCTGAGCAGGAGCTGGGCTCCAATTGCTCCATCTAGACTCTAAAGAACCAGGTAGGAAATACTTCACACTTGGCAGGCCATACAATTTCTACACCAACTACTCAACTCTGCTGCTGTAGAGAGAACACCGTGTCCACCATACAGAAACAAATGGGCTGTGTTCCAATAAAACTTTATGGACAAAATAGATAGTGGGCTGGACTTGCCCACAGGCTGAAGTTTTCCAATTCCTGGTTGAGTGAAAACTGCCTGGAGGCAGCAGCAAGACAATGCCTCCTGTGAATCCTCCCATCCTTAGCACAGGGAAGCACTGGTGAAAGGTTTGCTCCATGAGAGAAGCAGTCAGTAAAAGAAGGTCTGACAGCCAGCACGTGGGGAAGAGGGCGAGCACTTGCATCTCTTGGATTGAAAGCCCTGAGCACCACGCCTCCTATGTTGCCTTGGTTCCATCCACGGACTTAGCATCGTTCCTGGCATTGGTGCCAAATCTTCCCCCTGTCTTGGCATTAGAACAGCATGGGAGGGCCCATATTGTTGGCAACTCTCCAAAGAGGCCAGTGAGGCCCAGCCCCAGAAGTCCCCACCCCACGACAGTCATCTCCTGTAGCACCCTCCATGGTTGACCGTCCAGAGTGAGGCTACCACCCTTTTCAAACCTGCTGGGCTAGAAGCTCTTGGGCCTGGAGCCCTGGCTTGATCTCCCCATGGGCAGGCTGCCTCTGGGAGGCTCTTCCACTGGTTTCTCTCCCCAGGCAGATGATCCCATGGCAAAGGAGGGTGGGAGAGAGGTGCTGGCAGGGCAGGCACTCTGGAGAAATCCACAGAGAACGATGGATGAAGGGACAGCCCAAGCAGCTGGACCCAGAAGAGCCTGGTTGCAGGCCTGCGGCCAAGGCAGGAGGGAGGGACAGGCACTGCTGGCAGGGGCCCGGCTCTGAGGAAGGGATCAGAGTTTTTCAGGAGCCCTGCAAAGTGTTGAGGGATCCCAATTCTAAAAGCACCGTAATTGCAGGAAAGGCTCCAGGAGAAGGTGGAGGCATGAATGGAACACAGATCAAAGACTGGAATCAGAGCCAGAGGTGGGAGAGAATCCAGCAGGCTGCCTTCATGCTAGCGATGGGCCCTGCTAGCCTCAGACTACTCCAACTGCCCCAGAGCCAAGAGGTTCTGCCAAGGGGCCAGTGAGTACAGAGGGAAGGGAGGTCAAGAGAAGAGTGAGCAGATAGACAGAATCCAGAAGACATCAGGGTAGGGCTACCCCCAAGGAAGATAAGGCCTTTCCTGGACAGCTTGGAGGACCCTGCCCCATTTATCCTCCTCAGAGGAGAGGAAACAGCAATAACTCGTGTTGTGAACATTCCATTTGAGAAGCATCACACCAGACTGGGAGAACACAAAGTTCTTGGAAAATGTTACTAATATTGAGTATTCCGGAGGGCCAGGCGCTGCCATCATGTTTTACATGTATTATCTCATTTACACCTCTGGAATAGCCTTATAAGGTGAGTGTTTTATTCGCATTTTACAGATGAGAAAACTAAGGTTCCAAGATGTATTAAATCATCTTCTTGCATCCAACAAAGCCAACAAGTAGCCAGGTTGGACTCAAATCCAGTTCTGTTCAACTCCCACATATTTCCTGCGTGCCCAGGAATGAGATTCCAATCACTTAACAACCAGCATGGATGTCAACCAAGCAAAATGGCTGCCACATGTAAACAACATGTACAGCTGAACTGAGAGACACCAGGCAACTCCCACATGGGATCGCCAGAGGCTGCCTCCCCACAATCTCCACCCCCAAACATATAGCACAACCCATCTAAAATACAAACAGCAAACCATCCTGGCATTGTCTCCACTGATGAGGAAAGGACTCAAAACCAAATGAGTCTGAGACCCCAGTGTCCCGCAGTCAAACCAGCCCACTGTCGAGGGATCCCATCCCAGATCAGATCAGGAGACACCTTTTAAGAGCATCTCGCCCAACTCCCTCACTTTACAAACAAGAAAACCTAGGTCCAGAGAGGGGAAGTGACTGGTCCAAGGTCACACAGCAAATTGGTGGCTGACCCTAGTCCCAAGAAACAGAAACACCCATTCCCACCGCTCAGTTCCATCCCTGTGCATGCTGCTCGTAGTGCTACAGCTTGAGTCTCTCCTTGCAAAAAGCAATCTGGCAATGTGGAATATGAGCTACAAAAGCGTTTATACCCTTTGACCTGTTAATTCTCCTTTTGGGAATAAACCCTTGGGAATAATCCAAAGAGAAAGAAAAAAGGGTAATTTGACAAAGATGTGCATGGCAGCACTGTTTGCAAAATTGGAAATTTGGCCACCACCCAAATGCCCAACAACAGCAGTAAGCAAACGGTGGTTATATTAATGTGCTGTAGTTATTAAAAATGACAGCTCTGTAGACTAAGTGGGTACAATAGAAGCATTCATGTAAGATACCAGTAAGTGGGAAAAGCAGAAACCATCTTCACACATTGGTTACAACGAACCAAAACAAGTGTGTGTGTTAACAAAGGCTGGAAGAAATGAGGAGAGATGAAAATGGCTTATTGTTCAATTGGGTTTTTTTTCCACCGAACGTTATTTAGTGTCAAAAATCTTTAAAGATTTTAAAGTTATCCAACAGTGATGGAGGAGAATTAGCAATCGGAGAACAATATTGCATTCAAATCCACCCAGCAGAGTCCTAAATCTCACCCATCTCCCTCCCATACTCAACAACTTCCCTGGAGACCTGCAGAGAAATCAGCATCTGTCTCCCCTAAACTATCTTTTCAGAAAGATGTCAACAAAATGCTTTGATCATAAGAGGTGTTAGGAGTTCTTCTAGATGTCTAGCCATCTCCTTGAGACACTAGCAGGAGTGAAAATAGGCTCCACTGAAGCATCTTGGTCATGGAGATGGAACCAAAGAAATGGAATCAAAAGTAAGAGAAAAGTGGAGAAATGAAGAGAAGGTGAGACAGAGAAACCGGGGAGGAGATGGTGAATATTAAGCTTCATCAAAGTGCAATTGAGGGAAATTAGATGCATAGTTGGTTCCAGGCCCAGGAGGAATTATGAAAATCCTTCTGAGCAGAGGGAGCTGGTATAAGCAGAGATATGCAGCCTACAAAGCCGAGCAGAGGTGGTGTATTTGCAGGAGAATTGGAAGACAGGTGACAGGTGCTGGTTAAGCTGAGTAAAGAACAAGGGGAATGCATTGGGGAAGTCCTGAGAGAGGGACAGATCATCCCCTTGTAGCCCCCTCAGTTCCTTCCTTCCAATGGAATCATACCAAAATTCATGGGTGTGAACCTGGTGCAACCCTATCATCCAAGATCTTTTAGTCATTCCACCACTACCACCACATCAAACTTATGAGAACCAATGTCCTTAAGTAGAGGAGAGAACAGTACTTTGAGCAATGCTGTGAGCCAGTCACTCAGTCATAACTTGTGATATCCATACTGTGATCCCCACTCTACAGATGGAAAAACTGAGGCTCAAGAAGATAATCAAGGTCACACTGGTAAATGACGGAGCCTGGATTCAATCTTGCCACTCCGTTTCTCACCATACCACATTCTAGGAAAAGAAATAACCCTACCAAGTGTAGGCAGGATTCTGGGAAAATCGTGATATGGCCCACTTCTTTAGGCCTTTGTGCTAGTTGAATCAAGGCTAACCATGGCCAGAATAACCATCAAGAGTTTCACCATTGGTAACAGCAGCAATTAGACAAGTTATAGGGGAAAGAAACTTCTGGATGGAGGGGGAGCTCTTAAAGTGGCCATCTGAACTCACCTCTGGTTATAGTTGCAACTTAGGTCATCGTCATTCTTGGAAAGAGAGGAAGGTACCCACCATTGTGAATGTGGTTGTTGGACCCTGTTAGGCTGGGCCAGCTTTGGGGCTGACTGTTTAGAAAGAAGGGTATGTGTATCTGAAACACAAGGCCCAACATTGTAGACAAGCCAATGAAGGAACCACCATGCTTGCTGGCCATAGCACTAGGAGACCTGTGCCATGTGACCAGGTCACAGCTGATTGGACCAGATGCAGGCTCCTTGGAGGTGGGCAAGCTGGGAAAGTCCTAACAGGGCTGGGCTAAGCTAGTCAGATTCTTTCTTTGCATAATTTTAACTGGAAAATACACCAAGGAGGTAAAGAAGTGCAAGCCAAGGCCATGAGGCTGCCAGGGGCCACAAGGGACCAGGAGTGACTAGAAGTTACAGGTAAATAGAAACTACGAGAACATCGAGAAGAAGAGAAAGTTGTTGATAGCAGAAGAAGCAGACAGACCCAGAAAGGAGCCACCACCATGCGGGGCACAGCTGAGCCATATTCATGATGTCTCACTTAGCAGAGAGACACACAGCAAGGCTCAGTGCTGCTGGGGGAACAAGAAAACACCAGAGCCAGTAGTCACCTTGGATCCTGACTTCTTTTCCTGGATCCCATGACTGATGCCTGAATCCTGTACTTCCCATGGGATTCTTGCTTACCCTGCTGTTGGAGCCTTACATTAAGGTCCATTTCTTGAGGAAACTTGAGTGAATGTCTCCGTTTTTACAGTCCAAAGGTCTGAACACAGAACCCAGAACTGGATTACATGCCCTTCCAAACATTCCCACAGCACCGCGTACCTCCCCATCATAGGCCAGTATGAATGCCTGCTTATCTGGCTGTCTCTCTCTCTAGACTCTAAGCTCCATGAGACGCTACCCATCCACCATTTTATTCCCAGAATCTAACAGTATCTGGCGCAAATGAAGGAGGAAAGATAGGAGGGAAGGAAGGAAGGAAGGGAGGGAGGTAAGGAGGGAAGGAGG
Organism: Papio anubis; assembly: GCF_008728515.1. Lineage (NCBI taxonomy): Eukaryota > Metazoa > Chordata > Mammalia > Primates > Cercopithecidae > Papio > Papio anubis. The sequence goes on from NC_044992.1 coordinate 27,501,994, forward strand.
GAGAGAGGGAAGGAGGGAGGGAGAGAAAAGTGACACATGAGTTTGTGTTGCTAACACCCAGCCCCGCACATGGTCACATGGACCGAGAGCTGAAGCTGACCTTCATTCTCTTCAAACTAATCACTCCCTGAGCCAGAGCTAGCCATCCAAGCTGAGTTTCTCACTGGGCACCGCTATTATATTGAGGAAAATGGTCTTCATCAGCTGGTATGTCCTGCACACTGCAGGATATTTAGCATCCCTGGTCCCCTCCTAATACCAGGAGATCCCCCCCAATCCTGGCCACTGTGAAAACTCAAAACACCCCATGCATTTCTATTTCTGAATGCCCTTCTGGGCACTTTGTCTCTAGTTCCTCTAATCATGTATTACTCTCTTGGAAAATATTGCAATGGTGCTATGTTTTTTATAGAATAATTGTAATAATAATGGCTGACCAGGCAAGTGGCTCACACCTATAATCCCAGCAATTTATGAGGCTGAGGCAGGAGGATCACTTGAGCCCATGAGTTGGAGACCAGCCTGGGCAATGTGGTGAGATGATGTCTCTCCAAAAAAAAAAACTTTTTTAATTAGCCAGGCATGGCGGTACATTTCTGGCTAATTCCAACTATTCAGGAGGCTGAGGCCTGAGGATAGCTTGAGCCCAGGAGTTCAAGGTTACAGTGAACTGTGATCATACCACAGAACTCCAATCTGGTTAACAGAGTGAGACTCCTTCCCTCTAATAATGATAATAATGACTAACATCCATGGAGCACCTTCTGTATGCCAGGCACTATTCTAAACACTTTATATGCATTAATTCACTTGAATCTCACAGACACCTTTATTATAAAGTGGACACTGCTGTTATCCCCATTTTACAGATGAGGAAATCAAGGCTCAGAAAAGTCAAGCAACATGCCATAAGTGGCATAAGCATAGTCCATAAGTGGCAGAGCTGGGATTCAAACCTATATGGTTCCAATTCTGGAGCCTATTATACTCTTAACAACACCCCCAGGGCTGCAGCTCCAAGCTGACATTGCCCACTTCTCCAGCCTTACTGTCTCTGCCTCGTTCCTCCTCGGTCGGTTATCCCATGTGTGCATGCGGGCACATGTGCACACACACGGCACATCAGACCACGAGCTGTTCCCAAAGTATCCTAGCTTAACTCATGCTGGCCCCTCCTCCTGAAATGACCTTCCCTTGCCCACTGGTAGTTAGGTCTTTCCCGTCATCAGAAAGTCCTATTCGAGTAATGCTTTCTCCATGAGATTTCCAAGCTTCCCCCAGGCACAATCAACTATTCCATTCCCACAACCTCTCCTGGCCTTATGTCATGTCTCCATTAAGCACACAATGCAGTCTTCCTGGGAACCCAGCTGCCTTGTGGATGCTTTGTCAATGGCTGAGCCAACTTGGAGCACCTAGAGTCTGCTCTCAGCATCTTCTGATGGACCAGCCCTCTTCTATCCCAACCCTGCCCCCTGCCACCAGCTCTCTTGGAGATCACTTCATAGTTCCAGCTCTCTAGGCCCTGTACCTTCTCCCAATTTGCCATTTCTAGCATAGCTTTGACCACTACCTCCCTCAGTCCCCAACCCTGTCACCCAAGATCCCAGAGCCACCACCAGGGGGATGTCAGTTAGCTGCAAGTCATCCTACCAGCCAAGTTGGTAAGGAGCAGACAGAACCTGAGGTTCTCTTACCCTTCCTCTGCCCTCCCCATGGGCTGCAGGTCCTGTCCCCAGCACAGATGCCCTCCACACAAAGCTAATGGCCCTTTCTCCCTACTCGAGGTCCACTCCCAGCCATTAATAATAGCAGCACCATCGAGTGGTTCGTTACTTAGCAATTTGCAATCATTAATTAGTGGAAATTGCAGATTGGGGCCATGAAAGGAGGATGGTGTGATTAAGCTCATTTTGAAATCAAGTTAATCGAGTGATGGAGAGGGATGGCTGCCTGGTCCGGAGCAAAAGTCCCTTCTGTACCTGCTGAGCCAGTCTCTGGCCTTGGACCAGGGCTCAGATTCTCCATGAGTGAAAGAGGAGGGTGATGAATGGAGATGCCTCGGGCTGGGTGAAACAGGAGCATCTAGAAAGATAGATATTGGCCAGGCACAGTGCTCATGCCTGGAATCCCAGCACTCTGGGAGGCCAAGGCAGGCAGATTACTCAAGCTCAGGAGTTCAAGACCAGCCTGGGCAACATAGTGAAACCCCATCTCTACCAAAAATACAACAAAATTAGCCGGGCAGGTGGTGCCCACCTGTAGTCCCAGCTACTCAAGAGGCTGAGGTGGGAGGATCACTTGAGCATGGGTTGGCAGAGGTTGCAGTGAGCTGAGATTGTGCCACTGCACTCCAGCCTGGGATACAGAGTGAAACCCTGTCTCAAAAAAAAAAGAGAAAAAGAACAAAAAAAGAAAGAAAGATAGATAGACATTGGAATAGACATAAAAGACTAAAATGGTTACCACAGCCACTTTCTGTCTTTCTTTTTCTTTTTCTTCTTCTTTTTTTTTTTTTGTCTGTTTGTTTGTTTGTTTGAGATGGACTCTCACTCTGCCACCAGGCTGGAGTGCAGTAGCACGATCTTGGCTCACTGCAACCTCCAACTCCCAGGTTCAAGCGATTCTCCTGCCTCAGCCTCCTGAGTAGCTGGGATTACAGGCACATGCCACCACACCCAGCTAATATTTGTATTTTTAGTAGAGGTGGGGTTTCGCCATGTTGTCCAGGATGGTCTTTATCTCCTGACCTCATGACCCACCCGCCTTGGCCTCCCAAAGTGCTGGGATTACAGGCGTGAGCCACCGCGCCCAGCCACCACAGCCGCTTTCTAAACTGATACTTGTTCCAGCTTGCCTACAGCCCCCTTGAACTCCTATGGTTCTCCTACCTCCTCTCTGCCTTCCTAGCCCCAAGAACTTTTCTCCAGTCAACCTCTTTGAATTAGTCCAAATTCCTTTTGCGTAATTATGCATTATTAACCTTTGGGAATTGATTTTACAGAGGGTGTTTAAGGGGAAAGGGTTAAACATTCTCCCCTACCCCACCCTACTCTGGAGGAAGATGCTGAGTAGACATCTCTTCTCCCAAAGCTGAAAGAAAGATGCTTCTGCCTGCACCCATATTTCATCCTAAGGAGACACAATTATCTCCCCCACTTCCCTTCCCAGCGAGCAACAAGACAACACTGGCCCTGATATACGGGCCGCTGGCGGCTGGCGGACTCCCTGTGCTGGATAAGAACGCATCTGAGAGCTGCTGTCCCTAAGTCATCTCCCCTCCCCCTTGCCTCTGGGGAGGAATCTCAATGAGGAAGGCAAAGCCCAAGGAGGCTGGGAAATTCTGGACAGGCGCCCAGCTTCTCCTTCCATCCAAACCTAGGACCCAGGGCTTGACAGTCCCTCCCAAAAAGTAGGATTAGGATCTAGAAGGACCTAATAGCTCCTGCCTCTTCCTACCTGCCTGTTCCCTGATTCCCACCTGTTCCTACCTCATTTCTGACCTCCCATTCCAGCCACAGTGAGCAGCTCAGCATCTCATCCATCCTCCATGCCTTTGCCCAGTCTGTGTTCTCTGCCTGGAATGCTGCTTAGTATCTTAGACATCTGTTCCTTCAACACGCACTAAGTAGCTACGTTAGCACTACTAATAAAATGCTGAATAAGACGAGATTAATAAGCCTCTGCCTGATGCAACAAGAGAAGACAGTCTCACCAAAAAATAACTAAAATATAGTGTAGTAGCTGCTATGGTAGAGGGAGGGCTGCAAACGGCACCTGAAGCACAAGTGGGGTCCTGAAGTATACGTATAGAAGATTAGCAGGTGCATAAGAAGGCTGGAGGACAGGTGTTTTAAGCACAGGGAATAGCATGTGCAATGGCTCATAGTCACAAAGAACACACATGCATGGGGAGGTTGGAGGAGTGTAGGCTAGGAGAATAATGCTGAGATGTGGAACCTCAGGGTCTGAGTGCCAAGGAGTATGCAGCAGGGCCACTGACAGCTGTGAGCAAATGCTTGCAGCTGAGCAAAGGATGGATGGGGGCAGGGAGTGAGGGTATGAGAGAGACAGAGTGATAAGCAAGTGTTAAGAGGCCACTGGAACCAAGGGAGGGTCTGTGAGCATAAAGAGAAGGGGCAGATTTGAGAGACATCCAAGAAGAATAGTTAACACATCCACTGAAATTCTACCCAGTCTTCAAAGCCCAATTCAAAACCCCCTCCTCCATGCAACTTCCCTGATTTCCTCCAAATCCACAACAGTTGTGATTTCCTCCCTCTGTGATCCCAGATCGCCGAGCTCTCTATCGAACTGATCATCATGTTCTGCCTAATGTTACAGAAGTCTGCACATGTCCCTATCCTCCCCAAGTACTCCCTGACAGCAGGGATCATGTCTTATCTTCCCAGATCCTAGCCCCTTGCCCTGCACAGAGTAGGCCTTGATTTTGTTTGTTGAGTCTAATTGAATTGAAATATAGGGAGGTTGTAATCAGGATTCCTGCTAACCATGAGAGCTGTCCACACATGGAAAGGCTGCCCTGTGAGGGGGAAATTCCCAGCACTGGGAATGCAAGAGAGGGCTGCTGCTCCCTCATTAGAGACCTTGCAGAGGGGAGTCTTGAACTGAGTATGAGGTCAGGAGGCATGCTTATGTCTGCTCCAACTCTCTGGATCTCTAGGTCACCCTCGAAGCCTACATATATTATACGGACTAGTCTTCCTTTCCACAGAGAGGAAGACTCACTTACCCTGGGCTGCATAACAAGTCCCCTTAGGGATGGGGATGGGTACCTGGCCTAGGATTCTCCCCACAGTGGATTAAGACTGTGTCCAGGGACTTGGAGTCCCTTCTCTGGGGGCAGCATGGTGTCTGGCCACTACCCTTCCTCTGCGCGATCCCCAAGTGATGTGGCCTCAGCACACATTGTTGTCCATAGTAGCATGGGAGCTTTGCTGATCCTTAGATTGTAATCCTTCCTCCCCCAAGCTGGAAGAAGGGGAATAAAATCTGGAGAGAAACAGAGAGGCCAACGTCTAGTGAACAGGGTGGATGACTTCAAGAGTTCAGATGCAATGACCTCTTCATGCATTGTCCAAACATTTATTGAGCACCTACTTCACACCATTCCCTGGAATTGCTTTTCCATCTCCACCCACTCATGGCAGCTGCACTGCCTCTACAGTGACACTGGAAACAAAAAAAAAAAATAAGGATGGAGGAGAAACGAAACGTACTAAGGCCAACTTACATTAGGCATTCTCTTGGGCGCTTTGTGAATTGGCGTCTCTCAAACTTTAGAGTGCATGAGTCACTGCGATTTTGTTAAAATCAGATCCTGATTTGGTGGGTCTTATTTGGGGCCTGAGATTCTGCATTTCTCACAAGCTCTCAGATGACACCGAGGCTGCCTATCTGGAGACCATATTTTGAGGAACAAGGTTGAATCCTTACCAAAAACAAAAAGAGAAAGAAAAACCTGCAGAAGGGTGTTGAGAGATTATTTTACAGATTAGGAAGCTGAGGCTTAACAAGGTAAAGAACCAAAGAATGGAGTCCTCAGCCCAGAGACCCTGGTGGGGAGACAGAGCACATATTACATAGTCTGTTGGAGCAGGAGTATGCCGCGTCTTCAGACGGCCAAGTCCAAAGAGGGAGATATAACTTTATTCTGGGAACACACCCAACTGGATGACAGGTATAAAGCCCTGCCCGGTGGGAACCACCCAGTCTTATAAGGGAGACATTGCTTTTGTCTTGGGGGACCCCTGGTCCATCAGTAAAGGCACACCGCTACCCTTTGAGAAGTTGTTCTCAAAGTTGGCTCAGAGACCCGGAGAGAGGAGGAGAAAAGGAAACATCAGGGAAGCCTGTATTTCCAACATAGAGCCCCACTGCCTAGACCAGGGAGGAGATGTAAGGAACAGAGGGGGCTCATGGGGAGCCCCTTCTCAAGTCACTCAAAAAACCTAACCCAGATGCACTGAGCTCCCAGCCCCAACATGGAGCTGGAAGGTGGCCACCACGCACGGGTGGGCCGGGCTATTTAACGCTGTAAACACCACACTTTACTGCAGCCATTAGGCCCATAACAGCGGTCCATCTATCCTCACCCTGGCCCTGCGACACCAAGCACTGACGGTGCAATTAGGCAGCAGAGAGCAGGCTGTAAATTGCTGGTACAGACATCCCTCCACCAGGCACAGGGAGGATCCCCTGCCTGAACCTTCTGCATCCCAGGCTCCAGCAGCAAGTGGTGGTGTCCTGCCTCAGGACCTGCACAAGGACTACCCTCTGAGGCTGGGCCCCCGAGCACCGGAAAGCCTTTTGCCTGCTGGGGCCAGAAGGAACCATCAAACTCTTTGAATGGCTCTGCCCCATTGGTATTTTAGTGCCAGAAATTTCTGGGGCACCACTTTTGTGCTTCCTTAGAGATCTCTTGTACAATCTCTAACATCCATCGTGCTGTTCCTGGAGAGGACGGGACTGCTTGCCCACTAGACCATGTGCTTGTGCAGGGCTGGGAACTTTTGAAAACGTCTTTGTGTCCACTGGGCCTCGTACATCATGGAAACTGCAAGTTAGAGAATGTACGTTTTACTTCATAATAATGTACATTCCCTGACACCTTGGGCAAGTTTCACCCTCTCTATAGACCCCAATTATCCCTCTAAAATATGAGGAGAATAGACTACAGAGGTTGCAAATCAGGGGCCCACTGACCCCACAGGTGCATTTTGTATGGCTCAGAAGAGGAGAGTTTGGGGTGTTGTTGTTGTTGTTTTTGTTGTTGTTTGAGACAAGAGTCTTGTTCTGTCACCCAGACTGGAGTGCAGTGGCGTGATCATGGCTCAATTGCCACTTCAATCTCCCCAGCTCAAGTGATCCTCCCACCTCAGCCTCCCAAGTTGCTGGGACTACAGCCATGCACCAAAACACCCAGATAGTTTTTGTATTTTCTGTAGAGATGGGGTTTCACCATGTTCCCCAGGCTAGTCTTGAACCCCTGGGCTCAAGCAATCTTCCTACCTTTACCTCCCAAAATGCTGGGATTACAGCCTGTGAACCACAAGGAGGGGTTTTTAATTATTCAATTGTTTTAAGATACACATACATCAGGAAATTTTACCTAAAAAATCCAAATGTTCAGTTTCTCTTTAAAAATCAGAAGCTGTGACAGCACTGGGCTCACACCCCTCCATGGCAACAGTCATGTGTTGCTTCATAACTATTGCCCCTCCAGTGTGCCCCAGACCTCACCTTTCTCTGTTGTGTATCCCTTAGTTTCCTTGTGCCTGACCCGCTTCACTCATTTCTGCTGCCTTCCTGTGGGCTTTTAGGTTCCTATCTCATAACCTGGTCAGGAGGTTCCCTGTGTCCTATGATTCTGGATTCTTCAAATGAATGAGTGAAAAGATGAAGAAGCTGGTTGGCTAGTGGGTTCTTAGCCTCACCTTCTTTATAAGAAAATCACAAGGTTCTTCAGTTTTCTGACTTCCTAGGGCAGGAAATATCTTTCCTGTTCCTTGCTCCCTCAGAAGATGATGAAGAGAGTTTATAAAATATTCAGAATAATGAAAATTGTCAGGAACACTGAAGTATCACATTGTGCAAAGGTCAAGGGGAGAGTGGTCTTTGTGGGGTTGAGGGAGAGGGACCCATTGCCCACTTAATTCGAAGCCACAGCCAGGCTGAGCTTCCCTCTCACAGTTCCCGAGGTCTGACTGGTGGCTTAGTGAGCTCTCCTGATCAGCACCTGGGACAGCTCCAACCATCGCCCAGGACCATCACTGCGCTATCCGGGCCTAGCCGCCTCTGTCCCACCTACCTCCCCAGCCTCCTCCCCTTTCCCTGTGCACCACGTGGGCTTTGTGTCCATTCCTCAGGCTTGCCAAGCCCTTTCCCATCTCAGGTGCTTCCGATTCCATCCCCTGGATGGAATCCCAATTTTCACAGGGTTCCTGCTCATTCTGAATATCTCAGCTTCAGCCTCACTTCTTCAGGGAGGGCTGCATCAAAACTGCAGTTCAAATTAAATCTCCACAGATGCTATCTCATTCCTTCCTAGCACAGGTTGTCGCTGTCATGATATATAGATATTTGTGTGATTATTAATGTCTCCTTCTGCATTAGAATAGGAACTCCAGGGGCAGGGTTCAGACCAGTTCCATTTACCATTTTATATCCAGGACCTAACATCAGACCTGGTTACACAGTTGTTGGATGAATAAATTAGTGGGCCCCTTCTGAATGCAGGAACTATACTAAAATACAGTTCCTTTCATAGAATAACTTATGGTTTCATTGGCTAGTTAAATTCCAGTTTGACTAGAGTTAAAAATAATCTAATTCCCCCACCCCAATTAAAGGAAGTTGAATAAAGATTCTGAAGCATCAAATCATTCTATGATTAGGTGATGGACCCAGGGGTGGAATCCAGCTCCTCAGCTTTCCAGTCCAGCCCAGTCTCACTGTGGCTTCTTCCCCCTGCGGTTCTGTTAGTTTATCTGCCTGTTAATGGCCACACACATACCCACTTCCATTATCCCATCAGCCCTGCTTGGTCATTGCTATTGATGGCATTTAACCCCCTGGAGCTTCTGTTTGCTCTGTCTCTACCCCATTGCTGCTTTCCCAGAGAGTCTGTCTGGGCCTCCTCGGTAGCTCTGAGTGTGGACGAGAAGGAAAATTTAATGTTGCTGCTGTGGTCTTTTGTCTCTGCAAAGCAAACCCTTCCCCTGCTGGGAAACTCATCATCACCAAGCATCAAGCTCAAGCTGAGTTCCACTTAGCTGTTTGCAAATGGCAGTGGGGTGGGTGGAGGGTGAGCCAAGGCTTGTTGTCCAAGGAGGGGGAACAGGGTGTTTGTGAGAAAACACAATGGTAGGAGGTCTGTTGGGGAGGAAGATGAGGTTTGTGATGAAGACTGGCTGACTGTGAGCAAAGAATGCACCAGGGCATAGGTCTGCCCTGCCCACAATCAATCCCTAAATTGACCATCTTCGGATCACAAGCATGGACATTGGTCAGTACAGGCTCTGGCACCATGGTACATTCTAAGCAGCTCTCAGCCTTCTATGAGTGGGCCGATTATCTCACCAGCTGAGCGTCCCTGGGAATTCCCCTAATCTTTATGGGCATCACTTTACTCATCCTGCAAATGGGAATGCTTGCAAAGTTGCTGTCAGTATATAACAAGATCATTCATATACACACTCAGGGAGGGCTTCACACACCATAGGATGCACAACAAACATGCTCTCCTACCTGTAACAACTATTTAGCCTCGCTTGCTCTCTACTTTGACCACAACTTGCCCAACAGCAGGGCTCACCCATTGTGGTTGGCCCAGGACTAGTGGAGAGGGATAGGGTAGGTGGTGGCCATGCTAGCACTCCGTGTCCTCATCTATCCCTGCACCTCCTCCAGCCCCATGCCTTCCTTCCTTGTTCATTCCAGTCACCAGTGTTCTCTGAATTGCAGGCAGAGTAATGTATTCCGTGGTCAGAGCGTCTTCTGCTCCCCCCTGCTGCCGTCTCCGTCTTGGTCTCCCTCCTCTCCACCCCATGAGCACGAAGACAAAATACCCATAGATGAGATGAAAAGGATGGAGGGAAAAAAGGACAGAGCAAAAGAAGGGGACCAAGTCTCCCCACCGTCTCAGCCTCCCTAATTGAATGACTCTCCTACCTGACTCTCCTGTCGGCTCCCATGTTCCTTCATTCTCCGTGACGGCCCTGAAATCATCTCCCCCATCTCATCAAATCTCTCCCCCTTCCTCCTGCTTGTTCTCTAAGCCGCAGATTACTTTTTCATAAAATTCAATTTCTAGCCATTCTCATTACTTACTCACTTAATGTGGCGGGTTAGGGGGAGGGGGAGCAGAGGAAGACGAGGGAGGGAGATGGTGTCTGTGCAGCACTTATCCAGCCTAGTTACCAAGGCCCCTCGCTGAGGTGTATTAGAGTCTGATAAGACCAGATAATGGACTTCTGTCCCCACACAGGGAGCTGGCATTGGCGTATTCGGGTACTGCGGCATCATGTCGGAGGGTGGCAACACTTACAATTGTCGTCAGTGACTCCTCTCTTGCTGGGAAGAGTCCACTGGGAAAGCTGTTTGTTCAACACATATTTTTGGAGAGGCTTTTATTCACCTGTCACCCTACTAGGCACTGGGAGCACAGTCATAATAAAGAGGGGTCTCTCTCCCAGGCCCAGTGGCCAGGAAAGAATTCGGAAGGAAGAGGCATAGAAGAAGATCTGAATAGGAATTATATAAGCTCAAAGAAGAAAACAAGTATCTTAGTTTGGGTTCCCCCTTTAAAAAGGAGCCTGAAACAAGGTCTTTGGGGCAGATAATTTACTTGGGACGTAATCCCAAGAAACCAAAGGGAGGGAGTCAGATGGGGAGTGAGACAGGGAAAAAGGGAAATCAATAAAGATAGATTAAGTGAATTACTTCTGTAGAAAACTCCAGACCCTCTGCGTAACCACGTTGAATATGCCACAGAATTATCCCTTAAGGAAGGAGGATAGGACATTATCCTCTGACTCCTGTCCCCATTGTTTGAGGGTTAGCCCCAGTGGTATTCATTTCCCTGCATTTTCATGCTGCTTTTGCAGGCTGAGCAGCCTTCTCAGACTTCTGAGAAAGCCCTGAGTCAGAAAAGCAGAGAGACACCACTTTGCATGCTTGGGATAAGATGCTGGCAGCATGCCCAGAATTGTCTACCACCGTTGCACTGAAATCAGGTCAATGAAGGGAATGTGATGTGGGGCACAAAAAGTGTCTGCTACAGTCCACCCCTTGTAGAGCTCAGATCTGCCTGTGATCCAAAATAAGTTCACCTTGTCACTGAATTTTCAAGAAAAGGCAGGCCTTAATCTCTGTTTTCTAAAACATTCTTCAGACAGGAATGTTAGTGGGTCAGGGTACAGTTCCAAGAGCTACAGCAGGTCCTGAGATATATCCATCCCCTACGCCCTTTACCACTTACTCTATATTTCCTTTACCCTCAGCCTACCTGATTCTGCCAGCCTGGGTCACTTGCTTAGTGAGGTACCCAGACCAACATCCATGAAAGAGGTAAGGGGGGTTGCCTCAGTCCCATTAGGCTGTTTTTGCCGCAATTGCCCACTCACTATTATCATCAGATATGGAAACATTAAGAGATGCGCCAGTGAACCCCCTGAGTTCCAGACAGAGTCTTCCCTGTCCTGGTTAGGTATCAGCAACTCCAGCTCTTTGTGAAAATCATGGTCAATTACCCCCACCTTCTTTTTGCCTGCTAGTCCACTGACATGAAGGATTCAAAGTGACCAGAGATCACTCAGGGTCAGTCACAGCAGAACTCTGCTGTGTCTCCCTGTAAAACCAGAACCTGGCCTCCACCAGAGCCTAGAATTGGGGAGACAGAAAGCACATCTTCTTCTCAAGGGTTATTGGAAGTGATGATAGATGGACCCAACTTGCTTCCATCCCTTGTTTCCCAGACGTATATTCTAGCTCTCGGGGGACACAGCACCATACATGAACCATTGGTTCAATGCATACCACAACCTGGAGGTCAGTACCATAACCCTGCAAGGTATTTTCCACAAACTGGCATCTTCTCCAAGGCTTTAATAGGCCATTCCAATATTCTATCAGCCCACCTGCTTCCAAGTGGTGTGGTGTATAATAGGATCAGTGAATTACATGTCTCATGACCATGTTGACCGTCTGCACCATGAAATAAATCTCTTGGTCTGAGATTGTGTTTTTGTGGGATCCCATGCAGATAAATCAGTCATATTTTGAGAACTCAGGTAGTCATACTAGCAGAGGCACTGCAAACAGGAACAACAAATCAAATCGGATGAGGGTAAAGGCCAAAAAAGTGAATTGAGTAGAGATATGATGGAGACAACCACTCTGCATCTTTTACATCTTTCAGGGTGGCTCTAATCTCTGCAATTTCACCTGGATAGCTTTTGACCTTCTATTTTGGCTAGAGAGGGAAGCAGTTTCAAGAGATTCCATTTAGCTCTTCTTACCATAAAAACTCTTACTCCATGGGTGAGGGCACCAATGTGAGGGTCTGACAACATCAAAATATATCCATCTCAGTAATGCACACAAGGGTTAGGGAAGAATAGTCCAGGGACTATTAGAGGTACTGGAAAGTGAATGTAGGGTAGAACTCTATCACGTTGCCTTTACATACTCCCGATTTCACTGGGGAACTTTGATGGCAGCACAGGCCAGGTCCCCTAGCATCAGTGATAGTCAGACCTTGTATTCAACAGTGCTCAAAAGGTCTGGGTGATCCCCTGTCTTTGGTGAATGGTCAAGAGTCCCTTTGTTGAAGAAGAAAGGGAATATTTATTATATATACTTGTGGTAACATTTCAGGTTCTTCCTCAAGAGGACCTGGTTTTCCATCAGTGAATGGGCTCTGGGTCTAAGAACTAGCTCAGATCTGGACAAAGGATGAGGAATCATAATTTTCTATTGCAGTGGCTGATATCAGCCATTAGATAATCAGTTTGTTTTTTTTTTTTAATTTTCCTGTGGTTATGCAAGTTATGGAATACCCTAGTTGGCCACCTATCTGTCTACACCCTGGGAACACCACAGTGTGTTTTTCAGGACCTCAGTGCCTTGTGTGTCAAGGCACACTGGTGGTCACTCTGACCTTGCTTCCTACTATGGTAATTATGTCCACTTTGTCTCTGATTGTTAATGCCACCACCAGACCTCTGCTAGTCCAGATTCTTCTCATCTCCATTGACACAGAGAACTCAACCCCATGGCTTCATCTCCTGTCTGCCCCGGCCTATAGAGGACAGCCACCGCTGAGCCACTCATTGAAGCTGGAGCCTCCCTCACTAGTGCATTGCTTATCATTCTAATGGTGAGAGTGTCCTATTGGCCTTCTCAGGGTAGGTTTTCTGGTTTTGAGTGTAATAAAATCCATTCTAATACCCTCACTTCTCTAACAGTTCTGACATTTCCAAGGACCTGTCCCAGCAGCATAAGAAGGCTCCAGGATTCCCTGCCAAAACATTAAATCCTGAGTCTTGGAAGAGTGTCCCCATGTCAATAAATGTCTTATTTCCAGTCTACATTCCACCCCACCCAAGTCCAACTTCTCGAATTCCATTCTCACACATATTTCCCAGTTCCAGCTGCCATGTAGTAGCCAGGTTCTCCTGCAACTCTTTCAGTGAATAAGCTATTTCCTCCCTTAACAGGGATTATACTCCCTCTTTTGAGCTATGCTAAGACCTGACCCGAGTTATTTGTTTTGTTTTGTTTTGTTTTGTTTGAGATGAAGTTTTGCTCTTGTCGCCCAGGCTGGAGTGCAATGGCACAATCTTGGCTCACTGCAACCTCCACCTCCTGGATTCAAGCTACTCTCCTGCCTCAGCCTCCTGAGTAGCTGGGATTACAAGCTCCCACTACCACACCCGGCTAATTTTTGTGTATTTTGAGTAGAGACAGGGTTTCACCATGTTGGCCAGGCTGGTCTCGAACTCTTGACCTCAGATGATCCACCTGCCTCAGCCTCCCAAATTGCTGGGATTACAGGTGTGAGCCACCACGCCCAGCTTGACGCAAGTTATTAATCTAGAAGTAGGTAGGGGCAGATCTTGAAGCTGGACAAGTATCATCTTGCAAGGCATCCACCAGAGGAGAGGTTTCTGCATGGTCGTTAGGCAAGGAGAGGCTGATTTACTCTAACAAGGGGGAAGAGGCTGCTATTGCCAGCCAGGAGGGTTCAGTGGAAGCTGGGAGTTCAATGTTCTCAGATGTATCCACCCAAATATCCCCAGGTCATATCTCATAGTCCCACTCCTTCTCTAACAGGGATCTGACTTGAGCCTAAAAGACCTGTCAAAGCTGCATGTTCAACCCTCTTTGCAGCTTTGCCTTCCTTATCATTCATTCCTAGTCTTGGTTTTTAGCATTGCTGGTCCTGTACCACACCCAGTCCACCAAGTGAAAGTCTCAGGAATTTAGATGCTCAGTAAATTAAAAGTTGCCACACACCCCACTGGATGCCTGCAAAGCAGTCCTTATTGCCGTCTGACTGGTTAATGATCCAGTTCCAGAATCCCATACTGAAGGGGAGCTTTTTAGAGTGACTTCTAGTATCAGCTGTCATAGTTGATCTTCCCCTAAAAGCAGAACCTGAAACAAGGTCAGAGATGCAGGTAGTTGACTTGGGAGATGATCCTAGGAAACTGGAGTAACGGGGTAAGGACAGCAAGACAAAAAAGAAGAAAGACCAATAAAATGTATATGGTTGGTCTAATTACACTGTGGGCAACTGGAGCTGAGTCCTGCTGCAGATTCTCTGAAGAACTACATAGAACGCACCTTAAAATTGTTTCTCTAGGAACAGAAGACAGCAATGCTTGCTCACTAACTACTATCCCCCATTAGTTCCCCTGAGGATGTAAACTATCCTGCTCAGCGACTTTCCACCACTTTGGAGAAAGCCCTCCATCAAAAAAACAGAAAGACAATGTAGCCTGTGTTTGAGACAGGAATGCCTGGAAGTGTCCTCAATAGCTGTGCTGAAATCAGATGGGCTGAAAGGGTATGCCTTGAAGCAAAAAAAATAAATACATAAAATAAAAATAAAAAAATAAAAAGATCTGCTGCAAATAATGTTTCTGATAGAAGCAATAGAATATGCAAAAAAAACCGAAAGTGAGGGAGAAGATGGTTACAGCATGGGGTCTGGGGGTTAGGGACTTGAGGCAAAAGAGGATCATAAAGAATCTTGTAGGCCATATTAAGAGTTTGAATTTTGCTTTGAAATAATTTGAGAGCCATTGAAGTGTTTTAATCTGGAGAGTGAAATGACAAAGAACTTATTGTAGAGCTTTATTGTACAAATCACTAATTGTCACCCAATATCAACACTCCCTGTCTTCCTGAGTGCCTCCCATCTTTCAGTGGGCACAGGACTCCAGCCCAAGTCTCTCTTACATCTAGGAGTAGCCACAATGCTCAGTTTTGGCCAGTGGGATGTGAATGAAAGTAGTGGGTGCTATCCAAGAAGTATCCTTGATGGGAGTGTCCTCCTTCCTGCGGGTGGACTGGGGATGTAATAGCTAGAGCTGGAGCAGCCATCTTGGTCCATGAGGTGACAAGGTAAAAAAGTCAGGGCATTAAAATAAAAAGGGGTTTCAGTACCTGACAACACCATAGAGGAAATCCACTATGCCAGCCCTGAACTTCTCACCTGCAGACTTTTCATGTAATTTTGGGTCTCTGTTACTCACAGTTTAACCTAATTCTAACTGACACAGTGCTCTAGAGTGAATATCAACACATCAGTTAGAAAGTTATCACAGGCAAAGAATCCAGGCAAAGGGTAATGGTAGCTTGGACTGGGATGGTGGCAGTGAATATTGAGAAAAGTGGGTGGATTGGAGGGATATTTTGGAGGTTAACTCTATGACTTGGTGTTTGTGAGAGAGTACGAGGGGGTTAGAGATAACGAGTCCTAGGGTTTCCCTGGTTCCAGACATGAGCAAAGGGATAGTGGTGGGACCTAGATTGGGTTTTTAGGTTAGGTGAACATATACTCTGTTCCTTGTTTCCAAGTAGGGACTGAGATACCTGGTATGAGGCCTACAAAGGCCCCTGCTCCCATGCAGGAGACTCTGAACTAGCTTCCAAACACACTTCTAGACTTATCTCTTCAGTAAATCTTCTTGGATTATTCCTGCATACCCACCCCAAAACCACTTGATTTATTCTATACTCTTGATATGCCCAACATCTGCTTTTCTTGTTTCATGTAGATCTCAGCAAATTTCACTGAGAACCAACTCTGTGCTCTGTGTGTGACAGAGATGGCTTGATGGGGGCAGAGTTAACTCCGGCGCTGTGTTAGACACCAAGAATAAAAATGAAAATGAGCAATGAACAACCTCAGGTAGCTCACAGCAAAGAAGTCTGATTAGTAAACAAATATTGTCAGCACCATGGGATCCATCCAATGATAGTGTGCTCTGGGTGCTTCATTTTTCCAAGGAAAGTGGTTGTCCTTGGTAAAACCTGCAGGGTGCCTGCAGGGTTACAGAAGTCATCACAGATGGGGGTGCATCTGGACCAAGTTTTGAAGCTGAGATGAGGGCAGACATCCCTGGGCAAAGGTACTCTCCTATACAAGGACATTGAATGAGGAATCCATGTCATAATTTAACAGAATTCTTAGCAGATGGGTATTGTTGGAGAGAGTGTTTTCACGGGTTTTTGTTTGTTTGTTTGTTTGTTTTTTGCAAAAGAATGGATTGGAAACTCAAGATGTGGTCAGGGTCCATGTCAGAGGAAACACTGTGAGCCACACTAAGTGGTTTGTACTGTAGGCATGTGCAACAGAGGGGATGGGGGTGAGGAATTTCAGTCAGGAGAGTAAAGGTATATAACAAAACAGAAATTCTGATTGCAATCATTGCTAACATTTACTGAGTGCTTTCTTATGAGCCAAGACTGGTGCTAAGCAATTTATCAGATAACCTCATTTACTCTCCACCCAGTAAGATAAGTACTATTAGTATCCCCAGGTTCACAGATGAGGAAACTTAGATCCAGGCAGATTATGTAACTAGCTCAAGGTCATACAGCTAATAAGTGGTGAAGCCAGGATTCTAACCAGAGAGGTCCGCCCCAGAGCCCCTGCCCTTAGCCATGATGCTAATGCTAAAATTCCCTCTCATTGCTTATGTAATGAGATGTGTAATGAGATACATTACTTTGCGACTATGCTTTAGGACATTCCGTATGAGGAGGTAAGGAGGAGGGAATTGCAGAGTGTATTGTACAAAAGGAGTTTTCAATAAATATATCTGATTAAGGGAGAAATTGCAGTATAAAGAAATACGGGATTTTAGATGGCTAAAATTAAAACACATTTTAAAGAAAGCATGCTCAACTCCCCATATTCCCAGGGAAGAAACTGAGGCTCAAAGAACGGGTCACAGAGAGAGTTGGTGGCAAGGTCTGGCTCTGGGGCCTGACTCTGATATTTTTCTTACACTATCGGGGCAATTTAGCAGTCTTCATAGTCTATTCCTTACCACCCTACACAGCATTATCTTTCCAAGGTCCTGGCAAATTGTACTCGGTCTCTGGAAGTAAGAGAACAACTTTGTTCTTTTTCTTTTTGAACAGCAGAGGTCCCAGAAACAAAGCCAGGATTGGCCCCAAGAAACTTGATGCGCACACTGCAAAGTCTGAGACAGCAGGGAGTCAGTCGAAGGAAAAGCAAAACTCTCCCCAAAGCCGTCATTGTGGGGAGGATTTTGACCACAAAAGAAAAAAAGAGGAACAGGTCAAATAAAGAGCTCCAGCCCAAGTCCCCAAATCCCAAAGTGAGATC
Organism: Papio anubis; assembly: GCF_008728515.1. Lineage (NCBI taxonomy): Eukaryota > Metazoa > Chordata > Mammalia > Primates > Cercopithecidae > Papio > Papio anubis. The sequence goes on from NC_044992.1 coordinate 27,519,383, forward strand.
CAGTGAGTCTGCCCTGAACAGAAACTGCTTACCCTCCCCGGTCAAGGTAAAAGTCAAGGAGACAGGCACCCAGGCTTACCGTAGGGAAAACTGAGTTGGAACTCTGCACCCACCCAAGCCATCTCTCCGTCACACACACGCACACACACACGTGCACATCATCTTCCCTCATCACCCCACGGGGTGCCCAGGACCTTTCTAGTGTCTGCAAATGGAAACATATTAAAGACGCAAGACATTTAGAATAATGCAAATGCCTAGAAAGGACACCACAATGTGGGCTTCTTTCTCCTCCCTTGACATGTTGTGACTAAGTTGGTTACATGTCTGCTCTGTGCTCTGTCTGAAAGGGTAGCCAGTGGTGTGGTGTAGAGGAAAGAGCACTGGACTGGGATCCATAAGGTTCTGGTCCTCTTAGCATTTGCTGTGTGACCTTGGGCTTCCTATTTCCACTTTCTGAGCCTCAGTTTGCTGATCTGAAAAATACAAATAAACAAACAAAAAATGGTCTTTCCAGTTCTAGGAGCTGATTAAAATGGAGCAGCCTCTTCACTGCCCTCTCCCAACAAATACCTATTGCCTTTGCTCTTACTGTTCCTCCTACCAGAAATGCCCTCCCACCACCCCTCCACCAATTCAAATCAAAGCCCAGTTTTCTCCAAGAACCTTTCCCTAATTATCCCCACAACTATGTGTTACTTACTTGGAAGCTCCTCAGCAAGTCTGTGCTATTTCTCAAACACGTTGCCTTACAATCCTTCATGCATAAATGGATTATCCTTCTAATTGGACAGCGGTATGGTTTGGATCTGTGTCCCCACACAGATCTCATGTTCAGTTCCCAATGTTGGAGGTGGGGCTGGTGGGAAGAGATTGGATCATGGGGGATTTCTCATGAATTGTTTAGCACCATCCCTCTTGGTCCTGTCGTTGTGATAGTGCGTTCTCATGAGATCTGGTTGTTTGGAAGTGTATAGTAATTTTGGCCAGGCGTGGTGGCTCATGCCTATAATCCCAGCACTTTGGGAGGCCAAGGAAGGCGGATTACCTGAGGTCAGGAGTTTGAGATCAGCCTGGCCAACAAGGTGAAACCCCGTCTCTACTAAAAATACAAAAATTAGCCGAGCATGGTGCTGCACACCTGTAATCCCAGCTACTAGGGAGGCTGAGGCAAGAGAATCGCTTGAACCCAGGAGGTGGAGGTTGCAGTGAGCTGAGATCATGTCATTGCACTCCAGCCTAGGCAACAAGAGCAAAACTCCATTTCAAAAAATAATTTTTAAAAACTACAGTTTTTTTTGTTTTTTTTTTTTTTAGATGGAGTCACGCTCTGTCACCCAGCCTGGAGTACCATGGGGCAATCTCTGCTCACTGCAAGCTGTGCCTCCTGGGTTCACACCATTCTCCTGCCTCAGCCTCCTGAGTAGCTGGGACTATAGGCATGTGCCACCACTCATGGCTAAATTTTTTTTTGTATTTTTTAGTAGAGACGGGAATTTACCGTGTTAGCCAGGATGGCCTTGATCTCCTGACCTTGTGATCTGCCCACCTCGGCCTCCCAAAGTGCTGGGACTATAGGCGTGAGCCACCGCGCCCAGCCGTGTATAGCACTTTTTAACAACCTGCTCCTGCCATGTTGGATGCCTTGCTTCCTCTTTGCCTTCTGCCATGACTGGAAGCTTCCTAAGGCCTCTCCAGAAGCAGAAGCCACAATGCTTCCTGTAGGGCCTGCAGAACCATGAACCAATTAAACCTCTTTTCTTTATAAATTACCCAGTCTCAGGTATTTATTTATAACAGTGTGAGAACAGACTAATACAGACAGCAAGCTTCTCCAGGGCTATAACCCCATACCAGTGCCTTTACATTGTAGAAACTGTGCCCTGCTGTGCACCTGTACTTAGTAAGCATCTGGATCATTCCACCCTCCCCTTCAACCCCCTCTATTGGGTGAGGTTCAGGCTCCACGCTGTCTACAGGATAGTGTCATTCATTTTCTCGGCAAATATTTGTTGAACACTTACTATGTGCTAGATGGTGGTAGGTACAGGAGGTGCAACAATGAATCAGTCATAGGCCCTGACTTCAAAGACCTCTCAGGCTGACATTCAAGGTCATTTACATTTGGTCCAGTCTCACCTCTCAGTATTCTCCTTCTCAAACCTCCTCCAGCTCAGGACAGTTCTTCTATCCCTCCTTGATTTTACTCATGCTAAATCCTTTGCTGGGAACCCCTCTCCACTCTTCACCCTCCTTATAAATCCTAGAGTATGAAGAAGAGAAAGAAAAGAAAGGAGAGAGAGAAGAGGAAGTGGAAGACGAGAAAGGATTATCAGAAAATATAAATCCAGCCCGACCTTCAAGGGTATAGGGAAACCTTGAAGTTTCCTATACCAAACTCTATCCTGTTGGTTAGGATCTAGATGCCTGCTGTCCACTGAGAAGGTCAGTGTTGGGGTCGCCTAAAGGTGAAGTCCAGGCAACTTCTCATTCATCCTGGAGATGACCCCCTGCCCTTACCATGCACCACTCATCCTCCCTCCTGGTTCACCCTTCAGCCACTCAGGCTGCTAACTTATTCCTTGTGCCTTTCTGCTTCACTCGAGTGAGGCAGCCAAGCCAGAATGCCCAGATGAATGGCTGGCTAAGCCAGTGAGTAACGGACAAACCTACCACCCCTGGTATTTTTCCCTAATTGGATTAAGAACAAAATACAACTCCCCTTTGTTTCTTCCTAATGCACGCTACAGATCAGTGCTCCTAATAATTAGACCCCAGCACTTACTATGCAGGAACACAGGGAGGCCAGTGGGCTGCATCTGGAGACACATTCGCTCTCTTTGGGCCAGCACCAAGCCTCTGTTTCTATCCACTGCCCAGCCCTGTATCTAGGGCACATTCTCATGAGAAGATAAAAATGAAGGCTCAAACTGCAGGGGACAGAAGAGAGGCATTAGGCCTCTTTGTGGAGCATTCACTTCCCCTGACCTGCAGTCACATCCCTGAGCTCTTGGAAGGGAAGACATTGTGCTGGGGCGTATAGACTCGAGTAGCTCTTGGCTATAGGGGTAGAGGATACCACCCACATTCCCTACAGATTAATCCTCCTCTCTCCCCTGATTCCCAGCCAAACTTCATCCATAGCCACCAATACACTCTGGTGAGGGGGGTTAGATCTAAATCCTTCTCCATCTGATTAGGAGTTCCTGATGGGAAAGAACTCTGGCTCCCCGAATAACTCCAAGCCCCCAAGACTCCTCATGCCTTCAGACTGGGGCTTCTGTGAGTGGAGGCCTTTATCCCTTTTTTCAGGTTGGAGAACCCACACAACAGGGCACTTCCTCCCCCATCAGATAAGGAGTTCTGTCGGGAAAAGGTCTATTCTCTCTCACAGGCTGGAGGTTTCCCCAGGACAAGGCCTACTAGATTTGGTTAAACAGGTATTTGCTTAACTCCCACTGTGTGCTGATGTGCTGGACACTTCCTTGAACAAAGACTGAGACCTGGTCCCGGCCACAAGGAGGTGACAATGCAGAGGAGACACGGCACCCTGCATAAGACCAGCAGCTGAGGTCGGGGCTCAGCTCTTCCCATCCTGACAGCCATCTGAAGGAAACAGCTAAGAGATGGATGCATCCAGAACAGGGAAGCAGGGTCTGGCCCCTTTCTGCACTGGCTGGGCAAGTCCTGTGACCTTAGTTTTTTAAACCATAAAATAGAAATGGCAGAGCCTGCTTCTTCAGGGTGTGAGGCTCCTGCAAAACAACAGCTAAAGCCAGAGGGTTGGGTGCTGACACAAGCTTGGGGGGCTGGGGAGGAGCCCTGGCTTGCAGCATGTGTCCATTTCCTTGATTTCAACACTCCCCTCAAGACTCGTTCCAAGATACCAATGTGATGTCCCTGAAAAGGCAGCAGGGAAGAGGTGTGCCAGATTGGCTTTCAGGAGCTGGTGTGAGCCAGCCCCAGCACTTCACCCCTTAGAACATACTATATGCTCAGGAAATGGTGAGCTCCATTAGTACCTGATCAGGACATACCTAGCCCCCTATTTTTTCAAATGTCTGAACATCACCCTCAAACAGGATATGAACAAGCTGGAGCATTTTGGAGAAGGATGACCTAAGGATGCAACGGTAGACTGGCTATTCACCAAACCGTGTCCCATTTCCTCTTGGGCACGCCACCAGACTCTATTTGCAGCCTCTTTTGCAGGTAGGGCAGCCATGTGACTAAGCACTGGTCAAAGGAGTGTGGGCAAGTATGACGTGCGTCCCTTCCAGACACAACTCATAAAAACCTCGCAGGCAACCTTCAGGTTCTCTCTTCCCCATGCACTGTCTAAATGGAGAGGAAAGAGCCCCAAGACGGAAGGAAACAGGGATGTGGGATCACTGCACAGAAAGTTGTCCACTGAATACCCGCACTGGACAAATACGTGAGTGACACATCAACTGCTGGTAATTAAACCACTGAGATTTGCAGACAGTGTCTTTCTTACAGCAGCTGGCTTATCCCAACTAACACAGGTTAGCTCACAACCTCATCACATGACAAACAGCTGAGAAACTGTTGCCCTGTAGAGAAGGAGGTTCCACAGAAAACATTGTACATTGTCCTTAAATACTTTATCCATTGCCATAGAGCCAAGTGACATGAGACAGCAGCTCTACGGCCAGTGGGAGGAAATTTCCGGGGATGTAGATTACAGCTCCACACACAGGAAGGTAATGTTAACAGAGCTGCCAAGAGGTAGAACGGGTGACCTTAAGAGGCAGCAAGCTTCTATTCCTGGCTGTGCAAACAGGTGAGAATGTTGCAGAAGCCACACGAGCATCAGCTAGCAGCTTGACATCAGTGACATATCGCAAAAACATCCTCAAGACCTTAGATTCTATGATCTTATGATCTGTCATCCCCAACTAGGATGCTGCCTCCTCCACCAGTCTAGGATCTTCCTAGGCCTGGGCTCGACACTCTCAGGAGACCAAAAGCCCTCAGGACGAGAATCCTAACTCTTTTTCATTTTTTTTTTTTTTTTTTTCTTGAGAAGTATCTGGCTCCATCTCCCAGGCTGGAGTGTGGTGGCGCCATCTTGGCTCATTGCAACTTCTGCTTCCCCGGGCTCAAGCCATCCTCCCACCTCAGCCTTCCAAGTAGCTGGGACTACAGACACACATTATGATGTCCAGCTTATTTTTTTTGTATTTTTTGTAGAAACAGGACTAACCTTTTTTCAGAATCTGCCCTAGCTGCCCCTGGCCTCAGCACCCTCTAAGAGCCCCATGTTCAAATGTGGGGGCCAGGCTTAGTGTTTGGGAAAGACCTGGCTACTGGGGGAAGCTGGATTTGAGCCCCAAAGATTCTACACTCTTGAGCAAGAATATGTGGAGAAGTCTAAGTAGCGGGGAGGCAGAGGGAGGGGCTTGATCTGAAAATTAATTTGCGGTGGAGGAGAAAAGGGCTGGCTGTTCCCATGTCCGGCAAAATCTGTGATCTTCAGTTCTCTCAGCATTACCCAAGGATGAAGGCTCAGCAAGAGAGGCCTTGGCTCATCTCTCTGGAGGCCTTTTGACCTGACAGTCTGGTCTGTGTTCTATCAACATAGGCACCTGTGCATGAACACACACGAACGCACACACACAAGCCTTTTCACCTCGGTCCTGGCCTCCAGAGAGAGGCCTGCTCTCTTCTCAAATATTTCCCAAAGCCAAGCTCCCAAAAGCACCCTGAGATTTCCAGAAAATCTGGGGGCTGGGCCTGGGGAAGTGGCAGGGAAAATCCGCAGAGAAGACGGCTTCAGGGCATTTTCCTGTAAGAGTCATTAAGACACATTAAATTCTGACGCTTCCTCCCCCTGCCTATGCCAGCTTCACCTCCACGCAGGCCTCCCCATCGCCACGTACAGAACATTAGGGCCAAATTGAATTAGAATAATTAACTTTTGGTCACACTTTTAATTTGGTGCAGGAAATAAGAGAGCTAATGGAGATTAAACAAGGCTCTGACTCCAGAGACCAGCGTGGAAGCTGCACGGGGAGGCCCAGGCTCTGGAGTGGGGCAAAATAAACAGCCAGAGAAAAGAGACTGAGGCAGATGTGTGCTGTGTGAACTGCCGTGTATGTGCATGTTTGTTGATGCCGTATTTGTGCTTGTGTTTTTGTGCACTTATATATGAAAACATGCTCTGTATCATGTCGGTAAACATGTACGCTGTGCATGTACACACGTGTCTGAAGGTTTGCACACATGAATGTCTCTTTGTACATATGTGAGTAGGAGTGTGCATGGGTGTATACACATTGCTTTAAACCCTGGGCAAGTAAAGCTCCTTGATTTTTATAGAATCCTAGCAGCTCTGACTTAGAAGCCACCTTCATAAATATCTTCAAACCCAGTGTCTCCCCACCTGCTGCTAGAATCTCTTCTACAACATTTTCCCCAGGAGAGCACACAACATCTGCCCACACTCCTACACTGACGGGGCATTCGCTACCACGGAAGACACCCCGTGGAGCTCTGATTGTTAGAAGTACTTCTTTCCTGCAACATTCACCCAGAGCCCTAGATCCAACTCCAGGGTCACACAGAACAAGCCCAATCTCTCCCCCTGGCATCCCCTGAACGTGATGACTGTTCCCTTCTTCATAGTCTCTTTGAGTTGGAACTCCCCCGATTGTCTTCTAGGACTTCACATGACATGTGACATTGGCACACGGCACCTAACACCCAATCACATGGCAAAGCATGAAGAGTCCAGCTGGGATGGCACTCACGCCCGTGGGTGCTTAGGGACCACCTGCTCAGGCCGTGGTCAACTCAAACGTCACATGCATCCGAACATCCGGTCGGATTTATGAAAATGTAGATTCCCAGGCCCTTCCCCTGGGGCTCTGATTCCGAAGGTCTGTAAAGGGCACTGGTCCTTGGCATTTTAAACAAGCAGCCAGATGGTTCGGATGCAGGAGCCTATGAACCATCATTTGCCATGGTCCCATGGTCTCATTTTACAGATAAGGAAACTGAGGCCCACAGAGAGGAAGAGATGCTCAGAGTGAATTAGAGCCTAAGCCAGAGCTGCATCCGGTCTTCTACTCCCCGGTTCTGGTTCCTAACACCAACCCCAGGACAGATAAACAGAGACTTCACCCCTGCAAGCCCACATTCCCCTGGGGGAGCCCATGCCCACCACCACCACACAGGCAGGCCCAGATCTAGAAGAGAAGCATCCTTCCGCAAATCCCACATTTCCATCTGGTCCCACAATTATCTCTGGCCAGGGTGTCAGGAAGAAAGAGACAGGGATCTGCAGCCATGTGTCTGCTATACAGTGTCCTGCACCCCAGAGGAGATGAGCTTCATGGAGGTCACTGCTACATTGGAGGGAAATTCCCATCAGTGAGTGAGAAGTAGATTGGGGTCAGGCTCCCAATGAGGATGCCAAGGTGTGGGGAAGGAGCCAGGCAAGAGAAGGCCAGCCTGGAGTTTCCAGTGCAAGAAGACTAGACTTGCAGGGTCTGGTGGCAGCCAAGGCCTCATCCCCGCTGAATCCAGTTACCTCCCAGAGGGCCTGGCCACGTGCATTGGCCACACTGCCCTGCCGCCATCCACCCAGGGGCCCTGATGGCCTGTAGTCATAAATGGATACCGGAGAGGAGAAGTGAGGGCCTCAGATCACACAGCTTTTCAGTCCAGGCTCCCAGCTCCTGGTCCGTGTCCTTTTCACTGCACCACCCTCATGCCTTCTGCAAGAAGCCAGCACCAGTGGGAATTGTCACAGGAGGCTAGACGATGAAGAGACAAATAACAAGCCTAATGTCAGACCAGATCTGCTCCCAACAAGGTCAGGATAAAATCAAAGTCCCAGAGACCAGGACAGGAAAAATTGTGTTTCACCACCAGTGACCTTCCTCATTACCCGCTATCATTGTCTCCCTGTCCTGGTCCCCAAGATACCCCTCACTTTCTAGGATTAAGTGAGAGTAAGCAGGCACCTGCAAAATTCAGAGCCCTGTGGGTACTGAACACAGGAGAATAAAACAGAAGAAAAGGGAATTTTGCTTCTTTTGAGCTTGCTTCCTGATTTCATTTGGTCTGAGGTCTTATTTCTCTTAAGCCAATGTATTCCATTTCCAAGGCTGTATTGAAGGTGAGATTCCCCAGAGGAAAAGTGAGGCATCGCTGACCGCTTCTCGAGTCACTTGCTGTCAAGATCACTCACCGCCAACACCATTCTCTCCCCAGCCTTGGCCCCCCAGCCCTCTGCTTAAAATGTGTCTACCACTAGCGAGCTAAGAGCAGTGGGGCTCTGATCAAACAGTGAGCGAAGAGTGAAATGAGGGAGGGGACAGCAGGCTCCAGCCCCCTCCCCACCCCACTGCAACAGCAGGGGTAGAGGACCGGACTGGGTAGGTCTGTCTATCTCTCCAGCTGCTGGGGAGGGTGCAAGTGACGAGGGCAAAGACGGATCCCCGCCCCACCTATGGGAACCGGTTGGTGGCTTGGCCGGAGTGGGTCCCATTGGGAAATGGGTGCTGGTGTTTCTGTCTAAGTTCCACCCTCGCTGAATGCTTGGGAACAAATGGCTCATTTCTCAGTGTCTCACGTCCCTAGTTTTCTCCCCTGGCCGTCTCGCTGGTGAATGCAGGTGAGGAAGATGAGAAGTGGACAAGAGACATCAAGAAAGTGTCACTATCTTAAGGTCAGAAGCACAGGGTGCAGGCGCTGCCTGCAGCTCACTACGCACATGACCCTGGACGGGTCCACTTGTCCTTGGAGCCAGTCTTCCCTATAGTTGTAGTGGTGGCTTATTCCTGACCCTTGCATGCCCTGACGCCTCACATTCTATTCCCCTTCCACTGGCATCTTTCTTTCCTTCCCCACGTCCTGTCTTTGCCCCATGATGAACGTTGAAGGAAAATCCTGAGTGCTAGAAAAGGCATGTGCTCAGGACACCGACTTCTCCAGTGATCAGGGGAGGCCCCTGAGAAAGCAACTTGGTATCTGAAACCTGAAAGGTGAGTAAACCTGAAAGGTGAGTGGGGCTTGCTCCAGAAAGAGGATTGCAGAGGAGTGTTCCAGGGGGAAGAAATACCTTATTCAAAGCCTTGAGGCAGGAAATGGCTTGACTCATTTTCTCAAGGACTAAAGAGAGCCCCCAGGATGGGGATGGGGACTCTGCAGATGGGGCCAAAGGGTCAGGGCCCTGCCTGCTGGTGCAGGTCCTTGAATGTGGTAGTAAAGGTTTTGAATTTTATCCTGAGAGTGGCTGGAAGTGACTGAAGGGTTTCAAACAGGGAGAAACTGGAGAAGATTTGCATCTTTAATAGCCCACTCTAGCTGCAGCCTGGAGAACGCAGACACAGGAGACCTGTTAGGAGGCTGTGAGAGGGCCGGCATGCTGGCTCGTGCCTGTAATCCCAGCACTTTGGAAAGCCAAGGTGGGAGGATTGCTTGAAGCCAGGAGTTTGAGACCAGCCTGAACAACATGGCAAGACCCCGTCTCTACAAAAAAAAAATTAAAACAATTTGCTGGGCATGGTGGCACGCGCCTGTAGTCTCAGTCACCCAGGAGACTGAGGTGAGATTCTCTTACCTTGAGACCAGGGGGGTGGAGGCTGCCATGAGCCAGGTTCACGCCATTGCACTCCAGCCTAGACAAGAGAGCGAGACCCTGTCTCTGAAAACAAAAGAAAAACGAAAACACAGAAAAGGAAGCCATGAGAACAGTCCTGGAGAGACACAATGCCAGCTCAGACCCTGCTGGTGGCAGAGGCGACAAAGAGGAAAGGAGGGAACCAAGATGCTGTACCCTTAGGAGGAACCAACAGGCCCTGGAATTTCCTAGATGCGGGAATAAGGAGAGGGTACCTGGGGAGACATCAGGCCCAGAAGCGCACGTGGGGGTTGCACAAGCAGGCAGCGTCTGTTTGGACACCGAAGCTCCCACTTTCTGCATAAGCTCAGTCAAGCTCCTTAACTACTATGAGCCTCAGGGGCCTTGTCTATAAAAAGGGAAAAATGCCTCCTAAGCTGGTGTGATGATTTAAATTAAATTGTATTGGTATGAACAGTGCTCAGCACCTAATATGTACTTTACAAAATTGCTTTCCTTGCCCTCCCTCCTATGTCTAGCTCAGAAGCTTGCCTTGCAGGCTCAGCCCTTTCTTCCCTCTGGGGCGTACAGTGTGGCGGCAAAGGTCACCCATCCCCCTGAACCCCTTACCTCCTACTAAGTACGACTCTCTGCCAGAGTAGGTACTGAGCTTTTTCATCTTGCCCCCTCATGGAACCTCACTAACGAAAAATGCATCTCCCTGCTCCGGTTCTTGCCTCCTTCACATTAGGCTCCACCCAGCCATCAGAGCCATGGTATTAAGATGTAAGGTCATGGCACTGCTCTGCTCCAAACCCCTCAGTGGTCTCACTCAGGGTAAAAGCCAGAGTCAGAGGAATGGTCCACAGGGCCTAGGCTGCTCTGCTCCTTGTCTGTCTGCCTTTGTCACCTCCCACTCTCCCCTGCATCCTTTCTCCCCCAGCCATACTGGCCTCTTTGCTGTCCCTCACTCCTGCCAGGTCTGCTCCTGCCTCAGGGCCTTTGCACATGTACAGATACTCCCATGGCTTCCTCCCTGCCTTCAGTTCTTTACTCAGATGTCATCTGCTAGGTAAGGCCTTCCCCAGCTATCATCTTCAAATTGCACCGCAGATACCCCAACCCCCTTCTGTACTTTACTTCTTTCTCCGCAACGCTCGTCCTCATTAATAATGCTGTATATCTTATTTAGTTAGTTTGTTTTTTGTCTCTGCCCTCTAAAATGCAGTCCTTGAGAGCAGGGATTTTTATCCGTTTGGTTCACTGTCATATTACTCAATACCTAGTGCGGTTGCCTGACACATATTGAACATTTGAAAAATGAATAAGAGGGAGAGAGAAAGGGAGGGATGGAGGCAGGAAGTTGCTTCTTCTTAAAGTCCCTAGTTGCTATCAGAGGCACTGGGCATCTCATTTCATATAAGAGCAGGTGTCAGCTGGGCACAGTGGCTCACACCTGTAATCCCAGCACTTTGGGAGGTCAGGACAGGAAGATCACTTGAGCCCAGGATTTCGAGATCAGCCTTGGTAACATGGTGAAACCCCATTTCTACAAAAAAATACAAAAATTAGCCAGGTGTGGTGCCATGCACCTGTACTCCCAGCTTCTGGGGAGGCTGAGGTGGGAGAATCGCTTGAGCCCAGGAGGTGGAGGTTGCAGTGAGCCGAGATTGCGCCACTGCACTCCAGCCTGGGCAACAGAGCAAGACTCTTGCAAAACAAAAAGAGTAGGTATCCCTTTGTGGTCAGAGTTTTAGGTGAACAAGAAGCACACAGTTAATTCTGAGCATTCAATGCTCAAAACTAATTGCAGTGAGCATTCTGGCTCTCAGAGGGGAAGAGGCAAGTTTCCAACCAGGGGCAAGATTTATACCAGGCTGGCATAAATCACAAATTTGCTGTACTTCCCCAGTGACCTCCACCCCCACCCCAACGTGAGAAGACATACTAGACACAGAATCCAGAGCATCTTAGCACGTCCCTGGTTCCTGGGGCCACTCAATGAAGGTGCTCTATGCTATTAAGACGCACAGAGCAACATCAGCCTTGTTAGTGAGGCCAGTCCAGGTGCAACCACCCCGCCTTTGGTGGGTTCATGGGGCTCCGGATTTCACTGTATCTCAATGACCCTCCGCTTTCCTGCCTTTAAAATGTGGGTGATAATAGTCACCATCCATTCTACCCCACAGGGTTTTGGCAAAGCTCAAGTGTGTGTGAAAACATAAACTTCTACACAATTATTTTTCTAGTCCCCTTTAATCTCTAAATTTTGCAAAAGGAAAATTCATCTCTCTGGATCCACTTGCTTGCTGTCTTGCTCTGTGTCTTTGCCTCTCTCTCTGTCTCTCTCTCTCTCTCTGTCTCTCTCTCGCTTTTTATTTTATTTTATTTTATTTTTTGAGACAGAGTCTGGCTCTGTTGCCCAGGCTGGAGTGCAGTGGTGCAATCTTGACTCACTGAAATCTCTGCCTTCTGGGCTCAAGTGATTCTCCTGTCTCAGCTTTCCAAGTAGCTGGGAGTACAGGCGCCCACCACCACACCCGGCTCATGTTTGAGACAGGATTTCACCATATTGGCCAGGCTGGTCTCGAGCTCCTGACCTCAGGTGATCCGCCCACCTCAGCCTCCCAAAGTGCTGGGATTACAGGTATGATCCACTGCGCCCAGCTAAATCTCTCTTTTTAAGTCAAATTTTATGTCTGTCTAACTGAGCCTCCCTTTGTGTGTGTGTGTGTGTGTGTGTCCACAATTCTCCCTCCTCCGTCTCTGAGTGTCTCTGTTCCTGCTTTCCTTTCTCTCTGCCTCACTCTGTGTATCTCTGTGTGTCCCTTTCTGTCTCGGATTCTCTGTCTGTCTTCTTTGCCTTCTCCCTCTTCTCAGTTTCTCTTTTGACTCCATCTCTCTGCCTCACTGTCTGGCTCTGTATGACTATGTTTCTGTCTGAGTCCTATCATCTCTCTCCCTCTCTGTCTCTGTCTCTCACTTTCTCTTTCTGTCTCTATCTGAATCTATGGGTGTATCTCTGTGTGCACTCTCTCTCTCGCCCTCTCGCTCTCTCACTCTCTCGCTCTCTCCCTACCTCACTCACCTAATTGCTTCTTGTCTCTGCAGTTCGCGGTGAAGATTTATGTAACACACAGACAGGGGTGGCAGTAGCCAATCTGAAAGGCTGCTGGCAGACATAAGAACTTAATGCTACACCAGCCTTCAGGAAAATGAGCTGCGATCCCCCTGAAGCCTCCTATGCTCAGGGCAGCCAGGATCTTCTTCCTCCTCCTCCTGAAAGAGAGAGAGACAACTCTTTAGACAGACCCCTCCTGCCCGTGCTGTGTTCAGGGACCTTTGCATCCCGGCATTTGAAAGGTCTGACCCTCCTAGGCAGTTAGATTCACAGCAAAGCTCCACTTCTAACAGAGATAAAACTGGGCCTGCAGTCAAGATACCTGGGGTCTCACCCCCACTTGATTGGAGGCCTTGGGTAGATGAGGACCCCATTCTGGGCCTCTGTTTCCCCATCTGGAAAATGGCTCCAGCACTCTAGGATTCTAAGAAACCTGGGGCATCCCGCTGTATGGGAATGAAGGGACCCTATGTCACACCTGGGAAAATGGTCAGTGCTTCAGCAGACAAGGCATTGGGGCCGACACAATAACACAGATGCAGAGAGAAGGTGCTGAGAGAATGACTCAGCAGCCAGAGGGGTGAGGAGTGGACTCCAAGAGCAGAGGCAACAAGGAAAGCCTTCTCCCTCCCCTGTGGCTGGGGCCTGCTGCCTGTTCCTACGCACATGGTACGTGCGGGTCCCACCCAGCTAACCAGGTTTGGTGTGGGTCATGAGCGCCTCTGGTCCTTTTTCAGACGGCGGCAGCCAGAGACAAAGTAGGAAGGGTAGGGAGCGCACGGGCACCTGAAGGAAGGCAGCGGGGAGAAATAAACATTGATCGAGCATCTGCTCCATGGCTTGCTCTGTGCAAAGTGCTGGAACTGAGCCCTGCTCAGAGCCGTTAAATCACCTGGCTGAGATTGAAGCCCACGCCTTCTAGGCCCCCCAAAACTGTGTTTTTTCTGCAGCCATGAGGACTTTTAAAGGAAGAGAGAGAAACCTCCAAAAAGGAGAGAAGAGGCACCTTGCAAGCACATTTTTCCTACTGTTCACGTCCCCAGTCGTCATCCTCCTCCATGAAGAAAGGTGGGTAGGTGGAATTGCTTGGTCTGCAAAAGAGAATCTGGAAGTATTTTGAGGGAAGCACTCAATTTCTGTTTACAGGTGCTTGAAGGGTTTACATCAGGGAGGCCAAAAAAAAAGTGTCACTAGTTCCACAAAATAGAGACAATGGACTCAGACCAGCAAGAGAAACTTGGAGCAGATTCAAGGAAGGACTTCCTGCGTGTCAAAGAACTGGTACAGGCTTGAGTTCACCCTTGAAAATTACTTAGGTAAAAGAGGTCTTTTACTCTTGGTACTTTTTCAAAAGGTCAAAATCATCTGGAAAGGTGCTAACTTGTGTGGACACAGAGGATTGAGCCAAATGACATGTTGGAGGCTCCTACAACTCTTGGGCATCTATACATATTCGCAGGCACACACACACTCAAAGCCTGAACATCCATGTTTTTCCCTGATGAGGCTCTGCAGTCCACTGCAGCTCAGCTTCCCAGCCCCCACCCTCAAATCCCTCTGTATGGCGGGGACTGCCAGGGAGGGGCCCTCTGTAGGCTGATGGGCAGGGTGTCCCCACAGACAGGCAGGAAACCAGAGCAGACATCACTATCTCCTCATCGCTCCAGGCAGCCACCTCCAAGCCCTCCTGCCTTTCAGGAAGCCAAATCAGGAAATTAACTGGGAGCCAAGACGCCTCCAGACACCTGCCTGGAAATTCAAACCAGGAGCTGGTTGGGGGCTGGCTTGGGAGAAGGACAGAGTGGATAAGGGGGCTCCTTGTAGTGGGGCAGTGGGCACATGCAGGGAGTATGTGCCAACCCTTTTTAAGCGGCTGGGTGTCACAGATAACCAACATGAGCTGCCTGGAATGGGACCATGAAGGACACAACCAGCTTATTCTGGGGAGTATACTCCACCCAATAGCAGGAGGCCCCATACTGGGAAACCCTGGCAGCAACTTGGTGATTGGTTCTGCAGCTGCTCTACGTGAAATCCTCCAGGGGATGCAGACAGAGGGGACAGAATCAGGAGATGGAAAGAGGCTGCACTATACCACTATACCAAGGCAAGCACAGGTTTTAGAGCCAGACAAACATGGTTCAAACCCACCATTTGTCACTTACAAGTCCCGTAACTTTATATCTCAGTTACCATCAACTAAATGGACATAATAATAGCAACCTGCATTCATCAAGGTAGGCCAACTGTTCCAACAAAAAATCCTAAAAATCTGGGTAGTTTAACATTATAACACCGTATTTCTTCGTCTTACAGTCTAATATGGAGGTGGCAGCAGGGCTGAGCTCCATACAGTCACTCAAGGACCCAGGAGCTCCTCTTTAGACCATCCCAGGGCTTTAACTCCACCTCTAGACCAAGGTTTCTCAGTCTCAGTACTGTTGACATCTGCTGGATAATTCTCTATTGTGGGGGTCATCTTGTGCATGGTAGGATGTTTAGCGGCATCCCTGGCGTCTACCCACTAGACACCAGTAGCACTTCCCCAAGTTGTGACAACCAAAAATGTCTCTAGACATTGCCAAATGTTGCCCCATAGGCAAAATCGCCCCCGGCCGAGAATCATTGCTCTAGATCCTTTGCGGGATCCTCTGCAGCTAGCCAGCAGAGGAAGCAGGAAAGAGTGCACAAGCCTCACACAGGAGGTCTGAGGGGCCCGCCTGCACACCATAGCGTGTGTTGCATCTGCTCATTTTTCACTGGCCAGATCTAGGTCACATGGCCCCAGCTGCAGGGAGGCTGGGAAGTGTAGTCCACTGTGTGTCCAGGAGGAAAAGGAACCTGGGTCTGGGGAGCACATAGTCACGCCTCTGCCCCACCACCTCTCAGGGTTGTCAGGATGATTTGACCAGCTGAGGAGTCTTGGTAAATAAAATGCATGCATGCCATAGGCTCTCAGCATATCTAATGACTGATATTCTTTGAGGGTTTGTCGTGGCTCCATACTCTGATAGCACTTGGGATGTATTATCTCGCTGGATCTCCATTTGTTGGTGAGGAAATTAAGGTGTGGGGGTGGGAAGGGTCACAGAGCTGGGTGCAGGGTCACAGAGCTGCCGGCTCCGGGATGCTGGCTCCAGCACCCGCATCTTGACCTCTGTGCTATACTCTGCTGATCGTTGCTCTCCTGGCCCAGATCCCATGTTTATGCTGTCACATGCAGCATGGTCACTCACAAATCATAGACTTACAAAACATTTATCTGCATAGAGGAGGAAACCCTGGGGGCCAGGAAGAAGTGATCGCCCAGGGTCGCTCCACTAGAAAGTGTCAGAGCCAGAACTAGAACCCAGATCTAGTGGTTGAAGACGAAGTACTCTCTCTGAGAAAGAGACCACTTCTGTCCTCCTGCCAGGAGGTAGGGATACTGGCAGAAATCTCTGTTCTATGCTCTCCCATCTCTGTATAACTGGGGCTTCAGACACGAGTGAGAGATGGCTCCAGAAGGCAGGGAGCTAATTCTCCCAGATGATCACACTGGGGAGGAGTGTGAAATACAGGTGAATAGTCCTGTCCCCCTTGCATGTTTGGGGAGGGGACAGGAGCCTTGGAAGGGAATCAGGTGGCTCAGCTTGGAGCTCTGGCTTTGCTGCTCATTTACCGGGTGGCACTGAGCAATTCCTTTCCTCTCTGAGCCCCAGATTTCTCTTCTTGGATGGCATCTCAGCTG
The DNA here is from genome assembly GCF_008728515.1 of Papio anubis. Lineage (NCBI taxonomy): Eukaryota > Metazoa > Chordata > Mammalia > Primates > Cercopithecidae > Papio > Papio anubis. Next base: position 27,535,826 of record NC_044992.1, read on the forward strand.
TAACAAGCACTTCTCAATCATATTCCTGTCTGTGGTCCCATTTAACCCCCCACCCCACAGTCTGTGTGGAAGGTGGGAGTGTGGTCTCCATTCTGCACAGCACCCTGGCCGCACAGCCAGGAAGAGGCACAGCCAGGGCTCAAACTCAGTCTTGTCTAGTACCAGACTCGGAGCTTCCCTTCAGGGTTCCCCCATTCCAACGTTCTAGGATTCTGCCATTCTGTGGCCCAAGTCACCCCCAGCCAAGATGAGCAACACTTGGCCCTTAGCCCAGGGAAAGTCTCCGAGGAAAGAGGCCCCTCTGCTCCTGGGAAAGGTTTCACAAACTTGGGGCACTGGAGGCAAAAGACATTGACCTTGCTGTCAAGAGGGAGTCCTCCTCTACTCTTTCTCCCTCGCCTCCATGGCCCATCGGATCCCAAGCTGTGTGGCCCAGTTTGGAAGGAGACAAAGGTGTGGTTGAAGGTGTCCTCCAGCGAGGCGGCAGGCTGAGGGCCCGGGCGGGAGGAGGGTGAGTGGTGGCCACACACCCCTGCCTCTGCTCAGTAATGAGAACTATGTCATCCAACCTGGCGCTCCTGCCACAGACTTCGTCCTCCCCTGGACCACTCCCACGTCCCGTGATCCCCTGCTCAGTGAACATCATGGCTTAGATGGCTCTGCATCATCTCCCTCCCTCAGTCCCCACTGCCACACCCTTAGGTCAGGTCCTTGTTCTGTTAGGGCCTCCCCACTGGCCCCTAGACTTCACTTTACTCCCTCCAACCCTTCCTCCACAATGCTGCCACAATGATCTGACAAACCTGGCCGTGCCACTCTCCTGCTTGAAACCCTCCATGGCTCCCTGATCCTCTCAGAACAAAACCCAGACTTCTCAGTCAGGCCCACAAGACACTGTTACCTCACCAACCCTCCGACTTCACTTCAGCCATGCTCTTCCTTGCCCTCAGTGCTGCAAGGACACCAAACTACTCACAGTTTCCCCATGCACGTCATTGTTTCAAGCCTCCTATGACTTCGCCCAAGCTGTTTCCCCTACCTAAATTGTGTTCCTTAAAAGGTTCATAGCAAACTCCTATTCATCCTTCAAAACCCTGCTCAGACAGCACCTGTTCTCTGAATTCTTTCCTTACCACTTCCTCCCTCCAACAGCACTAAGTATAATACTTAACATTTATTTATACTTTACTAATTATATAAAACTTAACCTTCAAGTATAACTTACCATAATACATTTGTTAACAACTATAATAATACTATAAGCCAGGCATTGCCCTGGACCCTGCATATGTCTCATTTAATTTAATTATCCAAATCTATGAGGCAGAGTGACAGTTTTAAAACCATCCCTTCCGCATAAACCTGGGCAGGCTTGTGACCGCCTAGACCAACAGGAGTGCAGTGGAAGTGATGCAATGTAGTGCCTAAGGCTGGGCTATAAAAAGTCACACAGTTTCCACCATGGTCTCTTGAAATGCTCACCCTCCAGACATTTCCTCCCAGGATGCACCTCCCAGAACCAGTGCACCACACAGGGAAAAGCCCAAGCCACACAGAGAGGCCACTCATGGGTGCTATGGTTGGTAGTCCCAGCTGAGTCCAGCCTTGGAGTCACACGTGAGTGAGAAGTCTCCAGATGATTCCAGCCATTCACATTCCCCTTAGATATTTGAGTCCTCCAGCCGAGGCCCCCCCACATCGTGGCGCAGGGACAAACCGCCCGCTGCCCTTCCTAAATTCCTGACCACAGAATCTGTCCAGGCATAGTAAAATGGTTGTTTCTTTACATCTCTGAGTGTGAGGTGTTTGTTACCTACCAAAAATAGTCACAAATAGATTACAGTTCATCCCATTTCACGGATGCGAAAACTGAGGCAAGGAGAGGTTCAATAACGTGCACACTGTCCTAAAGCTAGGGAGAGGCTGAGCCAAGATTTAAACACAGGCAATCCACTTCCGGAGCCAGCCCTCTCCTGTGCTTCTCTCATGATGAATATCATATCGTGGTGGGTTGCCTATGTAAGTATTCATCTCCACCATCAGACCCAGCTCCTTGAGGGCAGGGACTGCGGTTTGTCTCTATTCCCAGCACTAGCTCAGTTCCTGGCATGGAACTGAGGCTGAGGCCAGGTTTGCTGAACTGACCTGAACATCAAAGGGGAGCCTCTGCAATGGGGTTGGGTGAGTGGGGTCAGGGCCACCAGAGTGGAGCCGAGCCTGTTTATGTCATGATCTCCCGACAGAGCTCCTCCAGTGCTGCCCTGCTGACCCCCAGGCCCTTACCCCACCCAAGCCTCTGACTCATCATCTGTGTAAATTGATGATTTTCTGCCCAGCCAGCTCCTGTGCCCCAGGGGCCCAGCTGACAGCTTCATTAAAAACAGTAGCAGCCAGTGCCTCTCAGTCCAGCAGAGCCTGCGGGCATGTATCATAGCTGACCCCATGCCCCCTGGCCAGGTCCCCACCCCTGCCACCCACAACACAGAGCACAGCCCAGCTTAGAGTCAAGCATTCGAATCTCCACTGGTTATGACCATGGGTAACCCCCTTCCTGGGTCAAGGGGCAACCTCTTAAGTCTGAGGCCCCCAAGGGGATGAATCCACCCTCCCTCAATGGATTCACTGCAGAGAAGAGTGAAATCAGGACCAGGAGTCAGTGGAGACAGGTGTGTGCAGACCCTGGCTCTGTGCTGGGGAAGTCACCCACCCCCGGCACCTTCTGGATCTGCCTGCCAGCTCCAAGGGGAAGATGTTCAAATGGTTCTTCTGGAGTTGAACTTTCAGGGGCTGTGCAGGTCTCCCGGGGCCTGCTTTATACAGAGACTTCTCCCTCAGCCCCACTGTCCACTGAACCCTGAAAACCCCCTGAACTCTCCCCTCGGTGACCTCAGACAGGTCACTCAACTCTCCCAAGCCTCACCCTCCTCATAGGCTGGTGTAAGGCTGGACCTTGGCTGGGCTTTGTAAACACCATCAGCTGAGAGGTAAGACAGGCATGCAGCCAAGGCCAGCTCAGCTGATGCAAAGAGGAAATAAGAAGGATAATAAAACAGCTGACATGTGTTGACATTTCTTTATATCCTAGACACTCTTCCAGGTTCTTTACCGGTATGAATTTATGTATTCATCCCAACAACCCTAATCAGTAGACACATTCATTCCCATTTTACAGATGAGGCAACTGAGCCACAGAAAGTCAATTCACTTGGCCTAGTTCTCTCAGCTGGCCAAGTGAAAGAGGCAGGAGCCAAATTCAGGCAGACCAGATCCGCAGTCCTGTCCACTTAACACTCACACCAACGTGAAGCATCCAGCATAGCATGTGGCATGCACTCTAGCAGGCCAAGGACCCTTAGCCCCTTCCCATAGATGGGGAGAGTGGCTAGGACACATGGACCCCAGGGGCCATAGAGGGCCCTGACCCTCTCCTCCAGACCCTCCATACCTGGGGGTGGGTAGCTGAGCCCCACTCTGGCCTTGGCATTGCTGCAGGTGAAGAGGCCATCTCAGCATATCGTCCTTTTGTCCTTTTACTTGCCTGGGAAAGGGATCCAAGAGTTATTTACTGCAGATATTTCATCGAGATGTTCTCACCCTTACTGTACATCCTTTAAAGGTGAAATAAAAATATCTAAAGGGGAAAAAAAGCATTTTATTCAGCATCGTAAAAGCCATTGGCAGACGTTCCCCTGGAAGGGGGAAAAAACAGCATAAAATTCTGCACTGACATTGTTCTGGATGAATCTTCATAGCCGGTCTGAGCAGGTGGAGGGGTGATGGGAGCTGGGGCTGTTCACAGGGGCTCCTCATGGCTTCAGGCGCCACCGGGTGGGTTCCTTGCTGCATCCCCAGAGGCTGCCACTGGGTCAGCAGCACAGAGTGGGAGCTTAATAAATACTTGTTACATTCAACAGCAAATAAAAGAATGGGCTCTAGAGTGAACCCCTCCCCAGTGGAAGGGGAGGCAGTGGGCCAGAGCATCGTGGCACTCAGGGCTAGACCACTGCCCCGAGACCACTTGTGGCACATCACTGACAGGTCACACTCTCTCTCACATCCATGTCTTTGCACTTGTGTTCCTCTGCCTGAAGGGGTTTTAATCCAGGCTGCTTGCCTCCACTTGCCTGTCCAATATTGACTCCATGTCCAGCAGTCCCAACCGTGACCACTAAAGGGCCTCCTCCTCCTGCAGCTAATGCTCATCTTCCCCTTCCCTGTGCTCCCCCAGGTTCTCTGTGCAGCGTAGGTTACATGCCTGTCTCTGTCTCCAAGAGAAAGTGTGCTCCTCAGGACGAGGACTCTGTTCAGTAAGTGTTTCTCAGATGAATGAATGAATGATACTTGCATAAGCCTGGACACTTTACAAAGCGTTTTCCCGTAGACAGCTCTAGGAACTCTCAAAGCACCCCCACGACGTGGTAGCCAGCTTTGACATCATAAGCCTCATTTTACAGGTAAGAAAGCAGCGACTCAGATAAGGCAAGAGCCTTGCCTAAAAGTATATGGGTAGTGTGGTCTGAATGTTCGTGTTCCCCCCAAAATTCATGTTGGAATTCTAACCCCCAAGGTGATGGTACTAGATGGTAAGGCCTTAGGCAGGTTGCGATGGCTCATGCCTGTAATCCCAGCACTTTAGGAGGCAGGCGGATCACAAGGTCAGAAGTTGAAGACCAGCCTGGCCAGCATGGTGAAACCCTGTCTCTGCTAAAAATACATAAAAACAATTAGGTGGGCATGGTGGTGTGCACCTGTAATCCCAGCTACTCGGGAAGCTGAGGCAGGAGAATTGCCTGAACCCAGGGGGTGGAGATTACAGTGAGCCGAGAATGCGCCACTGCACTCCAGCCTTGGCGACAGAGTGAGACTCCGTCTCAAAAAATAAAATAAAATAAAGAAAGTACAGCCTTTTCAGAGGTGATCAGGTCATAGGGCCATAGCCCTCATGAATGGGATCAGTGTCCTTATAAAATAGGCCCTAGAGAGCTTGTCTGCCCTCTCCACCATGTGAGGACACAGAAGGCGCCATCTATGAACTGAGAAACGGCCTCTCGCCAGACACCAAATCTGCCCGTGCCTTGATCTTGGACTTTTCAGCCTCCAGGACTGTAAGAAATAAATTTATACGTTTGCAAGTCTGTGTATTTTCTTATAGCAGCTCAAGTGGCCTAAGACAACAGGCGTCCTTGAATCTAGGTCTAATTTAAATCCTTAGTTTTTCTTACTACGCCAAGTTGAAATTCACAAGCTGTAATTTTTGCTCCCTACCTTGCCACACACAAGTATATTCACATGCATATGCAGATACATGTGCTCAGACAGATACACACATACATACATAGGAACCCACATGGATGCATGTACATATCACATGCAGGTATGCTCACACACGGATCCCTGTGCACATATGGGTGCATGGAACGCAGACACGTACGTGCATGCACACATACATGCATGCACATGAGCAGAAATGATAGGCCTGAAGAGAAAAATAGGAACTGAGAAGAGAGGGAAGGAGTTCTAAAGGCTTCCCTCAATGCCCACCGTCCACTATCAGGCTTTGCCTTTGATTTTCTACTTTTAATTTTCACATCATCAGTAACTACATCAAAGCAATTTTACTGCAGGTGCCCTGGACCCAGACTGTTTCTAGCAGCCCTGATTCCAAATTCCCCTTCCCACTGGGCCCTCGTCGCCAATGGCATTTCACTTCTCATTAAATTCCATGTGGGGAGCATGGGGAAGCAGAGGAGACAGTAGTGAAATCACCTCTCACCTCTGTTTCCAACTCTTGTCCACTTCTGTTCAAATGCCACTTAAGGATTTATGTTCAGATTTCTAGTTAAACACGGCAGATAAAACCTCCTCCCCTGCCTGGACTACTGGGGTCTTGTGGAGACACATGACAGACTGGATTTGAATGGACTGTGTAAACTCAAAAGTGCTGTGCACACATGAGGAAGGCACTCTCTACCTCTCTCCTTCCCAGTCCCTCAGTTAGTAACTGAAAGGGATTTCATTAAGAAGTAAACCTACAAGACAGAGAGAACAGAAAAGGAGGCAACCCGCAACAAAATTTTCAAGGCTGGGAAGCAGATGGATGAATAATAACTGATTTGGGAGCCCCAAGAAGGCTGAAACCTAAGTTAGCAGTGGGGGAAGCCCAGGAACCAGCGAGTTCCTAGGGCAGGAGCCCAGAAAGTCTCACGTACTGGTGACATCAGCTGCTTCTGAAAGAGGGGCTACAAATTCAGGCTGAAAACAGAAGCATTGCTGGGCACAGTGATGCACACCTGCAGTCCCAGCTACACGGGAGGCTGAGGGGGTGGATCCCTTGAGCTCAGAAGTTTGAGGCCAGCTTAGGCAACATAGGGAGACCTCCATCTCTAAAAAAATTAAAAATAGAAATAGAAGCACTGATTGAAATTCTGCATATGAAGCAGTTAGATCCTCTAGACACCACCCCACTCCCCCAGCACAAGAGAGAAGAAAAGTGAATCTGTAGGACTTTAAAATCCAGGACACAAATAAGATCTGGCTGAGGGTAAGGTGCTGAATATCCTCCAGTTTCTACCATCCAATCTGGAGCTGGAGGGATTCCTCTCTGATGAAACAGTACAGCCTAGGGACAGATGGAGAGAGGCTGTCCCCTAATGACGTCCTCTACCCTGATCACCTTCCACCCCTATCCACCACACACCAGGCACGTGCACAACGAGCTCCAGGCAGCTGGAGCATCCAGCAGGAAAGATGGAGACCAAAACCAACCAAAACAAAACAAACGGGGCAAAGGGGGCTCAGATGAAACAAAAGCAATGCAGGAAGCAGAGGAATATTTCAAAACCATAAAGTTACCCTTGGAGAAATAAGAGAAGATACTGTATCTATGAAAAAAAGGCGGGAAAAAAAGGATGAATCCTATTTTTTTTTTAATCAGGAGACAATGAAAAAGAACTTATAGAATTAGAAAGAGAAAAAACTCCAATGGAAGGTTAATGAATAATGTTGAGGAGATCTCCTACAAATTACAAACAAAAAGAATGAAAAAAAAAAAAAAAACAGGAGAAAATTGATTAGAAATTCAGAAAATCTGTCCAGGTGAGCCAACATCTAACAGAAGATCCAGAAAGAGAATGGAATCAGAGGTAAGGTAATCATCACCGAAGTAACTTAAGAAAATGTCTTAGTACTGGAGGATGTGAGTTTCCAGATTAGTGGGCCTCCTGACACAAAGCCACTTAATTGGGAAATTTCAGAACACTGAGGATAAAGAAAAGATATTAAAGACACCAGAAAGGAAAGAACAAAATCTGGCCCAATCCTAAGGATCAGGAAGCTGAATAGCACTGAACTTCTCATAAGCAGTCTCAGAAAGGTTATCTCCCATGCTCCACCAGAATAAAAGCAAAAGCCAAGAAAAAATGAAGGTGTGGGATCCAGGAAACACGATGTCCAAACAGGAGAGAAGCTAAGGGGATTTCGCGGAGGGTGCTGAAGAAACCCCAGGATTGCAGCTATGCAGGGCGTGAGAGAGCGGAAGGATGGAGAGCTCCATGAGGGATGTTTTCAAGGAAAAAATAAAACCGAAAGACCACATAATGCCGTTGAAAACAGGGGGAGCGGATGTGCACATCTGATACAGTGTTTGCAGCCTCCAGGCTCAGAAGAAGAGCTCTGACATGTCTTCTAAGAGACATAAGACGCAAAATTTCCTCACCTACCACCCCTTAACCAAAAGCAGTTTGTAGCTTATCGTAAATCTCAGCTGGTTGCTATGGAAATGATTATACGTATAAACAGAACAAATACCTTGGGCGCTCGTTTCTTTCCAAAACTGGGCAGGGGAAGCTATTGAAGTAGTGCTTACTTGGGTAAGATGTGGGAGACATTAAATTAAGGTTTAGAGAAGATGTTTACTTATTTTTTCAGGATCCTCCACATCAGAGTAAGGTTACCTGGTGGAGCTGGGAGAAGGCTGTGCAAGAAATTTAGGTGCAAAACTTCACTTCTGGTGAAAAGAGAGAGGCCTGGAATTTAGAATGTTAAAAGAATTTCAACCATGAAATTGCAAAAAGTCCTAGACTCTGAGAGCAGGTGGAAAATGAGAAATTATGGAGAACAAGCCTTTCACTATACAGAAGGAGCTACCCAAGGTCAAAGAACAGGTTAGCAAGACAAGAACCTCTGCCAAGTACTTCCAGAAACTTCTCTGTGGAGGTTCATCTCTGAGGTCTTGGGATAATCAGGAGAGTCTGGTAGGAGAAAGGGTTTGTTAACCCCTTCCCCTACCCTCAGCTCTTGACTCCCCTGCTCTCTTAATTCTCCAACCTCCCAATCCCAACCCCAACCACCCAGTCCCAGCCTGCAAGGTAATTATAATGAAGTTAAACCAAATTACACACGCAGGGTTTATTTTGTGTTTTTCTGCTGCTGCTGTTGCCAATTATGGTGCAATTAGACTGCCTTCATTAGCAAATGAGATTAGAATTAACATTGTTAATTACTCGTTCCGTTAAAAGGGGAAGCGGGTGTGGTGGGGAGGGCACTGGGTGGGTGGTGGGGGAAGAGAATTCACATGGCAGGGGGAGGTTTGGAGCCCCCAAGGGCTCCTGGGCCCTTGGGAACTGATGGAGGAAACTGATTTATGAATGTCAAGGCACAGGTGGTTGAGATGGGATGGAATCTGCCAGGTCAGGAGCAGGGGGCTTTCCTCCTTATTCTTCTTCTTCTTACTATTCTTACTATTGTTTGCCGAGGACTTGGTCTGTGCAGCACTTTACGTGCATTATTCACTTAACCCTTGCAACATTATCAAAAGTAGGTATTAGCATCCCCACTTGACAGAAGAGAAGAGTGACACTCAGAGAAGTTAAGTGACTTGCCCAAAGTCACACAGTGATAGCAAGTGGCAAAATCTAGCATTTCATTCTTGAGCACCAGGACCTTTGGTTCTCACGGGAAAGGGCAGCCCACATGTACATCATATTTTATAGGGTGATAGTTTTAAATCAGCTCATTTGATGCTCAAATTTGCCCCATGAGGAAAACAAATCATTAGCCTCATTTTTCAGGTGAGGAAGCTGAGAGTTTCATCAGGGTTGATCTACAGCCTGATCTACAGCCTGAATCCAGCCTGCCCCCTATTTTTGTAAATAAAATTTTGTTAGAACACAGCTATGCCACTTATGTATGTGTTATAAATAAATATTTGTTATTTTTGTGTTATATCTTGCTCTCAAACTAAAACGACAGAATTAAGTAGCTGCATTAGTGGCCGTATGGCTCATCAAACCTAAAATATTTGCTATCTGGTCCTTTGCGGAAGAAGTTTGTCAATCCCTGGTTTAAATCGTTGATACAAAGTCATACAGTGCATGCACTGAGGCCCTGACACTTGAACTTAGTCCTTTTGGCCCCAAAACCGGACTCTTCAGCAACTTTTGCCTAGAAGGAAAGGGAACAGTTCCAGCTAAGCTCAGTTTCCCGTAAGCTCAAAAATGTCTTTATTACCCCAAGGAAAGAATCACGGCAGACAGATGAATCTGAATTATTTTACCCTGACTTTGAAATTTGATCAGGTTGACTGTTTTCACAAGCAAACAATAGAAAACCCAAGTATGAATGGTTTTTAAAATAAGGTATTTATTATTTCACATAACAGGTCCAAGAGTAAGGCAATTCTGAATGTGGTTAATTCAGCTGGGTCCTGAGATAGCAGCCAGGAACCAGGTTCTTTCTATGTCTTTATTCTCCTTTCCTTGGCATCTTATCTACCCACCCCACCCCCCACCCACCGGCCCCATAATCCTAATGTGGCTGCCACAACTCCAGACATCACATCCTCACCCAGCAATATCCAAAGGTGGCAGGGTGGGGCAACTACTTCTGCCAAGTCAGTTTTTTAGATCTCAGAAAGCTTTTCCTAGCAGGCACCACTTCCCCACAGCAAGCAAAATAGAATTATTACATTTGTTTCAGATAAATCAGGATTCATTCCTGGGGTAGGGAGAGTCCCAGACTCCCCTGAAAAATATGGCTGCTGGTATCTGAGTTCTGATACCAAGAAAGAATTGGGTGAGTGGGTTGTTGGGAAGGCAATGGACAGAAACTTTAGGGTTGTTCCAGTTGTTCACATGGAGAATCTGAGGTCCAGGGAGCAGAAATAGCCCACATTCTCTCTCTCTCTTTTTTTTTTTTTTTTGAGATGGAGTGTCACTCAGTCACCCAGGCTGGGGTGCAGTGGTGTAATCTCAGCTCACTGCAACTTCCACCTCCTGGGTTCAAGAGATTCTCCTGCCTCAGTCTCCCAAGTATCTGGGACTACAGGTACATGTCACCACACCCAGCTAATTTTTGTATTTTGGGTAGAGACAGGTTTTTACCATGTTGGCCAGGCTGGTCTCAAACTCCTGGCCTCCAGTGATCTGCCCGCCTTGGCCTCCCAAAGTGGTGGGATTACAGGCATGAGCCACCGCACCTAGTCCCCATTCCCCTTTTTTCAATGCCCTATGCTTCCTCTGACTGTGGGGGTAGGGGAGAGGGAAAGGAAGAATCAAAGGGAAGGGTCAATCTCCCCAGCAGGATGGCCTCTAATCTACCCATAACATAGGCACAAATTTCTCCCAAAGACTGACCTTTGGTCCTCTCTTCCCCTAACTCATCTCCCAGACCAGAAAGGCAAAGGTTTCCTGGGCATTTTCCTTTGCAGCTTTGCCTCCTTAGTGCTTGTTATTTAACCCCAGTGTTCAGCGAACTCACAGTCATAAGCTGTGCACCAAGGCCCCAGGTGGTGGGCTAGACTGGCCAAGCTCCCCTTTCTGAGAGGTTCTGAGACCCCCTGCCCACCTGTGCCAAAGGCCAGCACCAAAGTGGCAGTGGCAATGACCTGGACCCAGCCAGATGGGGCATATTCCATGATATGAGGTCCCTCTGCCCTCCATCCTTGCCCAAACTGGCTATTCATATCCTTTGCTTCTAGATTCCCACCAGACTGTCTCTCTCTCTCTCTCTCTCTCTCTCTCTCTCTCTCTCTCCCCCCTCCACCCCCGCCTCTCTCTCTTTGTATCTCTCTGTCTTGAATATGCACACATGCACACTCACACTCTCACACTCACTTCATTTATTTTAGACACTGGGCACCTGGGTTCACGCACCTTTGCCGGGACTTCCTTCCTGCCACCTGGGCAGGATTTGTGAGGCAGAGAGGTCACTCAGGCATTTAAAGAAGATTCAAGGAGAAGGGTGTCAGGCAAGGTGGGTCCCATCTGGGTGCCACCTGTCATGCAAGGCTCAGGGGTAAATCCCACATGGCCACGTGACCTGCCTAATGAAGAAGAGTTATGCGAGGGGGGCTGTCCATGGGGTCAGCAAGGGAAGACCTGAGTTTCTTTCCTGTCATCCCCACTGACATTGTGCTGGGGCCTGGCCATGTGCTGACAGCCAGCATAGGTTTGCATTTCAGACAATGTTGCTGACAAGCTCAGTCTCGGAGAGATCTGCATGGTGCAAGAGAGAGGAGGAACGTGCCTCCTACCTTGGGTCAGTTGGGCAAGTTATTCTGCAGTAGGAGCCCTGCGTTAACCACACACACCACACACAGGTGCGTGCGCATGCACACACTCACACATGCACAGTGCCTGCTGGCCCTTTGACTTGACTGGCTCCCTGGATGGCAGTGAACATGAACATTTCTGCCTCCAGCAAGTCCTCTAGTCCGGAGGTTTGGCCCAGAGGATCCTCATTTACTTTCCCTGTGCTGTCCCATCTCCAACACTGCTGGGTTTTTAGAACGCCTCTGGGTGGTTTCAAAAGTATTAAGCTTCTCCAGCTGCTTCTCAGGGGATAGGGAGCTCTTCTGTTCCTTCTTCCTTGTTGTGTCTGAGTTGTTAGGACTCAAAAAAAAAAAAAAAAGCCTTCAGATGATTAATGAGGCTCCCAAGATCCAAGTCTTCTCTTCTCCTGCCAACCCTAGCCATGGGCCACTTGTTCACTCTCCCAACAAAGGCTACTCCTGTGAGATGCCAGGGAATTTACCCTGAATCTGGGTACCTTGCGGATGGTGACCCCAAAGGGAAAATCCGACTCACCCCTAAGGGGAAATGGCCCATGGATTGAATGTAAACATGGCAGATCCCAAAGAACAGAAAAAGAAGAGGTTTAAATGACCTCATGCAAAGGCATAAGAATGATACAAAAGACTTTGGGGACTTGCGGGGAAGAGTGGGAGGGAACAAGGCATAAAAGACAACAAATATGGTGCAGTGGACACTGCTCAGGTGATGGGTGTGCCAGGTTCTCACAATTCTCCACTAAAGAACTTATTTGTGTACTCAAATACCACCTATACCCCCAATAGCTTATGGAAAAATAAAATAAAAAAAAAAAAGAAAAAATAGGCCAGGCGCAGTGGCTCACACCTGTAATCCCAGCACTTTGGGAGGCCGAGGTGGGTAGATCACCTGAGGTTGGGAGTTCGAGACCAGCCTGACCAACAAGGATAAACCCCATCTCCACTAAAAATACAAAATTAGCTGGGCGTGGTGGCGTATGCCTCCAGCTACTCAGGAGGCCGAAACAGGAGAATGCTTGAACCCGGGAGGTGGAGGTTGCGGTGAGCCGAGATTGTGCCACTGCACTCCAGCCTGGGCAACAAGAGTGAAACTCCATCTCAAAAAAAAAAAAAAGAAAAGAAAAAGAAAAAATAAATGACCTCTCTCAGGTGTCTCCTTAGTGCTGCAGATAGCCTGCAGTCTCATAAATGAGCTCCCTGTCTTCCTAGTTCATATCTGGAGAGGCCAGTTCCCCTGGTGAAAGGGTTTATATCCTTAAGTCTCCAGGGTTGGGGTTGGACTGTGATGCAGGAATAGGATTGTTGGAAACTAGGTCCCCTTCTTCCCACAGGGTGGCTGCACTTAAGCTTAGCTTCCTAAAATGCTCGTGGTTCTCTCAGCCCATCTCTGACCTGCAACTTCCCATAGGTCCCAAGGACCCCAAGATGCTGGGCGACCGACAGCTGGCAGTCAGATCCAGACTGCTGAGATTCAGTCTCTCCCCTGTCCAAACTGAGACAAGCCTGGGGCGGAGGGTCAGTATCTTCCCACAGGTATGCAAACTCACTCCAGTATCCAACACACAGCCTGGCCAGAAGTCCTAGGATGATGGGAGGTGAGGGACCAGGCCTTCCCTTTTACTCATCCCTAGCTTTGTAAAAGTCCTCTCTCCCAAATGGAGCCTCATCCCAAATGCCTTCTGGTATTTGGAATTCCCAAGCCCTGATGCAGGAAAGGTAGCCACCCTGAAGATGTTCTACCAGGCCCAGCGGGGAGATGGAGGGAAATGAGGAAGAGTGGGAGACAGATATTGCCTGAGCACCCAAAACATGCCAGGGCTTTTACATACGGGAGGCATGGGGTCTGAGTGAGCAGGGGTCTGACAGTCTGAGCATCTGTTTCCTCATTTACACAGTGGAAAGAGTAATAAAAGTGTTGGAAGGCTGAGGTGATAGAGTTTGGGAGTTATAACCAAAGCTAAGGGGTATTGGAAAGGTTCTGCTCAGAGAGGAATCAGCCATCTGTATAAATGGAGAGAAATAAGGGAGCCCGAAATGGTGCATTGGAGCCAAATCCCAGAAGGTGTTTGAATACCAGATCAGAGACTCCTTATCGGACAGAAAACAGGAAGCCATTGAAGGTTTCTGAGCAAGGCAGTGACCTGTTAGAGCCATGACCCTAGCAGAGAAACAAAGATGGGAAAGTTGGAAACATCCAAAACTAAAAATAAAAGCCAAGACTAAATGAAGTTTGTTATTTGTCATCTTACTGGAGAAACAATGCCAGTTCCAGGCAAATGAACCTAAATGACTAAAGACTTTCCAAGGCATGAGTGGAGTCGGAGCTGGGCCGGATGATGTGGTGTCTCCCGACCACTGGCAAATCCGTCTCCCATAGGTTGCCCGAATAAAATGTCAGCAGCTCCGGGCCAGATCCCATCCACCTGACATTCCTGTTAATAACAAAGCCTAATTAGCATGGCTTTTAAGCATCCATTACATTAATTTAATGCGAAAATCTAATGGAGCTTTATTGGAATTTTTCTCGGCAAAATTAACCCTGCGGGTTTCTTACACATGTTTTCATTAGGGGCTGTGAGCAGTGGAGATACTCAGAGAATTAGAATTAGCCCTTGTGGTTTTCTCTGTAATCCAATTCCTCTTTCTCTAAGCCCCCAAGTCTGTAGGTCTTTGTTTAGCAAAGCTCCTGTGCCCACACCAAACAGTTCTCATAAAGACCATTGTGGTAATGAGAGATACAAGCTTGAGCCTTGAGCGGGTGCCTGTCTGACCCAGACATACCCCATCTCAGCCCAAAAGATGCAATTCTGGGACCCTGAAGAATTTCAGGACACCGGGACAGGATCCCTAGACATTCACCATCAGGGTGTTTGACCCAAACCTGTTCCTCATTCCCCTTCTGGCTATCTTCCAGATGGGAGTGGTCACATCATTCATTCAGAACTACAAGCAATAGGAAGAAGCCTCTGAGGAAGGCATCCTTCCTTCAATTAAACAGACAAAACTAACTAGAAGAATGATCTCTGCCCATTCATCCTTCCCTCTTCTCCATGTCTGGAACACGGATGTAAGACATGGAGCAGTAGCAGCCGTCTTCTGCCATGAGGATAAAAGCCCCAGGCTAAGGGTGGCAGAAAGGAAACTGAGGAAGACTCTGAGCCCGAGATGCACCCTTGAGCTGCTAAGGTACTAATACTCATCTGTCTATGCCTGGCTTCCTGTTGCGTGAAACAAATTTTACTTGCTTAAGACTCTGTTAGTGAGTTTGCTGTTACTTTTGCAGCCAAAAACAATCCTAATTGATCTCCCTGGATTCTGGTCCTACATTCTCTATGACTTTTGACAAGTCTCTGATGCTCTCTTTATCAATTTCCTTACCTTCTAACTAGAAAGATAGAATAGAGCATGTTTTTTAAAATCTTTTTTTAGGCAATAAACCCTAACAACCCCACCCCACTCCCCAGTGAAATTGTGTCCCATGAGAAGTTAATAAAACCTAATCCAGGGTTCATGTGGTGGCAGGTGGTGGGAGTTCTGGAGTCCTTCCTACTAGACTTGGCCCAACTCCACACCAGAGAAGCCACAGAGACATCTCCGAGAACCCCACTGCTCCAACAGGCAGTTTATGAAACCACCATCCTGAAGACCTCTAAGGCCCTTTTGATACCATGACATTCTGCCTCCAGAAAGCATCCCGTGGCTGGAACCTAGACGCCAATGTGCTAGAACGAGTTCTACAGTTCTCAACCTTTAATATGCTCTCGAATCTCCCGGGGGTCCTGATAAAATGCAGATCCTGATTGGAGTCTGGGTTGCGGCCTGATTTCCAGAAAGCTCCCAGGTGATACCTACACTCCTGGTCCATGGATCACACTTTGAGTACCAACTGTAATGTCTCCGTCATCATTGTCATCACCTCTGGCCAAGCCACTGCTCTTGCCCCAAAGCACATCCCCAAACAGGTGAACAGCCTGGAGCAGGGAGGGGAGCGTGGTTTCAGAGATGGATAGATGGACATTTAAATGCTGACTCCATCACTTCACTGTGTGATTTGGACAAGTTTCTCAGCCTCTCTGAGCTTCAGTTTCTGCAGAAATGGTGAATACGGATTCACAGCCAAATGCTACCAGAGGTACAAAGAGGAGCTGGTACCATTCCTTCTGAAACTATTCCAATCAATAGAAAAAGAGGGAATCCTCCCTAACTCATTTTATGAGGTCAACATCATCCTGATACCAAAGCCTGACAGAGACACAACAAAAAAACAGAATTTTAGATCCATATTCCTGATGAACATCGATGCAAAAAACCTCAATAAAATACTGGCAAACCGAATCCAGCAGCACATCAAAAAGCTTATCCACCATGAACAAGTGGGCTTCATCCCTGGGATGCAAGGCTGGTTCAACATAGGCAAATCAATAAACATAATCCATCATATAAACAGAACTAAAGACAAAAACCACATGATTATCTCAATAGATGCAGAAAAGGCCTTTGACAAAATTCAACAGCCCTTCATGCTAAAAACTCTCAATAAATTACGTATTGATGGGACGTATCTCAAAATAATAAGAGCTATTTATGATAAACGCATGCCAATATCATACTGAATGGGCAAAAACTGGAAGCATTCCCTTTGAAAACTGGCACAAGACAGGGATGCCCTCTCTCACCACTCCTATTCAACATAGTGTTGGAAGTTCTGGCCAGGGCAATCAGGCAGGAGAAAGAAATCAAGGGTATTCAATTAGGAAAAGAAGAAGTCAAATTGTCCCTGTTCACAGATGACATGATTGTATATTTAGAAAACCCCATTGCCTCAGCCCAAAATCTCCTTAAGCTGATAAGCAACTTCAGCAAAGTCTCAGGATATAAAATCAATGTGCAAAAATCACAAGCATTCCTATACACCAATAACAGACAGAGAACCAAATAATGAGTGAACTCCCATTCATAATTGCTTCAAAGAAAATAAAATACCTAGGAATCCAACTTACAAGGGATGTGAAGGACCTCTTCAAGGAGAATTACAAACCACCGCTCAACGAAATAAAAGAGGACACAAACAAATAGAAGAACATTCCACGCTCATGGATAGGAAGAATCAATATCTTGAAAATGGCCATACTGCCCAAGGTAATTTATAGATTCAATGCTATCCCTATCAAGCTACCAATGACTTTCTTCATTGGAAAAAACTACTTTAAAGTTCATATGAAACCAAAAAAGAGCCCACATTGCCAAGACAATCCTGAGCCAGAAGAACAAACCTGGAGGCATCATGCTACCTGACTTCAAACTATACTACAAGGCTACAGTAACCAAAACAGCATGGTACTGGTACCAAAACAGAGATATAGACCAATGGAACAGACCAGAGCCCTCAGAAATAATACCACACATCTACAACCATCTGATCTTTGACAAACCTGATAAAAACAAGAAATGGGGAAAGGATTCCCTATTTAATAAATGGTGCTGGGAAAACTGGCTAGCCCTATGTAGTAAGCTGAAACTGGATCCCTTCCTTTCACCTTATAGAAAAATTAATTCAAGATAGATTAGACTTAAATGTTAGACCTAAAACCACAGAAATCCTAGAAGAAAACCTAGGCAATACCATTCAGGATATAGGCATGGGCAAGGACTTCATATCTAAAACACCAAAAGCAACAGCAACAAAAGTCAAAGTTGAGACATGGGATCTAATTAAACTAAAGAGCTTCTGCACAGCAAAAGAAACTACCATCAGAGTGAACAGGCAAACCCACAGAACAGGAGAAAATTCGCAACCCCACCATCCTGAGAAAGGGCTAATATACAGAATCTACAAAGAACTTAAACAAATTTTATAAAAAATCAAACAAACCCACCCAAAAGTGGTGAAGGATATGAATAATACTTCTAAAAGACACATTTGCGCAGCCAACAGACACATGAAAAAAATGCTCATCATCACTGGCCATCAGAGAAATGCAAATCAAAACCATTAAATGAGATACCATCTCACACCAGTTAGAATGGCGGGATCATTAAAAGGCAGGAAATGCTGGAGAGGAGGAGAAATAGGTTCACTTACACCGTCTGTGGAATGCAAACTACTTCAACCATTGTGCAGCATGGTGCGATTCTCAAGGATCTAGGAACTAGAATACCATTTGACCCAGAAACGGTCCCACGGCCGCATGTCCACGCAAACTGCTGCAACACGCATTTCATGTCATTCCAAAGACATCCGAACAACCCAAACGGTCCACCATATTCTGATTTTAAAATGTGGCACATATACACCATGGGATACTCATGCATTACAAAAGGATGAGTCTGTCCTTGTAGGGATACATGATTTAGCTGAAACCATCATTCTGGAGCAAACCATCGCAAAGGGACAGAAAACTGGGAATGCGATGTTCTCACTCATAGGTGGGAATTGAACAATGAGAACACTTGCAAGGCCAGGGTGGGGAAACACTACAATACCTGGTCGTGGGTGGAGAGGCGGAGTGGATATCACTGTGAGATATACCTAATGTAAATGATGAGTTACTCAGTGGCACACCAACATGGCACATGTATACATACATAACAAACCTGCATAAGCAAAAATGCTGTACTCTAGAACTTAAAGAATTAAAAAAAAAAAATGGTGAATATGAGGGTCACACTGCACAGTTCCAGGCATATCATGGATCCTACAAACCTGAGTCTTACTCTAAAGCCAGGCAGGGGCTGCAGTTGAGGCCCAGCATGACCCTCCTGGAGAACTCAGTCATCCTTTTGGAATAAGGCAACTCAGCAAGACAAAGCCAGGGCTGACATTGGTCAGCAGCGGGGCGTAGAAAGCAGGTAGTGGAAGAGGAAGTGGAGCAGGGAGGTAGAAATTGGGGTGAGTATGTCAACATTTTGACATTCAAAGAAAGTGCAAATTATAATCAAACGGCATTTCTCTCTAATGAGACTGTGATCAGATAAAGATACCCTTCCATGAGGATGTCTCTCATCTCTGCAGCTTGAGAAGTGGGCCTGGCCCTGGCTTTCTGCTGCCCTCCCAAATACCAGTCCTCAAGATGGGAAGAAAGTCATCACAGAACTTTAGCAACCATCCAATTCAATCCTCTTCCACCCATTTTGCAGGTGGAGAAACTGAGTCCCAGAGAGGTTAAGCAACTTGCTCAAGATCACACAGCAAGTTGGTGGCCCTCCAGGCAGTACTCCGGGTCTCCTGTCCATGACTCTATATCAAATGGCAATAGAGAGTGGAAGGAGCACTAAAAAAATCTAAGAAGGAACCAGGTTGAAGGAGGAAGGAAGAGCATGACAAGATGCTGTCACTGGGCCAACTTACATGAAACTTTTTTGTTGGGCTAAGCAGCCAAGACAGGAAATAAGGGTGTTGGGACTCTTGCTCCCCAATTAGTGTCAGTGTTTTGCTTTTACCCAGTCCCATGCAGGTGGCAAGTCTGGCTTCCCTTGGGGCCCTGCTCCTCGCCAGCTCCTTGAGGGTTTTGGCAAGGCTAACAACTGCAGGGCTTGGGGATGGGGGTGGGACCCCAACTGCCACCTCTGCCTGCCTGCGTGGTGTAGGGAAAAACACCTAGGCTTTGACATCACCCAAGCCCAGCTTCCAAAACCCTCTCTGCCACATACTGGCTTGTGTGACTCTAGTCTTCAGGCTCCCTGGCTATAAAATGGAAACAGAAATGGTACCACACCAGGAACGTTCACCCATCCACCAAGGTACTATGTGCCTGACACAAACAGGCCCTCAACATATGTGGCTTCCTGCCCACTTCCCAGCCATCCGATGTTACAGACACAGACCCTGCCCTGCCCTCAGAGCGTTTCTAGTCTAATGGGGAGATAAATTTAGTCTTTGAATAATTCAGAAGCCACTTACTCTTGGGGACCTGGGCTGATATTTTCCTAGCTCTAGCAGATTTCTTTTCTTTTTCTTAAACTGAGATTCAGCTTTACTCAAGCCAAGATCAAAACGTGTTTGCCTTTCTCAGTTCACAATGGAGAACAATTGAGGGGAGCGGAATGGCCAAAATTGAAGACTTAGAAATTACTAAGTGAAACTGGCCAGGAGCGGGCTCGCTCCTGCCACCCCATGGGGCAGTGTAGGCAGTGGAAGAACCCCGAAGAGGAGTGGAGGAGGCCACCCTGCAGGCTATCAGAGCCTCCCTGGGCCTCACTGACCAAGGGCCATACAACCGGTCATCAGCCCAGGCCAGAGAGAAGCAGGGTCCTCCCACCCTGCTATGAGCACAAGGTCCATCCCTAGCACGGTGGAAGAAGCTGGGGGCCCACAGAGTAGCTCCATGCCTCTTCATCCCTTCCTGGGGTGGCCTGTTTCTGTGTCCTGCAGAATGAGGCTGGGGGCTGGGAGCCCACGCTCCTCTTCACATGCACCTCTCAGATTTCAGCCAAACTTCAAGGGCCTCTCAGACCTCCAGACCCACAGAGGCTGGGTCATTCTGCGCTAGCTTTCTGAGCACTTCCTGCTCTGTCATTCCTCCCCTGAGCACGACAGGCTTAGAGGGTTCGGTTCACATTTTCTCTTCTCTTATATATGCCCCCCGCCCTAACTTTCCTCTCTTCCGCATACACACGCTCCATCAGGTA
Organism: Papio anubis; assembly: GCF_008728515.1. NCBI lineage: Eukaryota > Metazoa > Chordata > Mammalia > Primates > Cercopithecidae > Papio > Papio anubis. The sequence goes on from NC_044992.1 coordinate 27,556,020, forward strand.
AGCGTGGGGTCTGGCCATTTCATACTGACACCTTCCCTTCCCTTCCACTCTCCCTCCCACCACCCTGGCACCCGCCCTACCTTTCACAAAGAGATGGGATCGTCTAAGCCACAGTGGTCCAAGACCCATCTAGAACAACCACAGCTGGGTATCTCCTGGGCATACCCAGCAGGGAAAACAAGAGCCCTGCAGGGGAGTCAGAAGACCTGGTTCTCGCCCCAGTATTACTGCCACCAACTTGCTATATGACCTTGACCCCTTCTTGGCCCTCTCTGAGTCTTAGCTGTAAAATGTAAGATCACATGAGACGGTCCTAAGGTCCTTCTTTGCTCCAACATCCTGAGTCCCTCACCACCAAGGGAAGCCGAAAAGGAGAGAAGAGGAGAGCTGGCCCAGACTGACCCCTGGGCATTGGCCACGCAGCGTGTAGGGTAATGTTGGGGAGGTGAGCAGAGCTGATACAGGCCTCTGCCTCTGCTCCAAGCCATCCAGGAAAGACATGGTCATGGGGGTGGGAAAGCAAAGCCTCACCCTGGTTTAGTGGCACAGTTAATTGGAAACATAGGCCAAGAGTTAACTTAAAGGAAAGAATGGTGCTTATTTGGATGGTTATGCAAATTGATTGCTGCAAAGACTTCCAGGGAAACTGATTATCTGACTATGTGAAGAAACAAGATTAAGAATGAAAGGGGGAAAGACTATGTTTTGCAAATCTCAGGACCACTCCCTTAGAAACTGGATCCTCCATCCTTCTCCCAGCCCCGCAACGCAGAACAAGTTCTTCCCACAGCACAGAGATGGCAAACAGAGGCCTGAAGAGCATAGGCACACAGCAGGTTAGTGGCAGAGCCATTTGAGACCTGCCCTGTCCTAGCGACCTAGGAAGCCCTGCCCTCCTCCAAGCAGGCCACTTTATCTCACCGTCCTGCTACAGGAGGACCTCTGTCTGCTCTTCCTTGGAAGGAGGGGTGTGGTGTCCAGCCTCTAAGACAGGCTGGCTGATCCTCACCTCCTGACATTCATGCCCTTGTGTGGTTCTCTTCCACAATGTGTAACCAAGGAGATATTGCAAAATGACAGTGGGTGACATCCAAGGCTAGGTCATTGCACTTCCACCTCGTTCTCTCTTACTCACTCAGGAAAGCCAGCTGCCATGTTGTGAGGACACTCAAGCAGCTATAGAGAGATCCAACTGGTGAAGGACTGAGGTCTTCTGACCGTATCAGCACCACCCTGCCAGGCATTGAGTGAGTCATCTTGGAATGGAATATCTTGGGGCAGATTCTCCAGCCCTAATCAAGCCCTCAGAAGACTGCAGCCCTGGGCCAGCATCTTGACTGTAACTTCAGGAGAAACCCCAAGCTAGACCATTCTCAAATTTCTTTTTTTTTTTTTGAGACAGAGTCTCACTCTGTCACCCAGACTGGAGTGCAGTGGCGCGATCTCGGCTCACTGCAAGCTCCACCTCCCAGGTTCACGCCATCCTCCTGCCTCAGCCTCCCCAGTAGCTGGGACTACAGGCACCTGCCACCATGCCTGGCTAATTTTTTTTTATTTTTATTTTTTGTATTTTCTTTAGAAGAGACAGGGTTTCACCGTGTTAGCCAGGATGGTCTCGATCTCCTGACCTTGTGATCCACCCGCCTTGGCCTCCCAAAGTGCTGGGATTACAGGCGTGAGCCACCGTGCCCAGCCAGCTGTTCCCAAATTTCTAACCCAAAGAAACTATGAGAGACAATAAGTATTTGTTGTTTTTTAAGCCACTCAGTTCTGGGGTAATTTGTTATGCATCAATAGGTAACTGATGCAAGGTGGTGTTTTAAAATGTGCATTTCATTATTATTCAGGTGTAGTGAGGCTAACAGATTAGGAGTGGCTACCATTGAAAAGATGGTTTGTTACAGTTCCCAAGGGGAGGGGGCATGCCTTGCCATGCAGGGACCACATGGGAAGCCAGGGCTATTCGGCAGGCAGAGGGAGCAAGATGAAAACATGGGCAAATGCCTTTATTGTGGTCTTTATGAGAAGGGTGGGTGAGGCAGGGCAAGCAGCAAGATTGGCTGGTTTGCATTATTTCAGCGAGCTCTGAGATGTAGGGGCCATCTATAGTTGGGGTGATTAGGGCAGAGGAATATTAGCATAATAAAGAAGGTGGTTGAGGTAGGGACTCTCTATGGGTTGGTTTGCGTAGGAAATGCACCCTCTAGGAATTGGCTGGCAATGAGAGAGGCAGTCTCTCCAAGGTCAGCCAGGCCCCAGACCGCAAAGCATCAGAAATACAGAAAACAAAAAGGGAAGATAGGCCAGAACAGTAGGGACCCTCCATCCCACAGCTTGGCTTCCTCTTCTTGGGAGTCCATGACTTGAAGAAGCTCAAGGGACTGGGCTGGGGAGGCTGGGGGCAGGGGAAGCGGGGTGGGGAGGCTGGGTTCTTAGGGCTGGCTCCAGAGAGACAGCAGCAGCCCTGGACATGGGGTGATCTCCGTTCCACCAGCTCCTCAGCAGCCACCCTCTAGGGTCCTTTGGCCTGAAGATCAAGTCCATACATCCTACATCATACTACAGTACATGAGCCCCCCCACGCCATAGTCCATCTGGGGGCTGCCTCTGTGGTCTCATCCCTCTCCCACCAAGCATTCCAGCCCCAGCTCTTGATCCTGCCCCAGCCCATGACCCCTCCTGTCTTCTTCACTGGGCCTCTCATATTCCCTGAACAAGACAAGCCCTTCCGGGACTCCCCAGCTCTACATATGCTATTCCCTTGGCCTGGCATGTGCTCCTCCCCTGTCACCTGGCAAATTCCTGATTGAAACCTCAGCTTGCAGGCAGTCCCTCCAGGAAGTCTCTATGACTCCAGGCAGGCTACGTCCCTCTAACCCAGCACCCACAGCACTCAGTGATGTGTGGCTTCACCTCCTCCGTCTCTCCCTGTGGAATCCAAGTTCCTGCCAGGCAGGACCGCATCTTACTCATCCTTGGGTCTTCATCAACCTTGGGCCTTCATCATCCTTGGGCCTTTCTCACATGGCACTGGACCTGATATTCAGTCTGGCCTTCCCAGTAAACAGCTTTGTTAAATTAATGAATGAATACATAAGTAAATGTGGCCTTGAGCAATTCACTCCTGCTCTCTGGGGCTCAGTGATTCTCCTTTAAAATCAGAATCATCATCAGCATCATCCTGATCACCATCCCTTCCCTGCTCACCTCACAGCTTGTCATAGCAATGCAGTGAGACAAAGAAGATATGTGAGCTGTGTAAACTGTGAAGTGTGGTGCACCCATGAAGAGGGCTTTCCTTAACTCTCCTGGGAACTAGTATCACTGCCATTCTGCGTGGCTGCTCTCTCCCCTAGCCCAGGTTTCAGGGAACTTCCTAGGACCTTCTGGGAAGAAGGCAGAAAATCGTCCCCTCTGGTTCTGCCTTCCTCCCTGTTCTTGGAGCAAGTCTGCTTCTGCCCCTCCCCTCCCCAGCTTCCTCAACAGCCAGTGGAGATCCCAGCAGCCACAATCTCCCCTCTCCTTTCATTCTTCCCCTCTCTCTTTTCAACAAGCAAACTTGAGAAATGGTAACCATTTTCCCCATTATTCAAATGGCATGGAAATTACCTACTTGGCATTCCTCTTTGACATGGAGCCTTTAATTAGCCACTGGCTTCCCAGTCCCTGGGCGTTTCTCTGGCTCTGCAGCTCCCTGGCTTCCTCACTCCCCTCCCTCCATTAGCATCCTAATCAGAGATGCCCAGGTTCCGGGGAAGACAGAGAAAGGATGGTGTTTCCAGAAACAGCTCATCTGTAGCTGGAGGTGGAGAGCCTGGGTTCTGGTCTCTATTGCTGTCACCAACTCCTCAGTGACCTTAGACTTGTGTGGGGTCACCTACAAGTTGGGGGCAGAGCTGGACTCAGATCAGGGCTTTGGCCCCATTCCAGATCTCTACCCTCAATTCCACGAAGAATCATTGCCTCCACTTCAAAGACACCTCTCCCAGACCCCATCACCTTGGTTCCTGCCCTTCCTCTACCCCCACCCTCTTCTGAGAGTTTAACTCCATTGCTCCCTTGGTCATGGCTTTGCGGTTCCCAAACCCTAGTGCCTCCAAGGATATGGAGCCAATGGGCAGGGACCCAATGGGCAGGGTCAGCTCTCAGCCTGGAAGACCTCAGGCGGTGCCTTGTGGATGCCCAGTTCAAATTAACCAGGCTTGATTAGTCAGTGCCTGGTCCCAGCAGGTCATTCCTGTGGGGTGGATGAGAAGTGACCAGTGCCCACTGTTATGAGCCTACAGGAGTATGAGCAGCTATCCAGGCTCTCAAAGACCTGGCAAACTGATTGAGAGGTCTAGACTGTCACATAGAATGCCACCAAGCATCAGAGAGGAGGCCCAGATGCTGGCCAACCCACTCTACCTCTTGGGAGTGTTTGTTAAGATCTCACTAGCTGCTACACAGGTAAACCCTGAAATCCCAGGGCCTTCATTCCCTGCAAGCATGTGTCTCGACCACCTGGAGTCCAAAACTGCACTGGGATGGAGGGAAGAGAGGGTGTCATTTATAAAGCCAGGCTGCAAGAGGCTCTGCCATCTTCAACACGTAGCTTCCCAGATGGCCCTGGACATGACGTTCAGCTGGCAGACAGCAGAAGAGAGGATGGAGAAGACACAGCCATGCCCTAACTCTTGGCCAGAGTGATAATACAACATCCTGTCAGCTCACGTTCTATTGGTGAGAACCAGACTGGGAAAAGTCCAGTTCCTTTGGGGCAGCCGCTTCCCAACAGTAACTCTACACCACGGAAGGGGAGCACAGCCAGTTGTCTCTGCCACCATAGGCCTCAGTTTTATTGTCTGTAAAATGAGGGCAGGGTGAACTGGACTGAATATCAGGACTGGAAGGAACCACAGAGTTCATGCAGTCCAACCTGTCACCGTCCCCCCCATTCTACTTGGAAACAAACCAAGGTCTGAAAAGTTAAGTGTCTCACCCGTGATCACAATGGCACACCCAAAATTCTAGATCTCTTGACTCTCAGCCAATGATAAAAATAAGAGCTACCACTCATGGAGCACCAGCCTCACACAGGCCCTTTCTGTACACTGTCTCTGATTGTCCCAACAATGGTGTGGAGTAGGTATCACTGTCCCTATTTTACAAATGAGGAAACCAAGGTTCAGAGGGAGCAACTTGCTTAAAGGCGCTTGACTGGCAGGCGGGGAGCAAGGCCAGGAGCTGACCCTGTCCCATGCCGCCTCTCCCTTCACTACACCATTTTCTTTTCAAACAGCTAATTCTGAACTCCCTTTTTTGAAGGAACTGAGACCCCGGCCCTTCCCATGTTTTGTCCCCTTGGATCTGAAATCTCCCTGCTGCCCAGTCACCCCTCCCCACTGCAGAGGTCCAGCCAGCAGAGGTCCAGAGAGGCTGAGCCCCAGCAAGGAAGGGGTCACACGTGAGATGCAAATGAAATCTTAAGCTCCCAACCAACTGAATGAAGCCCTCTGGGCCAACAAGATTCCAGAAAAACCTCAAAACCTAAGTTTTCCAGCCATGACAAGACAGGTCAGTCCTGCCTCTTTATACCCTGTCCCTTGCTAACTACCAGTAGACTTTTTTTTTTCTAAAAGTTAAACAGAAACCAGCCCTGGAAACAAAGAACGGAAGACTCAGTCGTTCGCTGACTTCAACCAACTGCCTGGTGCTACTCCCTTCCCCTCTCGCCAGCATTCCTTCCCTATGAGTGACTACCAACCCCAAGCTGGGTCTGGCATTCACAGAAGCTGTGTCCAGGGTGCTCTGAGTCCTCCTTGTGCCTTTTGACATATACAGCTTAATTTTACTACATTTTAATGTTGTCTCCACCCCAAAGTAAACAAATAGAGGATGTATGTAACATACATGTTTGCTTTCCGCACGAGCATGACTTCCCTCATGAATATTCATATCTTCCTCCTATAACCGATTAAATATGTATGTCTAGCTAATCTACCAAGCAGAAAACTCCTGTAACATCTTCCCTCCCTCTAAGTGCCTGTTTTCCATCCCTATGGGAGGCTATGCTTCCCGGCCCGCAGGTTGCAATCCTTTACAAGAAATAAAGTTCTCCTTTCCAAATTTACAGATTTTGTGATTGTAAGTTGGCATACATAAATCAGAATTGGGCTTAGCTGTCACATTTCAGGTGAGAGCCCAGGGTTGACAGGGTGCCTTCGGTGTCAGGGACTCAAGCTCCACCCATTTTGTTGCTCCATGGCCTCTTCCCTAACCTCACCTCGTGGCCCCCTCTGGCTGGAGCAGTGCTAATCATTACATCTGCACTGCAGCCAGCAGGGAGGAAAAAGCAGAAGAGAAGGTCCTCTCCTCCCTTTAATGACACTTCCTGGAAGTTGCACAGACCATTTCTGGTTTCGTTCCATTGTCCAGAACCTGGTCATATGGCCACACCTAGTTGTGAGGAAAGCTGGAAAAAGTAGTCTTTTTTCAGAATAAAAATACCCCTTTTCAGCCGAGGGGGCCTATACAGTCCCTTAACCTGCCTGAGCCTTGATTTCCTCACCAGTAAGACTGAGTCATCATAACTGCCTCATGGGGTTGGGGTAAATATTGGATCCAATGAGATCACATACATCAAAGTTCTGGCACATAGTAGGTGCTCAGTTAATCGTAGTTTCCCTTCCCTGCTCCTATGCCCTACCTGGAACGAAGACCAGTGAATTAGTAAGTGCAGGCTGTGGCCATATCCTCAGGCAGTCAGTTATCAAGGGCCCATATATTCACAAGCAGGCAGCACAAAAGCACACAAAGGGAGATGAAAATGACTTCTCACTACCCCTCCCACACCAGTCCAGGGTTTATACACTTCTGGGACAGCTCCTCTCCTTATTTTGCCCTTCAGGGCCATTGTACCATCTTACTCGTTGCTCACCTAGAAACATGGCAGGGTGGGTGTGGTTAGGGGCCAACATGCCTGTATCCTCACCCCATACACCACCCCTCCATCATGGTACAATGGTGCCGTCCACTCTCTGGAGTTGATCAGAATTCCATCCCTCCACTTCCCAATACTGTCCCAGACCCTACATCCTATGGGTTAAGAAAGAATTGGGGTGAGGAGGAGGGAGGCCCTGTCAAGGCGTATTGGTGGGAGAGCCTTTGGCCTATCACGATGAAGACTGAGAGTGCTCTGAAGGCCCTTTAAAATGTTAAGACATGTCTGCCCCCTCTAGAGAGAGCATCCAGGAGACAGGCTCTGGTCCTGCTTGTGTCACTACTGCAGAGAGACCAAGGCCTCAATGCCTTATCTGCAACACAGGACCCTCCCTGTCCCTGCTACCTGACCATTCAGTGACGCAAGTGAGGACACCAGGGGCCACATCCCCTGCCTTTAAGCACCCAGCCTCCCTGTCAGGAAGCCCCCCACTGTGTGTGCTGGGGGCAGGGCTGGAAGCTCACCCTTGGTAGAGCCTCCTGACCAGGCTGCCCTGCTTCATCTCCGGGCTTCCTGCTTTGTGGTAGCCCCCCTCGCTACACACTGTCCCCAGGACTACCCTCCCAGCTTCATTTTGATCTCGGGAGGACACATAAACCTTAAATTGAATCCCCTTTTTGTGAAGTTACCCAGAATTGGTTTTCATTGTTGAAAGACAAATACCCCAACCAATACATAAGTCATTCCCACTCCCTGGACACAGAAGTCCCCTTTCTTTAATGTGGGGCTCTTGCCCTGCTGCCCATCCTTGGCTTTTTCCCTGCCCCTGCCCCCCTTTTTCATTATCAGCTACTGAGATCTCTTCCCTCCGGTCCCTTTTTTAAGGGAGAAAAAGGAGGCGGTAAATTCGGGATGAACAAAACTATTTAGATGTATAACCTTCAAGGTAGCTCCTATCCCCGCCCCCCCCCCCCCCCCCCCCCCCAAAAAAAAAAAAAAAAAAACACTCATAGCCAACCAAACTGCATTGCTTTGAATTAGATTGTTTTTGTTGAGTGGTCCTTCCCCGAGCTGAGTGCCAGGCACTGTGTTAGGCACATGGGACACCACTGAATAAATACCAGCCTTCCCTGGAGCAGCTCACAGTCTAGCCTCCCCAAACTCATCAAAATCAAAGCCACTCGGCAGTCATAGTGTCCTCATGTTTTATGAGATTTTGCGTTATGTGAATCTGACACTATGATATAAAGATATTAATAAAGTCTCACTTTATATGCAAAATTTGAAATAATATGTATCCCAAACATTTGCTTTTAAGCATGAAGAATGTTGAAGCTGGCAGTCCAGTGAATTGTAAACTCACTTGTCTGCATGCTCACCGCACAGCAATGCCACTTTAGCTGATAAACAGAAACACCTACCAACCTTTGTCAGGATTTGTTCTAAATTATGCAAGTTTCTAAATTATACAAGACCTTCTGGAGCATGTGTCTCAGACATGAAGCGACGGGTCTGGTGTTCTGAGTTCTGGCTCTGGAATCAGAGTGCCGGGATTTTACTCCTGACTTCATCCACCACTGCGATCTTGGGCAAGGCGTGGAACCTTTCTGTGCCTCAGTTTCCACATATGTATGATCAAGATAATGGTGCCAACCTCTAGGGGGCTTACAAAGATTAAATGAGTTCTTCCATGCAATCTGCTCAGAACAGCACCTGCAGCTCTGCAGCAAGCAGGGACTTGCAGCATCTCACTGAGCTGTGGGTTGGCAGGAAGGGGACATCTGCTAGTGCACTATGGGGAACCTAAACTGCCATCCAGAGCTGGAGCAGGTACAGTATCGCTTTGCATGTCCCTGGACCCTGACGTCTAGTCAGTTGCACAGCTGCTGGAGACGCTCTTCACAAAGGCAGGCCTCCTCCTACTCCAGCGACGGCACTGCCCTTTTGCATGCGAGGGCACCAACCACACACTTGACCCTGACAGTCTCTGAGCTCTCATTTCAGAGACTGTTCATAGACACTCCAGACTCTTAAAGCTGACCCAGCCGCATCCTCACCCAGAGTAGAAAACAGAGTTGGTGCCTGGGTGTCCCCGAACAAAGCCCCTGCTCGGCACCCCCGTGTTCCAGAAGCCTATCTCTCCAAAGTGCTCCTTCACAATTCACTTTTTTAAGAGTTAATCTAATATGATAGAAACCACCCTGGAGCTTTCCCTGGGAAAGCACAAAAGGGAGGCCCACTTAACCCAGCTTGGGGGTCTGGAGAGGATTTCCCAGAGGAAGGAGGAGTCACTGCACTTCACTTCCCAAAGAGCACCAAGGAGCCAGGTGACAGGGGAGGGGCGGGGAGGGCAACTGACCCAGCATGGGGAATAGCTTGCACAGAGGTGTGGAGAAGAGAGAACTGGCACCTTCCAGGAATTGCCAGTAGCTCCATATAGAGTGGAAAGAGTGTGAACCAAGATCTAACTGACTCACTTCCAGATAACATGGTTTCTGGGGCACATGAGTGAGGCCCACCCTCTAGGAGGTATTTGTCATCTTCTTCGCACTATGGCTGCCTTTGGTGAGCATATGGGATCCTTCTCAGAATTATGCCTTTAAAAGCATAAAATAAAATATATAGGATTGCAAAAGAAACCAATCAAAGTATCATCAAAATACTTATTAAATGCAGTCTGTAGTAATATATGTGCCTTTTATCAACGTATTATATGACAAGATCTTGTGGTCGAGGAAGTAATTGATGAGCAAAAATTATTTTTCAAAGTATTAAAACATCTGTAATATAGTATGAAAACATCTGTGATTCCTATTAGTGACAAATCCAAGGTGTGGCTAATTCTGCCATCGTTTCTTACCTGCTTTGAAATGAAAGGAAATGCTCAATTTCAGTTAAAGTTGAGTGAAAAGAAAGACGCAACTTTTTCCCATTCAAGGTCACAGACCCTCTGACTTTTTCCCACACTCTCCTGCCTTACACCAAAGCCCAGTGGTTAAGAGCACCCAAGCCAGACCTGCTTGCTCAGTTAATGCTGCACGACTTGGGACAAGACACTCAGCCTTCCAGTGCCTCCGCTTCCTCATAACTGTGAGGATCAAATGAGTTAATACACACAAAGCAGTTAGAATACTGCCTGCCACATAGTAGGTGCTCACTAAAGAAGGACAAGCTGTTTTCTTTCTTACTCTCAGCGCCAAACACAATGGAGAGAGAAACCCACAGATGTGGGGCATTATTTACTAACCAGAGTCATGTTAATAAGCTCACAAAGCACAATTAGCAGTCATTTCAATTCAATTCTGAGGTTTGCTTGACTGTAAAAGCTTCACATTTCTTCCTCCCTGATTTCTCTGCTAATTACAACTGCTGCCGTCCATCGCAGCTGCCACACAACGCCGGTGCTGGCTGCCTCTAACGTAGTTGTTAAGGCAGCATAATGGTGCACAATGACTAATTGGCCATCATGCCCAGGATGAATGGAGTCAGACAACAGCGGCTGGCCAGTTCCTGGCCTTGGGACCCTGAGCTGCACAGCTCCAGCACTCTCTCAGTGTCCCCCTCCTCTACCCTCCCAAGCTGCCCCATAGGACCAGACGATGAAAGGGTGCAGGGACACGCATGCAGAACTTGGAGGCTCTGGGGGCCCTCCCTGAGGCCAGTCCTGCCCCTAACTTGCTGTGTGACCATGAGTTAGCCACTGAGTGTCTCTGGGCTGCACTTTAATCATCTATAAAATGAAAGTGGGAGTAAGTAGGCCTAGATGCTTCCTAGGGTCCTTCCAGCTCCCACCTACTGTACTTTGATTATTCCGTGGGAGGTTCCCTTTCAAGTGCCTGTGCGGCCACTCCCCAGCCACTGGGGCACCTCAGCCTGCCTGAGGGTGAGGAAAGGCAGGTGGAGTTCAGCAGAAACAGCCATGCTCACCAAATATTCCATCTGGAACCCCACACATCCCAGCTACCTTGCAGTTAGCTGAGGTCACGTGACAGCTCTGACCAATGGGCTATGGGCAGAAGCAATAAGCACCACTTCCGGGCTGAAGCATGGAGAAGTGGAGAAGCCGAGAAGCATGTGATCTCCCTGCAGTTTCTTCTGGTCTTGTGGCCCAGAAGGCCTTGTGGTGAGATGGTGGAACTGAGCTGAGCTGGAAGCAGCCCAGGTTGCCAAATTGTCATTTGGAAGACACCCCTGCTGCCCTTTGTAGAGGTACGAAAAGAACCTTATGCCATTAACATTTTCAGACTATTGTCACCATGGCATAACCTGACCTATCTTGTCTAATATAGATATTTTCCCAAAAGGACTCAAATAATGGGTGTTTTATATAAATGATTTAGGAGGCAACTGCTTCATAGTGCAACTAAGTAAAGAGGTTCATTAGAGCAAAAGAAGGTGAACTTTCTAACAATGCGGCAGGATCAACAATGAAATGAGCAGTCTTCCCAAGGCCCCCTCACTGAATTCCCCATAACTCTTCAAGTGAGGCGCTTAAAACCAAGCTTAATGCACCAGAAATATACAGGAAGTCCGAAGGGCTGGTGACCAAAGTAGAGAGTGAGACACTGGGTGTTCTCTGGCACCCAGGGGGAGATTTCGCTTGGTAGTGAAAATGGGTCTAGTGAAAGAAGATTCATGGGGTGAATTTCAGGATTGAGAAGGAAATGTTTGGGGGTGGGTTTAACTCTAGGATTCCATCTATCAAGAGGATGTTAATGAAGAATTGAGCGCAATTTGGTTTTTCTCTTTCCCAGCAGCAAAATTTCACCCAAGGGGATCTCCCATTCCTCTTTCCTGGAAGAGATTCCAGAGTAAGCAAGAAATAGATCCCATCTCACCTCTACAGGGTGTGAGAATCCTACAGAACTCGTGTGCATTTTGTAAAACCACAGACTTCTTGAGCTTGGAAATAACTCTGGAGTCTTTCAGTCCTAAGTCACAGACCCCAGCATTGATTATGGAGTCTACAGCAGCAGAGAATTCCAGAGTCACAGGAATCAAAGCTCCAGGACAGTCCTAGAAAGAAACAGGAGAGCGTAGCCACCCATCAGCCCAGCCACCAAGGCCTAACCCACCAGGGGGGCTATACTGGCTTCTTCTTGGGGACACCCAGTACAGCAGGCTCTCTGGACCTCCCTCTCCGGGACTGTGTCTCACACCCCCACAGCGGGATTGCAAGCAAGCTGTCCCCCTGCAGCAGATAAATAAATAAATAAATAAAGAGCGTGACTTTGTGTTTGAAGGACGAATGCCAAGTTTCCTCTCTGGGGCCCTCTCCCAAACCTCTGTATATCACCTCCACATGACCAGGCTGTCAGGCCTGCCACCCGCAGCTCTGCTTGGCTGTGATAAACACAGAAGACAATGCATTGCCTATACCCTCAGGCCCTGAAATCAGGGAGGGGGTAGAAAAATCCATTGAAGCCATTCCAGATTTATGTTTGAAACCTTCCAGATTTATGTTTTCCTTTGTCAGGGGAGAAAACAAGCAGATGTTCCTAAAGGTGAACATTAGAAGCCACCGCACGTGTGTGGGGGCATCGTGCCGTTGTTGGCAACCAAGCTGAGTTCAGTTTTTGCACCAGTACCTGGGCGTGCACACCGACAGGCCCCCATCCCACCACCTTTGGCTTCCTTGAGTCTTTCCTTGCTTTGAATTGCATCCTTGACTCCTTCTCTGGGAATACTTCCCAGATTAGACTCATCTATTTCCCAGCCCTTCACCTCAAGCTCTGGGACTCTTCTCAGCCCCCAGTGAATATAGGTCATTCCATAATTGTTTGTTTCTTTTCATTCCATGAACTCCTAGAGAACGTTGGCTGTCTTTCCCCCATCAGACCAGGAACGTCCCCAGGGAAGGGACATGTCTCCCATCAATCCAGGTACTCGTATGGACAGAATGCCTGTCCTCCCACGCTATCCCTTTGGTAGGTTAATTTACCCTGCATTAAAAAGATTGTGACTATACCTTCTAAAACAGGTATTCCAAACAAGGGGAGACACTTGTGGAGCTTGAAAGTGCACGCAAAATGCTTGTCTATACTATCGCTTTCAAGTGATTCCTAAATAGATCTGTTGAGAGCCAGAATGAGACCTTTAGAAGCATCCAGCACTGAAAAGACTGTGGTGCTGCCCTACTAGCACCCACATACGTAATTCAAAACAAAACAGCACGGAGCTGTGCAATGCAAAGCGCCCATGATGCCTAAGTTCATCAGAGTTAAACAGCTCATATTTTGCTAATACCCTTAGTGCATGCTAAGTCCCCTTAGCATGTAGGTGACTCCCGCCCTGGGTCTGCTATATAGAAGAGGTGAAAAAGCACAGTTTCTGGGGGAGGTTGAGAGCAAAGCTGGTGACTCCCAGGATGGAGATGGAGAACACGTCCCTCCTGGCCTCGGAAGTAGGCAAACAGGCAGGATATGAGGCTATATCTGCCACTGGAAACCTCTGTTTCCCCAACCGGGGCAGGAGCTAAGGGGGCTGGAGCCATTTCTGTGTTTTCCAAACTGGAATCAGACACAAAGAAACTATACTATCAGCTGGGCTTTGCTAGGCTTGGAAACCTCTGAGCTCTTCCCTCCCCAAATACCCACGCCTGCCCTTTCCCTGCCCTCCCTCTCTGAACGCAGGAAAGCACCTGAAATGCTCCAGTGAAGCAAGGCCTTGAGGACGCTCATGAAATCCTCCACTATCTTCAAAAAGTCATCAGCCCTGAATCTGGTCGTCCTCATAGACCCCAAACCCACTCCGCCATGGCCAAACCAAACATACCCTAAGCACAGCCCTGGAAGCCAAATCACCTAAGCCAAAGGATCAAGGTGAAGGTTGAGACCCTGCTTCTCAACTCTCTCAGGGCTCAGAGACCATCAGGAGATGCACAATGGATGCTGAATAATGTCTGGGGCTCTCGACTAGGAATTGGGAAAACCGGTACCAGTTTCTGGCTCAGCCACTGCTGTGCTACTAGATCCTGGGCAAGCCACTAACCACTCTGCCCTCACTCTCTCCATCTAGAAAGGGAGGAGGTTTGGCCATCAGAGCATGGATAACATCTGTGTGTCTTGGCCGGGGGTCTACACCCCAGAGAGGGCCAGGGTGAGGAGGATTCGCCTCAGAGCCTTTTCTTGAACTCAGGGTATTCGTCTGGTCTTCCCAAGGCCCCAGGTCCTTAGCCGACTCTCCCTCCTAAACCGGGCATTAGCCTCCAGGAAGAACCTTTGGATGGGAGACTGAGCAAGAAGCCAGTAGCCTGGCCCTTGGAGGAAGTGTGGGCAGAGAATGGGAACAAAGGGGGTGAGCTCTCAGACCCTAACCCAGCTCAGGGGAGAGTGTGACTGGTTTCCTCTGGGCCCCCAGGGCTTTCTCTGTTAGAAAGGAATAGAAGTGCCAGAAGTGAAAAGGATGCATGAGGAAACTAAGGTTTGCTAAGATTTTGCTAGGTGCTAGGCACATGAATAACTGCATTTAATCCCCACAGTCCTGTGAAATACCAGTGTTGTCTCCATTTTACAGATGAGAACACTGAGGTTCAAAGAGGTCAAATGACCTGCCCAAGATCACACATCTAGGAAATGGCAGGACTAAGATGGCAAACTCCAAATCACATGGTCTTTCCGTAGGTGCACTCGGGATGGGACCTCTGGCATCGGGCTCAGAGACCCTAAGATACAGCCTGGCTGGTGATCCCCTTCGAGGAACTGGCAGAGTAGTCAGGGTGTGCTGAGGTGGGCCCCCGCCTCTCCTCTCCAGGGTATTTCCTTCCTTGTACTCAGGAGGCTCTCAGAGCCCAGACAACCCTTTGTTCCCCTCTGCTCTGAACCTGACACTGGAGAGACCAGCAATCAGTCACCCCCAGCCTCCTCCAGGAAGTGCAGTACCTGGGCTGGAACAATCTCCCCTGCCTCCCCAGCTCTCCATGCCACACTGTGCCCACAGCCCTGCTGGGCCAGCCCCCCGCCCCCTGACTGCCTGACTCATGGCCACCCTGTAATGGAGCATGAAGTCTAATTGCATCCCCTAATGATAGCCCTCAGCCACCAGGAGACAGGTGCAGAGGTGGCAGGGAGGGCCAGAGAGCTGGAACTGGGAAGAGGCAAGGGCTCTGTCACACTCTTGTACCTGCAGGGGACTGGGGAGGGAGTGGGGATTAGAGGGTTAGGGGTCAGGGGAACTGGGGGGATGCTGGGATGGGGAGGGGCTCGAGCCTTCTGGAACCACAGAGTAGGGCTCTTGGTAGTGCTGCAGCCACCAGATCCTTCCAAGAGAACATTTTTTTTTTTTTTTTTGAGACAGAGTCTCGCGCTGTGTCACCCAGGCTGGAGTGCAGTGGCGCGATCTCGGCTCACTGCAAGCTCCGCCTCCCAGGTTCACGCCATTCTCCTGCCTCAGCCTCCGAGTAGCTGGGACTACAGGCGCCCGCCACCACGCCCGGCTAGTTTTTTTTTTTGTATTTTTAGTAGAGACGGGGTTTCACCATGTTAGCCAGGATGGTCTCGATCTCCTGACCTCGTGATCCACCCGCTTCGGCCTCCCAAAGTGCTGGGATTACAGGCTTGAGCCACCGCGCCCGGCCCAAGAGAACATTCTTAAACAGCCCTGTTAGCAGCATTCGCTCCTCCAACCACTGTTTCACTCCTCCAGCCAGCACTGAAAGGAAACAGGATCCATTCGAGCAGAAGTCAGCCAGTCACAGCAGACTCAGGTGAAAGGCAGTGGCTCAAAAGGCACGACCCCTGGGCTTGAAGGCCAGGGCCACCATCAACTTGCCATGTGACCCTCATAAGTCATGATCCCTCTCAGGGCCTCCGTTTCCTTGACCACAAATTGGGATTTTATTCAGGCTCATTCATTTATGCAACAAAACATGTTCCCTAGGTGCCAGGTGCTGCGTTGGGTGGGCCCTAGGAGTGGGGAGACCAAGTGAGACCCGGAGATGATTAAGAAAGACACTGGGCCTGTTCTCAGGGAGGCTTGCAGTCTAGTAGAGTAGATCCTAACAGTTATAGAGCACCTTCTGCTCAGCAGGCAAAAGCCTATGAAATAAGTACTGGTATTACCTCCATTTTGCAGAAGAAACTGAGACTCAGAGAGGCTCAATAATTTGCCCTAAGTCACACAGCAAGTTAAGTAGCAGAGCCAGGACTTGACCTGTGCTCTTAACTCCTCTACCATATGGTCACCTTGTGCATAAATAACTCTAATGCATGGCTAAATGTGACAAGGCCCATGATTGAGTAAAGATAAAATGTTTTGGGCCTACAGGAAAGGGAAGGCTTCCTGGAGGAGGTGGCTTCTGGCCCGAGCCTTTGCAAGACAGGATGATTTGGACATGCAACATTTAGGGAAGGGGGGTGTAAGAAATTCTACCAATTGAAAATTGCAGTAGCACTTGACCCCCACTCCTTGCCAACAACCCAACCCCAGGAGAGCAGCAGAACTGAGGCCAGCCTCTGAACAGCAGCACCAATGGAGGGTTCAGAAAAGGGTGAATGGCAAAGTGAGAAAGGGGAGCTGGAGAGAATAAAAACACAACCTAAGCCTGGAAATGGGGCAGGGGAGCAACAGGGCAGTTGCCAACAGGGAAGACAGGGAGAGGAGGTTGTCCTGCATACATGGGGGAGGGGGAAGGTAATCTCTACCCTGTACCCCCAGCACCCTGAGAATTAAAACCACAATCCTGACTCATGCACACAACGGAACACTGCGGGGCCATAAACTACAATGTTGGGAGGATATTTATTGACGTGGAAAAATGCTCACATATATTTCAAGTGAAAAGGCAGGTTGCAAAATAATATGTACAGTATGATGCCATTCTTGTAAGGGGAAAAATATCTTTATACAAGTCTGGAAAGATATACACCCAAAATTCCAACAGTGCTTATCTCCAGGTGGTAGATTATGCATTTTTATCATCTTTACACTTACCTATATTTTCTAATTCTTTTATTATAATAGGCATTATCTGTGTAATTGGTTAAGGCTTTTTTAAAATAAGTAAATATATCAATCATTTTTGCAGGGTAGTATGGGCAGGAAAAGAATAGCCAGCCACCTGGATCTAGGAGGTGGGGGAAGATGGAAGGTGGAAGGACTCACCCAGGAGGGGGGTGGGGGAAGGTAGAGGGTGAGAGGACTCAGCCAGGAGGGGTTGGAGAGGATGGAGGATGGGAGGACTCACCTAGGAGGAGGGTGGGGAGGATGGAGGGTGGGAGGACTCACCCAGGAAGGGTTGGAGAGGATGGAGAGTGGAAGGACTCACCTAGGAAGGGGGTGGGGAGGATGGAGGGTGGGAGGACTCACTTAGGATGGGAGTAGAGGAGGATGGAGAGTGGAAGGACTCACCCAGGAGAAGGTGGGGGGAGGATGGAAGGTGGAAGGACTCACTTAAGATGGAGGTAGGGAAGGATGGAGGATAGGAGGACTCAGGAGGGGGGTGGGGAGGATGGAGGGTGGAAGGACTTCACCCAGGAGAAGGTGAGTGGAGGGTGGAAGGACTCACTTAGGATGGAGGTGGGGGAGGATGGAGGGTGGGAGGACTCACCCAGGATGGGGGTAAAGTAGTAAGAAGATGCCTCCCTAATAGGACAAAGGACTTGTTACGAAGACTAGGTTGTGGGGCCCTGCCTCTTCCATCTTCTTTCCCTTCCCAAATCTCCACAGAGCTCAGAGGTCCTCCCACTCCTCAGAGGGGAGAAGTCTAGTCTGGAAGCCCACAGATGCCCCATATAGGGCAAAGGCGAGGGATGGAACCGTATTAAATCCCAAGGAGAGATGCCGGCTTGTCAGGCTAAGCCTGGGGCACGTGAGAGGAAGGCAGGCCTCTGAGACAGTAGTGAGTTTGGGGAGGCTCCTGAGGAGGGATATGCCATAACAACCCCTCCAGGGGAGGCAGGTAGCCCGGGATGACAGGAGAGGCAGCTTGGAGGGCCCTGAGAAGCAAATGACCTGGCAGTTAATCCAGGCCCCACTGATTGGCAACTTTAGGGCTGTCTGGGCTGGGAGCTCCATGGAGCTCTTGGCCTGGTGGGAAGAGGTGGGCAGGGAAGGTGAATAGCACTTCCCAGCCTTCTCTGATGGTAAGATAGGAAAGGCTGAGCAGAACCCAGTGGTCACTGCCTGTGTCACTTGGGTGTTGGCTATTCTCTTTGTTACTGTCTGTTTCCCCTCTGTCATTCGCAGTTGAAACCCTTAAAATGGCCAGGAGCCTTCTTGACCGGATAATAATCAGAGCTTCTAAAACATGCATGGGCTGCCTTTAGAGGTGGTGAGCTTCCTGTCCCCGGAGATATTCACACAGAAACTGGGCCCCTATCCTGGTCAGCTCTCAAGGGTTATTGAGTCAGAAAGAGAGTCAGACCTCTGAGGTCCATCCCATTCCTGAGATCCTCTGAGTCCATGACAGTACATTTTAGGGGCAATGGCTGGGAAGAAGGCACCTGGCCTAAAAAATGAAATTGGTGAAGGCAGACATTCCCCATCCTGTCCCCAGTCCTCACAGACCAGCATCTGAAGGACAAACGCATCTGCCTGCAGGACTGGCCCAGCAAGGATTCTGGTCCTGGAAGAGGTACCTTTGCCCTGTATGACCACCTGTTTGGGCAGAAGCAGGGGTTTCTGGTCAGCCTTGCTAGATGTACCAACCAGGTTACATGCCTGGTACAATGAGAAGCAGAAGCATTTCAGCTCCAGGTCATCTGGGGCAGTTTACAAGGTCACAGGGTTCCTTGCACACTGAAATACTGGACCCATCATATTGGTCTTTTAGCGAACACATCAACATGAGAGCACAAACCTTCCGCAAGCATCCAGCAGCACACAGAATCAGGGCAAACATCAGCACCATCGTCATTCATAGACAGGGAAATCAACAAACATAAAAAGAAAAAAGCTATGAAAACTTGCATTGGTCGTACAAAACCTACAATTAATACAAATTATAGTCAGACTGGATATTTCCCATTTCCCCCAAATGCAGCCTGATAACCACTGTATTTGTTGTTAAATGGAGAGGATTTTCTAGAAAAGCATACTTGGGCTTGCTCTAAGGGAGAATGTCCCAGTGATGAGGGCTGCTGGACAGTGGGACCTGTTGCTGAGGGACAGTGTGCACTCCCGGTCCCTGGAATGCTCAAGTGGTGACCAGCTGTGATGGAGGGCTGGCTGGGTCTCCTCCACTCCCCTCTCAGATCCACTCTGTCTTCACCCTGTTCCTGCCCAAGGAAACTGACCAGCCTGGACCCCATCACAGGCCCTGACTCCTTCTGACTTCTGTGGGTCTGACTAGTGGGGAGCCATGGAAGGGGACCGAAGAGAAGAGAGGTGAACATTTCCCAGGCTGCCTCCCTGCAGGGTTTCCTTCCACACTGCTTCCTTTCTTCCTTCCTGCATCACACAGTCCCTGTGACATCTGGCTTGTGGTCATCACTCTCTCCTCTCACCAATCGCTGCCTAAGGAGGGTCACAGCCAGGTAATACTTGTTACTAACCCCAAGGGACTGCACTAATCTGTGTGCTTTCTCTATACCCTGCCCACACCTTAATAAATTGTCCCTGTACTGAAAACCCCTGTGGAATTATCCTAATGTGAGTGTGCCATCTGTTTCCTGCCAAGATCCTGACTAATACACAGGATCCCTAATCAGACAAAAAAAGTAAACGATACAGTCTCTCTTCATTGTGCAATTAAGTCAGTAGTTCCAGGAAATGTGAGTAAGATTCACTTGGTTGTCAGCTTCATTTCATTACGGTACTAAACTTGATGGTATCAGTTGTGGCTTGTGGCTCACAACTTCCCAAACCATTGCTCCCTATGCCCACTTGTTCTATAGACAGAGAAACTGAGTCCTAGAACCTTAATCAAGATCACAAGCACACACAGAAGGCCAGGAACCCCAGGACCCCAACCCAGGTGCCTTCTCCGAGCAGAGCAAGCCAAGGGGGCTCTGCCACCCTTCCCTGTCCCCCTCCCACAACTGAGACTGCTGCCCCTTCTCTCCTCAGTCCCCTTTCCGCCCCAGTCCCTTGGGGAGGTGGGGGAGGCCCTTGGGGAAAATGATGAGGTTTTTATAGCATTTCGTGGTAAGCACTTAATAACTCTCCAGGCTATAGATCTCTGCCTCGCATGGGCTGGGGATAATTCACAGTAAAATATGACTTTTCATTTATCACACTGACGTGTAATAAATACTTCTCAGTGAAGCTTGGGCTCAAAAGGGGGGTGGGGTGAGCAACGATCAGATGAGGCTCTGTGACTGAGTGTTGGGGTTCAGCTTCATGGCAGGCAGACACAGGGGCTGAGCAAACCTGAGCCTGAGGCTAGCAGAACCCTGGGTCAAGGGGCACTTCCAAGGTAATGAACCAAGGCTGCCCCTCAGCTCTCCACGAGCTTTGCCACCATTTCTGAGAAATCAAGTCCCCCGCTCCTGGAGCCAAACTTGCTGAGGACAGTGGGGCCTGTATCCAAAAAGTCCAGGCAAATTTTTTCTTCCTCCCCTTCCCGTCTGGCTCCCTCTGACTGGTCTCAAGGAGCTTCCTATTCCCCCAACCTTTCCAGCCCCACGGATGCTGTGCTAATCATCGGACATGAGGGTCGTTTTCAAACTTTCTGGATATCCAATAACCACAACAGCTCCTATTCATTCAGCATTTGCCATGGATCAGAAGCATTTGCTCAGTTAATTCTCAAAACCACCCAAGGCATTATCGCCATCCCCAGCTCTCAGGAGGGGGCACTGACACTCAGCGGGTTGAGTGACTTGCCTACAATCATATTGTGGTGATGTGATGGGGCCAGACTCAACCCAACTGCATGTCGGACAGATCTGGGTTAAGTCTGATGCCACCATGTCTTAATGGCTATGTGTCTTAGGTCAGGCTCCCCCAGATACAGATCCTGAGACAGGAGTTGAGTACAAGAAGTTTATTTATGAGGTGACTGCAGGAAGCATCAGAGGGAGAGGAGGGCTATGAGACAGGGAAAAGAAGGAAGTCAATGGAGGACAACTGAGGAACTCAGGGACAGGATAGAGCAGACTTCAAGCTGCTGCAAGCAAGCAAAGCATCTGTATCAATAGCCGCTCCCCATGGATCGAATTACTACCTGAGCTCCGCCTCCTGTCAGGTCAGTCGCAGCATTAGATTCTCATACAAGAGCAAACCCTGTTGTAAACTGTGCATGGGAGGGATCTAGATTGCGTGCTCCTTATGAGAATCTAATGCCTGATGATCTGTGACTATCTCCCATCACCCACAGATGGGACAATCTAGTTGCAGGAAAACAAGCTCAGGGCTCCCACTGATTCTACATCATGGTGAGTTGTATAATTATTTCATTATCTATTAAAATATAGTAATAATAATAGAAATAAAGTGTACAATAAATGTAACGGGCTTGAATCATCCTAAAACCATCCCCACCCCCACCCCCAGTCCATGGAAAAATTAAAAATGAATGAAACTAGTCCCTGGTGCCAAAAAGATTAGGGACCGCTGCTCTGTACTCTCCTTCCTTGTCTGGCGCCCAGGTCAGGAAATGGACCAGGCGAACCCCATCAGCAACATTATTCAACTCCATGATTGAGAAATTCTCTCAGGTCCTGAGTGAGTTCCACAACTCGCCATTCTTAGAGGGCAGGGTGTATGTGAACCCATTTCTCAGAAGGTGAAGCTGAAGCTCCAAGAGGGACAATCGGTCTCCAAAAGCCACTCAGCAGGTGGATGGGAGAGTGGGAACCTGGATTCCCTAACACAGCCAGATAGGATGGGAGTATCTACGCCCAAATGTGAACAGGGATTTGCCTCCTGCAGCCAGAGGTGCTGCCCAACCCCTGCCTCCCACTCCAGATTTGAAGCAAAGAGTAATAAACAGCTGGTGGCATTTCTTGCCTGTCGGAGTGTATTTCTTGCTTACAGAGGATATATGGGTTTCTGAATAATTAAGTAAGACGCTCAACGTCCAGGGCACAAGACTCCAAAAAGCACAAAGAACCTGAGGCAGAAAATTTCCATCAGCAACCAAGCCAGAGAGAGTCCAGGACATTTGCTTCTCCCATCTAAGGACCAGGCAGACCTGGGCTCCACTTGGGAGCAAGAACCAGTCTGGAAGTGCCTTCCAAGATGATCTGGGCCCAGCATCTCATTTTTAAGCAAGAGAACTGAGGGCCAGAGAGGAGATTCACCAAGGGTCACTGTGAGTCTCAAGGGTGAGTCTGAAGCCCTGGAATTTCTGAAGATAGGAATTTCAGGGACTAAGGCAGGACTCCCCTCAACCAGGGACTCAAGTCACAAAGACCACCAGACCAGCTTCCCACAGCCTCTATTCCCACCCTCCATCCTCTCTCTGCGATCACTCCACTCTGGAGCTGGGGCTGCCTGGGAAGACCTCAGGAAGACAGAGAATCCAGCTGTCACTCAGAGGAGCCAGGTGGGAATGGCCTTAGCAATGTCCTCCTCCAACAACTCCATTTTACGCAGAGACACGGAGCCCCAAAGCACAGAAAGCCTATCAGAGGTCCCAGGACTTGTTGGGAGCAAAACCCAGAGGCTCCTGATCCAGTGCTTTCCTCTTTTACTAACCATCCTCCAGCCTCCAGGCATGGCTATGTCATTGTCCACCAGATCCTGCACTGTGTATGTGAGGCTGAGGTGCTACAGGGCCCACCAGCTCCCCGCAGCTCCTATAGGAGGTAGGACTGAACTGGGAACCCCGCAGGACTGAACTGCGAAGGTGGAGAGAGGCAGCCTGGTGCAAAGGAACCCATCCAGAGTTTCCACACCAGGCAGGCCTGGCTTCAAATCCCAGCTTGGCCATTGTATTCATTGTCCATTGCTGTGTAACCATTATTCCCAAAATTTAGCAGCTTAAAACAACACATCTATTGTCTCACAGTGTCTGAGGGTCAGGAATTTGGGTGCAGCTTAGCTGAGTCCTCTGCAAGCCACATTTCTCACAAGGCTGCAATCAAGGGGTTGGCCCAAGGTCTGCAGTCTCATTTAATGGTTTGAATAGGGAAGAATGTACTTCCAAGCTCATTCACACAGCTGCTGGCAGGATTCCGTTTCTTGCAGGCCGTCGCAATGAGGGCCTCCGTTCCTGACTGCATGGGCCTCCCCCGCATGGCAGCTTGCTTCATCAAAGCATGCAAGCCAAGAGGGCAATAAAGAGCCTGCTGACAACACTGATGTCACAATCTTCTGTAACCTAATCAGAAAAGGGACATCCTACCACCTTTGCCACACTGTTGGTTAGAATCAAGTCACTAGGTCCAGCCCACACTCAGAGACAGGGAATTACTCAAGGGCATAGACACCAACAGGCAGGAATTCTGGGGTCTTTGGGGGACTGTCTTATAAGTTTGCCAACCACAGCCATTTCCAGCTGTGTATCGTTGGCCATGTTCCTTAACTTCGCTGAGCGCTCGTTTTTTCCTCTGTAACCATGGGGATGCATACACTGTGTTCAGCATCAGGCATGTAAAAGGTGCTCAAGAAATGGTGGTTATTATGCTTCCAAGTGGTATCAGTAGCCTAGGAGGCTAGGATAGATGTGCTGGGCTGATGAGCAGCCAGACACATACAGGCAGACAGAAGAACCTACACACTGTGCACGGACAGAGGATGAGGTGTATGGGCCTCCCCAGTCTAGGGGGAGAAAGATTTGCTTAAGAAGCAGAGAATCATTTGCTTAGTGGGATTCCAGAGGCAATGTCATAGGTAGCATTTAGGGAATAGAATAAGTGGGGAACCTGAAGATGCTGGCCCAGGAACCCTGAAAGAGAGCCACACAGAGCTCCTCTATACATCATAGCTGCAGGAAGAGGCCCAGGACTGCCCCACACAAGGACAGGCATTTGAAGTCTCAAGGAGCTGGTCTCCTTCCACAGGGGTCAGCTGCTGTGAAGCTGAGTCCAGCACAGGCTAGCTGGCTGATCGTGCAGGACATTCCTAGGTCAGATGTTTGCAAGTCAGGTTTGCACCAAGCAGCAGATGCTCACACCATCAGCCAGTGCTTGGTGAAAGATGGTACCTATGGAGAGCAAGAACTTTCATGGAAAGCTCTGCTTCACCCTGTTAAAACAATGATCTGATTAAAACCATAACCAGATGCTGTAGACTACGATCCACGGAGAAGGAAAAGAACAGAATCCTTGAGTATCCAAGCTAGAATGACCTTAGAGGACTACAGATGGGATGTCAGAGATCTGCAAGCCTCCTGAAATTATGTGCAAAATTACATGTGTGCGTCTGCACATTTTCCAGAGGGAGAAAAACCTGTCCACCACATACAAACAGATTAGGAACACACATCCAGTTTGGCCTTCCCATTTTACAGAGGAAGAGACTGAGGCCCAGGGAGTACCAAGGACTCTCCCAGGCCGTACAGTTGCTTTTCGAGGGAGCTAGAGGGAGAACCCAGGCCTCTGGACTCCAGGCCAGCCAATTCCACCTTTCTTGGGCAGACTTGAAGTCTACCCTTCACCTGTAGAAGTGTAGACTGCATTCTCCTAACAAAGCAGCCATGTATCTGAACAATGTTTAATTAGTTTGCAAGAGAGTGATTGTAAGTGGCCACATGCAACTTCAAGGATTCTTAATAAAATCTCACATGCTCTGAGGGCTCCATCTCCCTCCATATGCCCCACTTTGTTATTTCTCCTGATTCCATGAAGATACAGCATTTGTCACTGTTTCATTAGGAGCCACGGTGCCCCATGTTATTTATGAGTTTGCTATTTATTGAAAATTGTATTTTTGAGGGGGATAAAGGGGGAGCTGAAGTTTATCACAAAGAAGCCTTGGCAAGAAAATTAGTGACATTTCAAAGTATCCAAATCTCTGCTCCTGTAAAGACTGAATGAGTTCACAGTCACCAGATTTCAAAGCATTACTAGAAGTCCTGTTCCAGGTGGGGGACTGACTAGGGATTCTTTGATGCCTTGATTGTCCTTAGGAAAAGATGATGGTTTTATAATCTCCTCCTAGATCTGGCCTGTATCCATTTTTCGTAAAAAAAAAAAAAAAGTCTGTTTTTATTCAAAGTCATATATATACAAGGTTAAAAGCAGTATCCTGTTAAACTACTTCTTACTCCCTGTTCTGTTCCCCCTAGACAGCTACATCTAACTTTTTAAAATGTCTTTTCTTATATTTACCTCCATTTTTCTAAATAATATGCTTCTACTGATATTTCTTGATTCATCAATTTTAGACACAATCTATTGACTTACTGCTAGAATAGACAAGGATTTATCTCACTCACACCACCTCCATCCCTCCTGCCATATCTCTATTTTTAGTTCTTCTATTGGTTACTTCTGTGATCTTCCATCCTCTGCAGATGCACTTGATAAAGAGAATTTGCACATTGTACAAAGAGAATATTTCTACCCCCATCCTTCCCTTCACCTCACCTCTCCCACTTCTACCTCCTAGTGCTATCTGTCATCTACACTTCTACTTTTACATTGTAAAAACTGATAATATCTACATCTATTCTGTAACCACAATAGTTCTTTCAGATTGATTCCAAGAGTTGAAAATCACTGAAAAGTATTCTATTATTGTGCCTAGGTAAAGACTGTTCACTGCAGAGCCAAGTAATGTACTATAATCAGTTTCACTTCAGGTACAGATGTGTATGAGTGTGTTTATAAGTTCTGAGTTGTCTTTCTTTATTGTTTAGTCCTAATTGTCTTTGTCACATTTCCAATTTTGTAAAAGTCTTTATAAAGCCCATTCTATCGAGTTCCCCCTTTTATTTAGGGACCACCACCACCCCTGCCTGCTGGAGCCCTCAGTTTTCTTGCTTCAATCTGGACTGGTTGTTCTTTATGCTTGGGCACAGCTCTTCTGATTTCCATGTATAGCTTTTTGCATTCCCAGTCTTCCCCTAGTTGGTTTACCCCCTTACTTATTACAACACATCCTCAAGTTGCTTCCTTAAAAAGGATTTATGGGACACAAAGTCTATGGGTTATTGCAATTTGAATAATGGATTGTGGGATATAGAAAGCTTAGGTTGAAAATCATTTCTTTCAGAATGTGAAGGTGTATCTGATGTTGTTGATGAGAGTCTGGTGCAGGTCTGATTCTTGTTCCTCTGAAAGTGACCTGACTTCCTTCTTGGAAATCTTTAGAATATTCTCTTCTCCTGTGGCTCTTTTGACTCACAATGATGTGTGAATTGGTGTGGGCTCTTTTCATTTATTGTGTTGGATGCTTAATGGGCCCTTTATTTCTTATTTTCAGCTGGAACTTACATGTAGTTTTGTAGCAATTGTAACAAATTTTGTAACATATTATAAACTACACAAATACATATCAAGATAGAAACATTTCCAGGACCCCAATGAGTCCCTTCATGTCTCCTCCTAGTTGATAACTTTCCAAGAGTAGCCATTGTTCTGACCTCTATCACATAGATTAGTTTTTCCTTTTCTGAGTTTCATCTAAATGGACTTTTCCAATAAGTATTCTTTTTTTGTTTGACTTCTTTTGCCTAACATTTCTCTGACATTCACCGATGTTGTTCCATGTAGAGGTTTTTAGTTCTTTTTCATTACTGTGTAATATTTTGTTGTGTGAATATGTTACAATTTCTTTATACAAATGTTGATGGACATTTGGAATTGTCCCCAGTATTTTTGAAACTATATTTAGGGGGTAAAATTGCAGGCTTCCTGCATACCTATGTTATGTTGTGGTGAAGTTTGGGCTTTTAGTGTACCCATCACACAAATAGTGAACATCGTACCCAATATGTAATTTTTCAACCCTCATCTCCCTCCCCTCCTTCCACCTTCTATAATATATCCAGTGTCTGTCATGCCACCCTGTACGTCCACGTGTACCCCTTGTTTAGCTCCCCCTTGTAAGTGAGAACATGCAGTATTTGACTTTCTGTTTCTGAGTTATTTCTCTTAGTGGAATTGTCCCCAGTTTTGAGCTATTATAAACAGCGCTTCTACAACATTCTTGCACATGTCTTTTGGTGGAAATAAGTATTCATTTCACTTGAGTGTATATCTATAGATAGAATGGTTGGATCACAGGGTAAGCATATATTTAGCTTTTGTAGATCCTGCCAAACAGCTTTTCAAAGTGATTGTACAAACCTAAACTACCATCAGCAATGTTTGAGAGTTTCAGTTGCTCCACATTCTTGCCAGCACTTTCAGACCTTTATTTTTGCAATTCTAGTAGGGATGTAATGGTATTTAATTGTGGTTTTAATTAGCATTTCCATGATGACTAATAATATTGAGCACTTTTAATATGTTTATTGACCACTCTGTACTTCTTTTATTGGCTTACATTGTAAAGTGCCTATTCAAATCCTTTGCTTATTCTTAAAAGCAAATATTTCTTCCTTTATGAATGAATTTATGTGGTTTCCTTATAGACTCTAGATACAATTCCTTTTTTGGGTATATGTGAATAATGTGTGTGTGTGTATACACATATACCCAAAAAAGGAATTTGGTATATATCCTGTATATATCACATTCATAATACATATCAAGATATTAACATTTTCAGGACCCCAGTGAGTCCCTTCATGTCTCCTCCTAGTTGATAACTTTCCAAGAGTAGCCACTTGGGAAATTAGCTCATATATATATATATAATCAAATATTTCTCCATTTTTGACTTGCCTTTTCACTGTCTTAATATGGTCTCTTACTGAAGAGGAGTTCTTGATTTTAACAGGGTTGGCCAGGTGCAGTGGCTCATGTCTGTAATCCCAGCACTTTGGGAGGGTGAGACAGGTAGATCACTTAAAGTCAGGAGTTCGAGACCAACCTGGCCAACATGGTAAAACCCTGTCCTTACTAAAAATACAAAAATTAGCAGGGCATAGCGGCACACATCTGTAATCCCAGTTACTCAGGAGGCAAGAGAATCACTTGAACCCAGGAGGCGGAGGTTGCAGTGAGCCAAGATCACGCCACTGCACTCCAGCCTAGGCAACAAGAGCAAAACTCTGTTTAAAAAAAAAAAAAAAAAAAAAAAATTAATAGGGTCTTTTCTAATGATATTTTGTTTTATAATTAATGGGTTTTTCAATTCTGTTTAAGAAATCTTTGCCCATCTCAAAGACATGAAGCCATTCTTCTGGGGGTCCGGGAGGGTTTCCTCTGGAAACTTTATTGCTTTACTTTTTGCATTTATGTCTATGATCCATCCTGAATTAATTTTTGTGTATAGTATGATATCAAAACTAAGATTCATTTCTTTTTCACATGGATCTCTAATTGGCCCAGTCTTAACAGACCCTTTCAGTGTGTAGATTCAGATTATTCCACTGTAGGAAATTATTTGTATTGTTTTTTAATCACCTTTGCCCTTTTGTTTTCTCTGTTTTGGAGTTCCTATTATTCTGATGTTAGAATTCTTGGAATATTCCGCTGGGTCTCTTTTCAACACACACACACACACACACACACACACACACACATTCTCTCTGTCTCTTTCTCTCTTCCCTCTCCCCACACACACACACGTGCCCTGTGTGAAAACAGGACCCTGAAACTCCCTCTCTGGACTAGATATTACTATGGGGAAATAAAGGAATCGGTGCAGTGTTATTCCATCATATCCATGACTCCCTCCTGCCATACCCACACTTACTACTGTAGCTGAAAAATGAGATGGGGTGTTCTCACTCATAGGTGGCAATTGAACAATGAGATCACTTGGACTCTGGAAGGGGAACATCACACACCGGGGCCTATTATGGGGAAGGGGGAGTGGGGAGGGATGGCATTGGGAGTTATACCTGATGTAAATGACGAGTTGATGGGTGCAGCACACCAACATGGCACAAGTATACATTTGTAACAAACCTGCATGTTGTGCACATGTAGCCTAGAACTTAAAGTATAATAAAAAAAAAAAAAATGAGATGGGGGTGGGGGAATGGCTGGGGGAGAGGGAAGGTGCATGATAAGGACAGGCCCAAGAGCTGTGTCCTGGACCAGAAGTGTGGGATAGAGTTAAAACCACTAAAACTAGCATCTTTGCACCAAAGCCTCCCACCTCAACCCCCAGCTCAGCCCTGTGTCTTCCTAATGCCTCCAGGGAGCAAAATAATGTAAAATATCCTTCCAAGTAGCTAATCTGCACTACAAAGAGAAATTGAGGGGAGAGACTTAGGCTACAGGGAAGGATTCAAATTGAAAATGCTCAGGGGGGCCCAATAATAAAGACAATAATTCAGCTCCTTACTGAGCAAACCCAGAACAAAGAGGAGAAATTGCTGAGCTCCTACCTGAGTGGGATGGAGGGACAGGGAGCAGTGAAACAGGGACAGGTTGGCAGACAGGGCTTGAACCACAAATGCCCCTTTGAGTTTCTCTAGAGAAACTTAGAGGTCTGTAGTTTTAATAAACCCTGTTATGGGGCCAAAACCAAACTTTGTCCTGGCTGCTTAAGACTCCCAACTGGAGCTGTAAAGATTCCTGCCAAGGCGTAAGCTGACCAGAGTCCTGGATTCAGTGGGAGTCTTCCTGCACCTCCAAGATTTGCCCATACAAAGAAAGGAGTGGGCACTGATGTTGCAATCAACAGTTGCACGTCAGGAAGTATGCTAGCTACTCTGTTCCTTATCGCGTACAATCTCCAATGGCCCAGTGATCATGTTAATAATAAAATAGTACGTACTTACTGAAAGTTCATTATATACTAGAGGCTGTCCTTTATCTCATTGTCCCTCACAACAAAACTGAGAGGTAGAAGCTATTAATAACCCCCCACTTTTCCTTGGCAACAGCTTTGTGAAGATATAATTCACATATTGCAGAATTTGCCCAGTGAAGTGCACAATTTGATGGTTTTTATTCTATTCACAGAGTTGTGTGACTTATCGCCACAATTTTAGGACATTTACATCACCCCAAAAAAGAAACTCCCCTCCCCTTTAGTTATCACTTCACCCCAGCCCTCTCATCCATCCAGTTCTAGACAACCACAAATCTACTTTCTGTCTCAATAGATTTTCCTGTTCTGTATATTTCACATAAGTGGAATCATACAATATGTGGTCTTTGTGACTGGCTTCTTTCACTCAGCATTAAGTTTTCAGGGTTCAACCATGTTATAGCATATATTAGTACTTCATGCTTTTTTTGGCCAAATAATATTCCATTGTATGGATATACTACATTTTGCTTACCCACTTCATAGCTGATGGACATTTGGGTTGTTTCTATCTTTTGACTATTGTGAATACATGCTGCTGTATGTACATTTTTGTGTAGATGTATGTCTTCATTATTTTGTGGGTATATTCATAGGAGCAGAATTGCTGGGTCATATGGAAACTCTATTTTTAACTTTTGAGGAACTTCCAGACAAAGTGGCTGTACCATTTTATATTCTCCCCAACAGTGCATGAGGGTTCCAGTTTCTCCACATTCTCCCCAACACTTGTTACTATCTGTCTTTTTTATATAGTCATCCACCAGATATGAAGTGGTATCTCATTGTGGTTTTGATTTGCATTTCCCCAAGGGGAATGATATTGAATATCTTTTCATTTGCTTATTGGCCATCTGCATGCCTTATTTGAAGAAGTGTCTATTAAGATTCTCTGCCCTTTCTTTCTTCTTTTGAGACAAGGTCTCACTCTGTTGCACAGGCTGGAGTGCAATGGCATGATATCGGCTCACTTCAACCTCCACCTACCAGGTTCAAGAGATTCTTCTGCCTCAGCCTGCCAAGTAGCTGAGATTACAGGCATGCGCCACCATGCCTGGCTAATTTTTGAATTTTTAGTAGAGACAGGGTTTCACCATGTTGGCCAAGCTGGTCTTGAACTCCTGACCTCAGGTTATCTGCCTGCCTCAGCCTCATAAAGTGCTGGGATTACAGGTGTCAACCACCACGCCCAGCCATTTGGCCATTTTTAAATTGAGTTATTTGTCCTTTTATTATTGAGTTGCAAGAGTTCTTTATATATTCTAAATACAAGTTCTTTATCAGATATGTTATTTAAAATATTTTCTCCCATTCAGTGGGTTATTTTTTCTTGCTAGTATCTTATGAAGCACAAAAGTTTTAATTTTGATGAAGTCCAATGTATTTATTTTTTCTTTTGTTATTTGTAGTAACCCCATTTTATATATTAAAAAAGTGAGGCAGAGCAATTTAGCAACTTGCCTGAGAACACACAATAATAATGGACAGAACCAAGATTCGAACCCAGGTCTGCAGACCCCAAAGCTTCCTTTGAGGGCATGGAGAAGTCCCCAGGAGCAAGGACTGTGTTTCCTGTGATCACGGCTGAACTTCTCCTTACCAGCAGCCCCAAGCCCTGGGGGAACGTCCACCACTGCCCCTGTGTGTGGGGGTCAGGAATGGCCCCCATCAGGCCATAGCAATCAAATGGTGCTACCCTGTCCCAGAGGCAGTACTTCAACCACTTCTCGGAAAGGACCACAAAGCACAACACAGAAACTCTCCCTCCTGGAAAGTTCCGTATAGTGTGGCCTAGGGTAGGTGAGCAGTTAAAAGAAATCTCTCCATCTATGGCCCATCAACTCACCAGAGGCCAAGAGCTCACACAACAAATAATGTTGAGGTATTCTTACAAAGTCCTTCATGCTCCCGTTTAATATTTCCCATACATCACCTCATTTTTCTCAATAAATATCCATTCCTCAATAAATGTGTATCAGGTGCCCATTCAATGCAAAGCACTAAGCTGAGAAACTGTGGAAGATAAAGTGTTTTTATCATTAGATTAGCCTAGGAGAAGGGAGAAACTAATGTCTCTAGCCAAGAGATGAGGAAATGTAGGCACCAGAACATTTCATGACCTGACCAACGTGACAAAACCAGACAGTGCTGATCTAATAGAGCCTAGGTCTCTGGCCTCTACATCCAGGCTCTGTCTATACAGTGCTGAATGTCCAGTCAATGGAGTCAAACGGGACCTGGAGCAGGGGACCATCTCAAGGACATCCTTGCCTCTGTTTTCCCATCTCAGAATGGGACTCATCCATTAGAGAAATATCCCTCAAGGCCACAAAAGCGGAAGCAAGTGGGTCTCACAGCAGACATTCCTTCTGCCCGTTCTGCTGAGACAAAACGGTAGCTCCCCAGCTTCAGAAAGAAGCCACTGCCAGATGCTGACTCAGCAATCCAGCTTCCTGCCTGGGAAGATCAGGGCCAAAGCTATCTTTTGATTATTATTATTTTATGACTAATTTTCCAGACAAATCTTTTATTTGTGCAAAAGCCCGTCCAGCCTTGAGCACATTCTTCTTGTCTTTGAATTTTATCTCTCTTTTTAATTAAAAAAAAAACTCATATAAGGAGACACAAATTAGGTCACCATCAAAGACTGCTCTTCCCAAAGAGCAGTTCCACAGATATTAACCCTGGCACTGCCGCTCACTCAGGGGCTGACTGTTCACATTGCTTCACCTCTCTAGGCTCAGTATTTTTTCTCTACAATAAGTGGTTTGGGCTCCCGTCTCCTGAAAGCCCTGTCCACCCCCAACATTCTAAGGTCCTGCTTTATTGGCCTGAATCACAAAGACACAACTCTACATACCTAGGATAGCATGGTAGCTAAGTTGCCCAATGACCTTCATTGCAAACCGAAGGCACGCTTCCGCTGTTCTTGAGGATGACAGGCCCATTTGTTGAGCACCTGTAATGTGTCAGAAACCTCATCTTTAATCTTCGATCACCATTCAATCGGCCAAAAGAATTCTTTTTATATATAAGTCAAAGCATATCACTTATCTGCTCAAAACCCTCCAAGGCTTCCTTTTCACTTGGAGTCAAAACCAAAATCCTAACGATGCTCCACAGGGCCCTACGTGACCTGCCATCTTGCCAGCCCTCTCACTGCACTGACCCCTACTCACTGCACTGCAGCCACGCTGGGATCCTCACCGGACCACGGCATGCCAAGCATGTGCTTACCTCTGAGGCTCTGCTCTGGCTGTTTACCTGGGATTCTCTTCCCCCAGACCAGTGGTTCTCAACCAGGGGACAGTGTTGCCCTCAAGGGACATTTGATGTTTTTGGTTGTCGCAACTGGAGAGAGAGTGCTACTGGCACCTAGTGGGTAGAGACCAGGGATGCTGCTAAACATCCTAAAATGCACAGGATAGTCCACATCACAAAGAATTATCCAATCAAGAATGTCACTAGTACCAAGGTGGATAAACCTTGACCTAGATGGTCTCCTGGCTCACTTCCTTCAGGTGTCTACTCTGTCCACTTTGTGGAAAATCAAAAGCTGCCTAACTCAGCAGTCCCTGTCTCCTACTGTCTTATTTTTCTCCATAGAACTTAGCACCCTCTGACTCCAGTCATTTCTCTTTTCCTGCTGGCGTGTAAGCGGGGGCTTTGGTTTGTTTGCTGCCATATTCCCCAGCACCTGAAAGAGATGCTGAACAAATAAATCAAGTCTCTCCATTTCATAAGTGGAAATTGAGTCCCCACTTGAGTTAAGCACCACCTTGCTCAAGGTCACTGTGGTGGATGCTGTGGTTGCTGCCAAGGTCTCCCCCTAAGGGCTGAGGCTCTCACTTTCCCAGCTGCCAGGTCTGCTGACAACTGAGGGCTCACAGCTGAGTCCCTCTTCAGGCGTTGCATTCTGTCAAAAGCTGCCTCACCCAAGCATATGCCCCTTCCCTGGAAAGTTCAACGAGAGTTACAAAGGTCCAACCTCCTTTTCCTCAGTCTGGGACAATGTTCAAGTGCTATTCTAGCCCCAGAACTCCCCCAGGGGGTTGACTGAGGCCTCTGCTGCAACTGCACTGTGATTCAACTTCTCTCTCCACCCCCTCCTCCTTCCCTCACTCCCTTATAGGTATTTTTCCCGAGCGCACACCCCTGTAAACCTTCTGCACACAAATTTAGTTCTCAGAATCTGTTTGTAGGAGAAACTGACCTATGGCAGTCACAGAGTTTGAACGTAGCGGAACTGGGATTCTAATCCACATGTGATCAACTTGGACACCCTTTCTCTCTCTGCTCTTCCACAATGTTTCTGTCTTGACTTTGATCAGTCATGGGTGGGCTAGGGTCTGGGGATTCCCAGGTGAATATGACACAGTCCTTGTCTTTAGGATATCCTATTCCTCTGGGAGAAGCAGTTCCTCAGGAACAGGATGCCAAGGGCAGAGCAGACGCTGGAGGAACCCATGGGCAGCCCCACTGGGATAGGCTATCTTGGGATCTAGACCACAGCAGTGCCCCTGCCAAAGGTCAGTGAGACAGGTCCTCTGCTCCAGGCTCAGACTCTACAATCTCCAGAGAGGATCTCAGCCAGCAGGGCCTACAGCAGGCACTGCTACATGAGTCCCCTGCGGTAAACATGGACCAAAAGCCACCTGGGTGTCTGTTTTTATGGAAAAGGATATAGAATTCCCAGTCCCTGGCTGGGTCAATCCAGGCTCAGCTTAATTATCAGCTCCTTGAAGGCCCAATATCCTCTTAAATGTCCTTCCTCCAGCTTCTCCTGAGGTTTGGTGCTGCTCTGATGACCACCTTTATCTTTTCTGCAGTTTCTCTCCATTCTCTCCTGTGGCTCCGCCTGTTCCTGGGAGTCTCAAGAAACTCTCCAAACATACTCTCCCTCCTATGATTCCACTGCCCAGTGCTGCCTCCCAGGCCTCTACCACACCTCTCAGATGCCCAACATGTGCCAGAAAGGAGAAAGGGAGATAGGAAGGAGGAAAGAGGAGGAAACAGAAAGGAAAAGGGAAGAGTGGTTGTTGAGAGAAATGGGAAGAAAAAAGATCAAATGACAAACTCATGATAGGGATGCCCTATATTTATCTGTTTTAGTGTCTCAGGCCTCCAAAGCATCCAAACAAAGTTAGTGTTTCTCCAAACACTCTCATCCTCCAAAGCAGACCCCTTGCCTTCATTTCACAGCTGGAAACACTGGGGCTCAAGAAAAAGGGAGAAAACTTTCCTGAGTACATTCCGAAGCAGCAGCAAGCGATTCAGATCTTGGGCATCCTAATTGCCTGGCAATGCTGAGACCCTGGGTGTGAAGTACTAATGGGCAGATTCCACCCACGTAACGATCAGAGAGCGGTGAACAGATGCTCGCAGCCAGATCACAGCCACATCAGCAGGAGCGGGAGTCACTCCAGGCATTCTTCACACCCCCTGCTGGCTTCAGGTAAGGGCTGCTGGGCCTCAGGAGAGGCAGTTTCTGGGGCAACCACAGCCTTGGTGCCTTCAGGCTGTGCATTGCACATGCACTCTCTGCCATCCAGCACCGGCTTCGGAGGCTAAAAGGCTGAGGCCTAGCTCCAGCTCGTCCTCCTATTTGCTATGTAGCCTTGGCCAAGTCCTTCTCTGGCCTCCGTCTTCCTGCCTGTAAAATGTGAAGGCTGGATGCAGTGGTTTCTGAGGGACCTCCAGAAGGGAGACCTCCAGGATCCAGGGCCCACCAGGTGAGAGACACACATGGACCAGCCCCACATTGAGGCTCACTTAGTCCCCTCATGGGGTTGAACACCAGCCTCAAATAACCAGAGGCAGCTGGAGCTCCTCAAGGTACCTGGCCTAGTCCCCCTCGATTTCCTCCAGGTCTGTGCATCTAAACTCCTGGTTCTGGGACTGGGACCTGAACCCCTCTTAGCTGTAGAAGAGGAGGAAGAGAAAGACCAACACTTGCTAAGCACCTGTTCTGGGCTGGGCACAGAAGCACTGGCTTTTACACATATTTCTTGCTGGGATGCCCCCAGTGAGTGGTCTTATCCCCACCTGAAAAATCTAAGGTTCAGGGAAGTTAAGTAACTTGCTCAACATCACACAGCTCTTGGTTGCCAAGGTCAGAATTCCAGCCTGGAGCAGTGCATGGTAACCCTTGCATCATCAGAGAAGTCATTTGCCATCAGAGCCCATTCCTTTCCTCTCCAAATCAGAGAAGAGCCCCTGTGCATTTTGGAAGAGGAAGACAGCATGTTGCCCCGAGAATCCAGGTTTCAGGGCTCATGTGAGAGGAGGCCAGACACAATGGAAGAAACCCAGACTCTGGGAACAGCAGCCTTGAGATTGGGTCCTGACTCTGCTGCCTGCTAACTCGGTAAACTTGAGCAAGTTATAACCTCAATTTTCTTATGTGGAATGAGAGGGTATTAATATCTGCTGCATGGAGTTGTTGCAGTAATTGAGCCTGACAATGGATATAAAAATATCTGGCATAGAATATGTGTTGGATAAATACAACCCTCCTTCCCTTTCTGCACAGCCCAGCTTCTCTTAGGCTCAAGTTCTGATTCTCTCTCATATTTTAAGCCCTGAGGGATGGACATGGATACATTTACTCTAGCAAAATGTCTCTATCATAAAGACGTGCTCAAGAAAGTGGTTTTCTTCCTCTGCCCCCGGCCATGGAGCCCCAGCAAGGAGGCACAGTGCAGACAGTGGCCGCGGCAGCCGAGCTGGCCACAGCAGGCGCTGCCTTCCTCCCCCAAGCCTGGGAGCCTGCCATCTCTATGCCTTCCCCTTCAAGCTGAAAGCTGGCACACAGGCACCACAAGCCAGATGTTTGAGTTTTGTTAAGAGCAGCTTAAATAAAGCCTTTAGAACAATAATTCTCAGCCATCAAAGGGACATTTCTCTTCTGACTTCATCTCTCTGACACACAGGAGATTTTTAAAAGAAGAAACAGGGGAGGAAAACAACCCCTCCACAAAGCAGGAACATTTTTAAAAGCACAGCGATTTTGCCGTCATGCTCTGGCCTTTCTGATATCTCCAATGAAAGAGGAAAGGAATTTTGGGGAAGAGCCAATTTTCCCCAGCTCTTGGCACATACCTGCAGCTCCAGAAGTGTCTGGGGGAACCTGAACAGGTGGTGGCCATCTGACAAGCTCCCTAAGGCAGGGTTTAAAGAGACATACACTTGGATGACATTGCCAAGTTGGGAAGTGTGCCTCTCTCTCCCTTCTGACACCTCTTCTTCTCCCAATCAAGACTTTGCCAAGAGGGTGCTTGAGGGAGGGACAAAGCCCACCCCTCCACCTCCATGCAAGAGGGCACCTGGAAGAGGGACCCGAGGCTGGATGCCCCTTGTAGCCTAGAGCTCTCCTTCCCAAGGAAGGTGATAGTAAAGGGAACACAGAAGGCAACACCACCCAGAAGGTTGTCATAGACATGGCTGCAAACACTTCCAAGAGTCAGGTACAACACATCATTGTCATGGTATAAGCATCTACTACTTGGAGTTGAAGACCAGATTCCTAGAGACTGCTGAGCCTGATGTAGCTTTAAGAACAAACCCTGCCTAATAAGAGCCATTGGAGGAATCACCTGCTCAAAAGTGAAACAAGGTTTTCAATAATGATCAAATAGCTACCATCAGATCTGTCCTCCCTCAGATAACAACTATAAACTCTGGAAAATATATTTTAAAGCTACTTAAAGGCACTGGTGAAACAAAAATCAGGCAAAAATGGAAGGGAATTGATACTTGGAAGAACAGCAATGGGTATACTTAATGTTTTTAAAGCTTTTCTCCTGAGGGCAGATCATAGTCAGTGTCACATAATGTAGCTAAATTTATAGGAAACCCACAGTCTTAGTTGCTGGAAGAATCAGAGAAAATGTGGGTGAACACGTCCAGTGGAAAGTGACTTGAAAAATCCTATAAGGGAGACAGTCACAAAGATTAAATCCCAATTTCTATGTATAAACTGCCCAAATCTCTGGCTGATCCTTCAGCATACATACATAGGGAAAATTCCAACAACCCAGCTAAGATTAAAATAACTGAACTGAGATTTTGGCTACTGTGCACCAGAGGTGAGACAGAGTTTGAATTCTGAGTTCAGCCAATTTTTTTTAAATAAACAGTCTTCAGAGGAATATAATAGAACCCAGAGTCTCTCCAATATATCATTCAAAATGTTCAGGATACTATCCAAAATTACTAAACATATGAAGAAACAGGAAAATGTGACCATACTCAAGAGAAAAGGCAATCAACTGAGACCATGGTGACATGACATTGTGGCTTCAATGGAACAGAAGTGGGCCTGGAATAAGAAATTGCTTTGCAGGAGAAGCTCCAACTATGAGGTCAGATAAGCCTGGGTTTGTGTCCCACCTCTAACACTCACAGCTATGTGACCTTGACAATTAGTTCCTTTACTTATCTGAGCCTCAGTTTTCTCATCTGCTAAAAGAAATCTGCCAAAAGAAAATAACACTGCCTTCCTTCCATGGTTATTATAGAACCAAATGAAATAATGAATATGAAGGTACCTGGAATGACATTTGTCATATAGTATAAGATCAATAACTATTTCTTGACTCAAAATAATGATTTTCAAATCAACAGTATATCCCTATCTTCTCTACCACAACAGTCTGTAAGTCCTCTGACATTCCACCTCCTTCTTTTCTTTTCTTTTTTTTCAGACAGAGTCTCACTCTGTCACCCAGGTTGGAGTGCAGTGGTGTGATCTTGGCTCACTGCAATCCCCGCCTCCCAAGCAATTCTTCTGCCTCAGTCTCCCAAGTAGCTGGGACTACAGGCGTGGGCCACCACACCCGGCTCATTTTTGTATTTTTAGTAGAGACGGGGTTTCACCATGTTGGCCAGGCTGGTCTCAAACTCCTGACCTCAGGTAATCCACCCGCCTCAGCCTCCCAAAGTGGTGAGATTATAGGCATGAGCCACCACACCTGGCCCATCTCCTTCATTTCTTAAAATGGAAACGTTTTGGATCAAATGCCCTGAGTCCTAGAGAAATCTCTCTAATACAATCTAAGGGACAGCCCCTCCCATCTGTTTATGCATCATAATAATGCATGCATAATGCATGCATAATGAATGCATCATAATAATGCATGCATTCAGACATATCTTCAAGAGGGCCCTAGAAGAGATTAAGAGAAGAGAAAGTAGCAAGGCCTCTACCTAGAAATCATTTTCGTTAAATGGTTGTCTGAACAAAGTCCTCCCTCCCCCAAACCCTGGAACCTGGAAGCCTCACCTGCAACTGGAAGCATGTTGATCAGGAACTGAGGTACCACGATAGTCATAGGATCAGATGTTACTCAGGGTAGAGGGAGACTGAGAGTTGACTTTGTCTAGTCTCTTCCTTTCAGACATGGGGAAGCTAAAGCCCAGGAAGGAAATATCATTGTGGCAGGTGCCCATGGCAAATTAATAGAAGAAGAATCCATCATCTTCATACGGCACCTTAGAGGATACCAAGCACATATCCATTCATAATTTTATTTCATACTACACCAATACTACAGCTTTATTAGCTATGAGGAAGGGCTGATGGAAGGGAATGCTTTTCCCCTTTTTGAGATGAAGAAATTGAGATTCTAAAATGCAGTATGACTTGTTTCATGTCACCCTGACAAGTAATGTCTACTTCTCTCAATCCTTGATCCTCAGACACCGCCATTTCTATCAGACCATGTACCTGAGAATGCTTTTCTTGGAGTCCATCCCAAGCAGAGGAAACTGGACAGAAAGTAGGACAATCTCAGGAGGATCCACCTTGGGAGGTGGCAGCGACCAGCCTCTACTGGTTAGTTATGGGGGCAAAGTCAGCCAGATTCCCACCCCACCTGTTCTGGGCCCATAAAGCGCTGGGGCTTTGATCTTAGGAATAGCCTTTGGGACATCTCTCTAGGCTTCTGGGGTTGGATTGCTGTAGGGGATCTCACCACCCTCAGACTGAGAGGACCTCCTGGGAGACTGCAAAAGTCTCAGAAGAAGCCTTTTGTACAACTGGGCCTCTCTCTCTCTCTCTCTCTCTCACACACACACACACACACACACACACGCACACAGACACACATACAAACACACACACACACTCCTGAAGAAGGCTATGTTTGCTCTGGAAGGCCAGCCAAGCCCCTTGACTCTGGCCTAGTGCCCCCTTCCCTCTGCCCTCATCCTCTTCTCCTCAGTACCCAGCCCAGGCCTGGTCTACAGAGAAACCAGATTAGGGTTTGTGAGTAGCCCCTCCCTCTAATGCCTGAGGACAGTCCTTGCTTCCTCATTGGACCACGCTTGCCCCATCTGTCCAGGGCACAGACAACTTCCCCTCAGGCTCATGGCCTGGAGCTGAGGCCCAGGGCCTCTACACTCTCTGTAGCCCCACTCCCACCTCTGCCTCCCCACACTGTGCCCCCTGCCCTCAGACCTGTCCTCCATCCCTTCCTCATCCCCACATGCCACTATTCTGGGGTGCTCATAAATCGCCAAGTTTGACTCATTTTTCTTCATAAATCCAGAGCTTCTGGCCTCCTATTTGATTTGTGTTCCTGAATTATCCATGAAATTTTCAATGGCTTAGCGAGCAACGGCTTCAATTTTCAGGAGCAGAGGTCCCCCTCAGCCCCTGAGAGATGCTACTGAGCTGGTGATTGTGGGGTCACCAAAGGGGGTAAAATCAGAAAAGAAATGGACTTAGCCAGGCACACAGTCTGCTCCTGGAACAACAACGCATCCCCTCACATTTCTTTGAGCCCAGGATCATGAATCGCCAAAGCATGAAGCCTGGAAGGAAACTTCAGACTCACCTGATGTTTTAGAGGTTTCTTTTTTTATTGTGGTATAACATGCATACTATAAAATTTACCATTTCCACCATTTCTAAGTGAACATTTGAGGAGCATGAAGTGCATTCACATTGTTGTGCAACCATCACTACCCTCCATCTCCAGCGCTTCCCCTGATTCTCCAGACTGAAAAGCCAAGTGCAGAAAGACAAAAGCCACGGCTCAGGCTGTGCAGCATGTCCTACCAGAGGCCAGCTTAGAATCTGTCCAGCCAAGGGTCCCCAAGAAGCCAGCCCCGGTGGGGACAGGGCTGTGTGTGTACTCCTGGAGAGAAAGGGCTTGTCCCTACAGTCTTGCCACCTGCCCCCACCCCAGCACCTACTCACCCCCTTCTTCCTCTAAAATGGCCCCCAGCTGCAATGGAGCCAGCCTGCGGTGGGGGCTGAGGCCCCCAGCAGGTTTATGGAAGCCATTCATCCCCAGCTGAGAGCTTAAACACATCTACATAATCAGCTCCTCTCGACCCGCTGCTCCCACCATTTCTCATGAAACCTCACTGAGGCACTGAGTCTTTTCCTTTTTTCTTTTTTTTTTTAATCAAAAACATTAATCGACACAGAGCAGTCCGGAAACCTCCTGCCTCCATTGCCAACCCTTCCCTTCCCCCAACCAAGTGGCTGGGTAGGGGTGGGGCTCTGTGTAGACACAGGACTCTGGTGTGACACAGACTAGATGCAACCCTGGGGTAGGAGGGGGACAGTGATAAAATGCATCTCCCCGGCACACACAGACACATGCTGTGCACAACAGGTGCACGTGAGTGTGAGCATTTAATTGCCGTGGGAAACCATTTCCTGATAATAAATGCCACCCCATCTCTCTCCCTCTCTGCTCTTGCCAGACGACTTTTACTGAAATATTTGTCCTCACAATGAGCCCTCAGCCTCTATCTGAATAATTCATACCTGGGTAGAACTGGGTCTCACTGGGAGGTATGGGATGAAGTGGAGGAACTGGGGAAAGCAGCTCCTGACAGAGGTCGGGGCTCAGGCCAGTCCATCAGAAGTGGGAGGGAAGAGCATTCCCTGAGAAGGTGACATTTAAGCTGACAGCTGAAAGTTTTAAACAGGGAGGGGAGAGCATTTCCAGGCAGAGGGACCACAGGTCTCAAGCCCTTGCCTGTGACACCTTGTCCAAGCCAATCTCTTCTGGGTAGGGGGTGTCCCTCTGCCTGGCTCACCACTACCTCCTATCCAGGAACACAGCCACCCTGTGCGATGGACCAGGCAGACATTTTAGAGAGGAGGAAAGTGCAACTGAGAGACATTGAGGGACTTGCTCAAGGCCCTGTGGACCAGGACCAGGACCCTCCTACCTCTAGATCTTGTTCTATGTACTTCCCTGGAGGCCCCAAAGAAACTGAATGGACGCTGAGGCCAGCACAGGTCCCACCTCCTGCCCCGAGGCCGCTTCATTCCGCTGCACAGCACAGAGAGATGCTGTCCTGCAGAGCAGCCTCCCGAGAACGGTCCAGGCTCCAGCATCTGACCACCTGGCTGCGCATCTCACTCCCTGCAGCAAGCTCCCTTCACCTCTCAAGCCTCACTTTCCTCATCTGTAAAATGAGGTCAGTCATGTTCCCTACTCAATAAGGTTGCTCTATAGTGTCAGTGCTTACATAGGAAGCACTCGAAGGAAAAAAAAAAATGTAAATCGGATTAGTACTACTCAGGTTCAGGCACCAGATAAGATTAAGTGTTTTCATTTGCCTTAAAAATGAAACACACGCAGTCCAACCCTCACATCCACGGTTTTTATAGAAATCAACACTCTCTCTATCCTATTCCGCCTATTTTCCACCCCCTACAAATGGCCAAAACTACTGATCATTGCCCCATGAGAAGAAAACATCAGGTGGCTGTGATGGTCCATTAAGACATGTGTAGAGTGGCTTTGCGCACTGGAAGGGGCTGCACCAATGGTCTTTGCTGATTAACATGCTCTTGGAGTACCAGCCTCATTATCTGATGCTCCTGGGCCCTGACACTCCCTCTACTTCTATTTTTTGTTTGTGAGCAAGCAGCCATACAGCTGCACCTGAATCATGAACAGACTTTTTGTGTTGTAATCAAATAAAACTTACCACAAAGCTAATCAGCCACACATGGGTGCTGTGCATTATGATTATTCTGCTTCTTGGAGATAAGCTCCCAATAGTAAGCAAAGGCTCAGATAAAACGTAGGTTTATGGTTTTTTTCTTCGTTGGTTCTTTGGAATCTTTAAATGGTGCTGGTGTTAGATTTAAGCCATATCACAGACACATATGCTGAAATTCACTTTCAGGAAATTCCAAAGGCTCTGAATCCATCAGCCAGGGTTCCCTGATGCCCCTGACCCATCCAGCCACACGCAGGCTGAGGTTCCCTGGGCCCTGGAGTATGTCTCTTTCATTCCTCCCATCAGATGTCTGAAACACAAGCCTGTCCATCAGCCTCAGGGAGCTGTGATAGAAAGATCATGGATGTTGTCTTACATTCAAATCCTGGCTCTGCCACTCACTAGCCACATGACCTGGTATAAGTACTTTTTTTTTCAAAACCTAGTTTCCAGCCAGGTGTGGTGGCCCACACCTGTAATTCCAGTGCTTTGGGAGGCCAAGGTAGCAGGACCACTTGAGCCCAGGAGTTCAAAACCAACTTGGGTTTGAAGTTGTAGAGAGATCATATCTCTACAATTTTTTTAATTAGCCAGGCATAGTGGCACATGCGTGTACTCCCAGCTATTTGAGAGGCTGAAGTGAGAGTATCCCTTTTGCCCAGGAGTTCAAGCCTGCAGTGAGCTGTGATTGCACCACTGCACTCCAGCCTGGGAGACAGAGAAAGACTTTGTCTCCACAAACTAAAAACACCTTGTTTCCCCCTCTATACATTATACATGGAGTCAATGTAAGGATAAAGGAAATCACATATGTTTTAACAGGGTGGAATATTGTACACTGTTTCAGTTCCAATACCAGCCCAGCTACTGGAAGGCTGTGTGGCCTTCGACAAGTCATTTGACTTCTCTCAGCTTCAGTCCTCATCTGTAAAATCAGAATAGGAATAGTACCCACCCCACAAGCTGTTTGTAGGGATTCATAGTGATATTACATATAAAGTGCTTGGAAGAATACTTGACACATAGAGAGCACAAAACAAATTATTGGGGTGGTTGTTGAGCATTGTTACTTGTCCTGTGCTTGGCACGTCTTAGGCACCCTTCTCAAATATGTTGGTTCCCCATGTTTGCTCCCACATGGAAGAGACAGCACAGGAGTCCTGGGCAATGGTAGCCTAGGCACCCACAGCCATTGCTGTGTGGCCCAG
This sequence comes from Papio anubis, assembly GCF_008728515.1. Classification (NCBI taxonomy): domain Eukaryota; kingdom Metazoa; phylum Chordata; class Mammalia; order Primates; family Cercopithecidae; genus Papio; species Papio anubis. Next base: position 27,599,826 of record NC_044992.1, read on the forward strand.
GTAGGTAGCACTGATCCTCAGCTTCATTTGGAGTAAGGACGGGGATGGAATTGGGTAGAATCTGGACAAGGAAAGGGCAGGGAGGAAATCGGACTGGTGGGAGGCCAAAGCTTAGGCAAGTCAGGCTCCGGATCTCAGGGGTGTGACTTAACAAAGCTGATATACCCAAAAATGTGGGCCTTCACCCTTGGCAATTCTGAGAAGAGATGCCCAGCAGCCCTGACTTTGAAATGTGCTCCACTCAATTGCGAATGAATAATTTACAGTCTTTGATCTTATATTGCTGAGAAGGAGAGGGAGAAGACCATGAGGGCATCGAGTACAAGAACATGAGAAAGTATGAGAGGAAATAACTTAACCCTCTCTGGCCTATCTGAACTTTCAAGTCCCCCTGAGAGACGACTGGCAGAATCTGGCACTGGAAAGCCTGCTGACTCCTTCCTGTCGGGGCCCGTGCACCCTGGGTAGCAAGAGCCACGTGAACACGTTTGGGTTAGTGCATCAATAAGATTAGCAGGAAAGAAAAAGGAGAAGTTGTCAGCATGTGAGACACAAAGGTGTAAAGCTTTTATCAGCATTGCCAAACGACTTCAGTCTCCCCCACCTAGATCCCATCGCTCCTGCTGACAAACCACTCTTTTTCTTCATCCAGAAAACACTGATATAGCCCTTTGTCCACCAGCCTGTGGGTGTGAATGACATGAACAACACCCAAATATTGCAAGTTCCAAGCACCTATCTGCCAACTCAGGGGATCTCAATCCTCTGCAAACCTCTCTCCCACTCCTGGGAGCCCCAAGAGGTCTCTCACTATGGATGGGGCTGGGTTTCCACTCTCTAGTTTGCTCTGCATATGGCTTTGTTCCCCCAAGAAATCTGCAAATTGACGATGACAAAACACGTTCACTAAATGAGCTTGTTAAAAGTCATAGGATTATTTTAACCAAATAATTTTGAGCACCGACTTTGTAGCCGGCACCGTGCTAAGAGCTCAGCCTGCTCCTGGAAGGGAGCAAACTCATCCATGCCCTGTCCAGGGTCTGCAAGAAGGGTACCCACCAGGCTGCTGCTTGGGCACCAAAGGCTTAGAGTTGATGAAATAATGTTTAGTCCACACACACAGCTTTTGCTCTCTGGAGACCCTTGACCCACCAAATTCACTCAGTTTGGAGGGGTTCACACACCCATTCCCAGAATGACTGCCCCTCTGTTTCTCAGGCAGTCTGCAGCAGCCAGACCTCAAGGCTAAACCTTTTCAGCCCCCGTGATGAATTCTCTCTCAGGGACCCCACTGTCCTCCAGCACCCTGGCCTCCACTGCCCCTCCCTTTGGTCCAGCAGACACAACTCTAAATATGTGTCACCCCATTTTGTGTCACCCTATTTGTAGACAGAATTCAGTGCTTGCCCCCCACAAAATCTTACTCTTCCACGAATCCATGAATGCAAATAGGTCCTTGGGCTAAGAGGGGTCATTACCATACTTGCCAGCTTCATCAGAATCTCCGCTTTGGCCTGGCTGACCCAGAACCTGCTGCCTCCCTTAGCACCAGGAGCTCTGTCCTGATTGACAGGCCCTGGTGGGAAAAAGCCACTGGGGCTCAAGGCTGGGATGAAAGCCCACTTCACTAACATTGCCTGTCCTCCCAGAGCTGGGCCTGGGCTTTTCTGAGCCTTGCAGGAACACAGTGTAGATGTGCCTGGGATGCAGGTGTCCCTGGCATGGCCACCTTAATCTGGCCCTTCCAGCTGGAACTCAAAATAAGCAGGAAAATGTGTTGAGAGGGGACTGAAAGGTTGGAGGGGTGGTGGTAACCCATGGACCAGCCCTATACTCCCCAGGTTGGACGACCTAGAGGTCCCAACTTTGACCTGGATCTGGGTTCCAACCAATGGTTTCTGTGGCCCCCTGCCTCCTTCTTGAGGCCAGGTCCCACTTGAGGCTCCCATTCTGATATCTGTGACCAAATCCTTGGACCTGAGACCTTGCTTTAGTGGCAACTGAATAGTAATTTAAAATTCAATAATAGCCTTTAATCCCAGCACATTGGGAGGCTGAGGGGGGTGGGTCACTTGAGGTCAGGAGTTCCAGATCAGCCTGGCCAACATGGAGAAACTCTGTCTCTACCAAAAATACAAAAATTAGTTGGGTGCAGTGGCGTACGCTTGTAATCCCAGCTACTTGGGAGGCTGAGGTAGAAGATCGTTTGAACTCAGGAGGTGGAGGTTGGAGTGTGCCGAGATCGCGCCACTGCACTCCAGCCTAAATGACAGAGTGAAACTCCATCTCAAAAGTAAATAAACAAATAAATAAATAAATAAATGTCAATAGTAATAGCTAGCATTATTGAGCACTCTGCATATTCCTGAGCCAGATACTGTTATCTATAATTCATTTAATCTTCACACAACCTTGTGAGGTAAGTATTACTATTAACCCCATTTTGCATATCTAAAATCTGAGGCATGTGCCTCAAGGGCTGATGGTCTTACCTAGTAACCCGTCCACCTGCTAACAGACCTCTCCTCCCCGATACCTCTCTCTCAGCATGACATTATCTAGCCAAGCTCAAGTCAAAGCTGAAGACAAGACTGCCAGACCTATGCTAGATGCCTCATGGACATCTTATTCCAACCTTAAAACAACTGTGGATGATGAACATTACTCCCCCACTTTGCAGATTCCAATACTGAGGCTCAGAGGCTTAAAGGACATGCCCAGATTTGCATAGCCAGTAAGTGGCAAAGCTATAATAGTAAGCCCCTCCTCATGCTTCCTGTCACCCAGTATATCTTCTACACACACATCTAACATCCATAGCTGCAAGCAGGCACCCCATGCTTACCTCTGCTCTCTTTCCCAGCTCTGATCCTGGAGTCTCTGTTCTAGGTGGGACAAGAGGCAAGGGGAGCGGAGGAAAGGCCCAGGTAAATGCTGCAGGGATGAAGATTTGGGGGAATTCTCTGGACAGGTGCACCCTTCTCCCTTCTGCCCCTTTCTTCCCTAGGAAATCTTGGTGAAGAGAAATACTTGAAGATGGAGGCCTCTTGTAAAACTAATTACAGGTCCTCCAAGCTCCACAAACAGGTTCTTCACTCCCCTGAATGCAAGGCTCCCAGGTTCAGGCTGGCAGGTGCCCCTCTGTCACCTGGGATGAATGTCTCTTAACATCCTGCCCACCCTCATCTCCAGGGCCACAGCCCCAACCAGAGGTGAGATGTAGGTGACACCTGTTAGCCCTCACCCCCTGACCCAGCACAAGAGGGGAAGAGAGCACCAGTGGGTCTTGCCTTCCTCCTCTATCCCCACCTTCCATTTTGTTTTGTTAAATAAACCTCCTTCTGCCAAACAGAAGTGCCACTTCCCAAGCTCCCCAATCCTGTTGCTGTTGCCAGGCTTGTAAAGCCTGGCCTCCCAATGCCTCTTACAGGAAGCCTTCCCTGAACAGCCTCACCCAGCTCTGCATCCCCCAGGCTGGAATGTGTCCCTTTGCTCTAGCTGAAGTCTTCGTAAGTGTTCTTGTAAGAGTGGGGAAGCTGTCTAGACTCTGCCTTCAGGCCTTTGTAAATGCTGTTTTGTCCTCAAAAAAAAAAAATCACTCCACCTACTCTTCCCAAAAATCTTATGCTTCAATGTAGAATGCAAATGTCACCTCCTCTGCAAAGTCATTTACAATCACCCCTCAGGGTCCATTATTCCCTGATCAGTGCCCATGACGATGTACCCCCTTTTATCATTCCCTGGGATATACTCGTGGCCCCAGAGACTGAGCTCCTGGACAGCAGAGCAGAGTCTTACTCAGCTCGGCATGCACAGGGTCAGTGCATAGTAGGTGCTCAAGAAAAGCTGAGTGGATAAGCAATTTGTCCTTTCCCTGGGGTGGGAGCTGTCAGGCAGGGTGGCTGGGAATTTTTTGCAGATCAAGCACTGAAGTGGGGCCAAGGGCAGAACCTACCTGGAGCTGGACACCGCATGTGTCCTCAGAGCATGCCACACTTGGAGATGATGAGTAAAGCCAACATTTAACTGGCACTTACAAGGGTGCTGGGTGCTGTGCCAATTGTGTGTACTCTTCATAAGAACTGTCTCATGGATACTATTAGCCCCCTTTTCAGATGGGGAAGTGGAAGGTCAGAGGGATTAATTAAGCTGACTATGGTGACAAAGGTATTAAGTGACGTGGCTGGAACTCAGATCCTCTCTGATTCTGGAATGCAGGCAGAGCACATGCCCTGTACTCTGGGATCCACACACCCCTCCATTGAGCAGTACTCCCTCTTGTTTGGGTTTGAGTTCATGGTCAAAAAGACCTGAGGCTGAGCTGAGTTGGAGGGGGCCGCTCCTGCCCCCTCCCCTGCCAGGACTCAAACTACCAGGGGATACCATCAAAGGTAAAATACCCTGGTCAATTACAAAGTCAATTCTCCACTAAGAAGATAAGCCTCACCGTTAGTCAGATGGAGGTCCTTACCCGGGGCACCCACCACCTGCAAATGCTAATTAGAGAAAAGCCCATCTCAGAAGTGACTGAAACTCCCACTCAGCCCCTTGGGCTCAGGACCCCCCACCTTCCCCTTGCTCCAGCTACCCAGGCCCCCAGGTCCCTTCTGGAAACCTTGAACCTGCCTCCCCTGTTTCACCAAACCCCCACGCATGGCAGCCCTGCCCCTCAGCAACCTGGAGGAAGAGAAGCCATCTTCCCTTGTCCAGCGCTAGGGCAAGTGATGCTTCTAAGTACTCTGGGCCTGGATTACTGGAGGTACCAGGCTTGGGGCAAGCAGTGAGGTACTCAGGACCATGCACATGCTGAGAAGAAAGTAAGGGGCTGAGTGAAGTGGCTCACATCTGTAATCCCAGCACTTCGGGAGGCCAAGGTAGGGGGATCACTTTAGGCCAGGAGTTCGAGGCTGCTGGGAGCTATAATCACACATGCCAGCCTGGGTGACGGAGCAAGATCCTATCTCTAAAGAATAAAAATAAAGAAAGAACTTAAGTGTCACTTTTTAAATAAGGGGAGGGTATGATTACGAGCAGTTTGCTTCATCTTCTGAGCCTCTGTGTGTTCATCTGTAAAATGGGTGGGACTCCTGGTGGCATGTCTCTGAGGCTGCCGTGGGAAATTCAAGCAGCTCACTTAGATGAAATCATTGTAAGGAGCCCAGGATTGGGCAGAGGTAGGAGAATGTGACAGTTATTGATAATGAGGTCAGGTGCAGTGGCTCATGCCTGTAATCCCAGCACTTTGGAAGGGCGAGGCAAGAGCATCGCTTGAGCCCAAGACTTCCAGACCAGCCTGGGCAACATAGCAAGACCCCATCTCTACAAAATAAAAAATTAGCCGGGTGTGGTGGCATGCACCTATGGTCACTGCTACTCAGGAGGCTGAGGCAAGGGGATCCCTTGAGCCTAGGACGTTGAGGCTATTGTAAGCCATGACTGCACCACTGCACTTTGGCTGGAGTGACGAACAGAATAAGACCCTGTCTCTAAAAAGATAAAAAACAAATAAGTAAATAAATTTTCTTAAAAATTAAAAAGGATACAGTGACAAGGGTACACACTCTTACAGAGCCCTTGCATGGAGCAAGCACTGTTCTAACTGCTTTGTATATATTAACTCCTTTCACCCTCAGAATAACCCTCTGAAGAGGGAATTATTATTACCCACTTTACAGAGAAAACGAGGTACAGGGAGTTTCGAACAATTACCTGGGGACGCATAGAGGGTGTGTGCTGAGCCAGGCTTGTAAAGCTGAGAGCACTGTGGCTCCAGGCTGTGCGCTCACCATGGGGCTTGCTGCCTCTCTAGAGCCGTAGCTTGAGAAAGTCCAATTCTCCGGACAAGGTGGCCAGAGGCAGCTGCCCCTGATGGACACCTACCGTGTGTCAAGCACTTTCCTCACCTTTTCATTCAACACAGCAGCCTCAGGGGCCAGGCCTTCTCATTGCCAGGAGACTGAGGGCCAGAAAGCCTAAGGCCTCCTTGCCGAAGGGATTTGAGTCAAGTCTTCTGATTCCCTTTTCCTATTACTTCCACTCCACCCCAGCCTTGTCTTCCTAAGCCCAAAGCCCTGACCACCCCCATGCATTTCTGGGCAACGGTGACCAGACATCTTGTGGGTGGGTGCTGAGGTGACCCCAGGATGAAGCTGCACAGGGTCACACCCTGCCTGCACTGCACTTCCTGACACAGTGCCTCCCTCTCTCCCCACCCAGGCAGCCATCTGCTCAGTTCCCCACCTCCCCACCCCACTCCCACTTCCAAACTCCTGCCCAGGGCACCCCTAGGGCCCTGCTGAGGGGAGGCTTGTGTGACCACAGCCTGGCACTGGAGAGCTTCAGACATGGGTGAGGATCCCTCCACTGCAGCAGCCTGAGTGGGGTCTCAGCACTCCTGGATGCCCACCCACATGCCCCGCACCCTAGCTGTACCCCTGGCCACCCTCATCAGGCCATGACATCTCCCTTCCCATGGGGTCAGGAGAGGAGAGGAGGGGCCCAGCCCTTCTCCCTCTTCCTCCTGGCACCCCCACCTCACCCTCAGTGCAACTGGCCGCCACCGGGCTCTGCAGAGGGTGCGTGGGGTAAGGCTGCCCCCAACAGGCAGCCAGAGGAGGAGGCTGCTGTGCTCAGAAAATCTGAAATCCTTTTGCCAGAATGAGAGGGAGGACCAAGGCTGGGAGTATCAGAATCTCTTTGCTGGGAATCTCTGGGATCCTGAGCTTCACCCCTAAATGCTGAGGCTGGGAGAAATCCATTATTTAAAAGGCTGTCAGGAGCAGATTCAGAGCATGGGGTCGGGGAGGAGGGTGGAGGGGCTCGTGGTGCAGCATTTGGAGGTGGGATTTGTTGGGCGGGGAGTAGCAGAGATAACTCCTGAGTCAGAGCCCTCCCCTAGCGCAAGATCAGAAGGCATGTGCCAGCCTCCACCACCTGCACCCCTTTCACTGTCCCTCCTGCTGGCTCTGGGCCTTAAGAAATCCCCTCCCACCTCCATCCTCCACTCTCCCACAACCCCCCATTACCTAGAAGTACTTCCTGGGATCCAAACAGAATCCCTCCTGCTGCAACTGAAGACCAGGTCCCAATGCTCCAGTCCTGGTCAGTCCAGAGTAGAAGGATATGAGTGAATGGACACAGTGTTGTGCCCTTAGGGCAGCCTGGAGGGGAGAGACAGGGCAGAGCAAGTACTGGAAAGGAACCAGTGGGGCGGGAGGAACTCCAGGCCAAGGGCAGCAATGTGAAGAGCATGAGCATCTCCTTAAGACAAATGTCTCTGCTTCCTTCAGCCCAAAGCCCCTTTCCCAGAAAGACCTTATGCCCACTGCTCTTTTGCTTAATTAGAACATGTCTGTAGCAAGGAGCGTGGGCCCACACCAACCAGGAAAACTGCTAACCAGCACTTAAAAGCTAGTTTGAGCGGGGACTGGAGTCCGCTCACTCCTTGCCAGCCAAACCAGCCCGGGGGCTTGGCTAGGCAGTTTCTTATTGGCTTTGCCCTGGGTTTGAATCCCAGCTCTACCACTTCCTCCCTGAGCCATCTCAATTTCCTCATCTGTAAAGGAAGGGAAATAATTCTTGTGTCATTTGGTGTTTGTAAAGATTGAAAGGGGACATGACTTCTGAAGGCTTTAATACAAAGCCAGGTACATACATATTCAAAAGCAAGTCCTTCTAGGGATGGACTTGACTGAGTTCCAAACTCATCTCAGCCAACTGATGCAGTGATTCTTGGATTGTGTATAAAGCTCCTGACACACAGTAGGTCTGTGCAGAGTAAGAATGATCAGTAACCAGATACCACCAATGAACTGTTGGCCAGTTGAGGGATTTCCTGCTGGGCCCTCCAATATTCAGGTTCCTCCATCCAACAGTCAAACTCTTCATGACTTAGAGCTCTGGATTCCAGGTCAAAGCCCCTGACCCTTCATTAGAAGAAGCAGCGAGAAGATGTCCCCACGGATTGATGATGGGGGTCACTGGTGCACACAGTGATGTGTAAACAAGTCAGCTCCCTGTCTGCATCTCCGACACCTCACCAGAGTGTTGGGCTCACTGTGGACTCGAGCTCTGAGACCCCTTGCATCAACCACACTAAATTTGTCTGCCTGAGTCCAGGAACCACTAAGCAGATGGGAAGTGTGGACTTCTTCCTGGCTCCGTGGGGGACCCCAAGAGCTGGCCTGCTCTTGACTTGGAGCCCCCATATCTACAGGAGTCAGGCTATGCATGGGGACCTGGACTCCTTTTTAGGAAGAACCATGGGGCTCAGTTCAATGGGGACATTCACATTTAGGACAGAGAAGACAAGGGACTGGCTAGGGTCAAAGAGTGAGTCACTGGGAACAAACTTGAAACCAGATTTCAAGCCTGCTGAGTCCTAGGCTGGGGCACTTGTCCCTGCATGCAGCTTTGTCCTGAGGCCGGGAATGGTTTCACCAAGCCAGGGAACCCTTGACAGAACAGTACTTAGTGCTGAAGCGTACAAGTAGACCACAGTTCAAATCCCCAATCTCCCACTTCCTGGCTAAGGCCCCTCAGACAAACTGATTTATTCTCTGAGCCTGTTCATTTTATCTGAAAAGAGGGTATGATAGCTCACCTCCCAGGGTGGCTAGGAGGATTCAGGGAACTGATGGAGCTGAATTATGTAAAAGGATGTAGCAAGTTCCCGGCACGTGACAAGCATGCACTATGGGGAAGCAGTCACCACGGCCACCCCTCTGTGAGCTCTCTTCTTATACACTCAGACACACACACATGCACGCACACACACGCCCACTCACACACACAACGCATACTGAAAATATTACTAAAAGTGAAGAAAATTAAAATCTCAAGACAACAATCTGGGACTTTGTTCCATCCCTGCATACTTCTGGTCCCTATGGCACTGGAGGAGGGGAGAAGGGAAGGGAGAAGAGAAGGAGAACAGGACCCTCAAGGGTACAGGAATTCACCCAGAAGTGAACAAGAAAAGGGACTGGGTTCCCCACTGCAGTCCTGCTTCACCTCTTCCAACTGGCCCCTGCTGGTCACCTAGCAACAAGCATCTCTCCTGAATCTTTCCTAAATCACCAAGAGCACCAGCTGCTCTCGCCTAGAAATCCACACCTCACACATCCCCCAGGGTCATCTCCCAGGGCCAGAACCCTGGAAAGCACTGGGGAGAGCCTCAGTCACAAGGTACTCAGGTGTCCAGATGACTGGGCGTCCTGTGTAGAGAGGAGGGCCAGCGGGCTTGGGCAGGACCAGGGCAAAGGAGTGGGGCCACAACTCTGCCCTGAGAAGCAAAAAGGGATAAAGACCACTCTGAACCATCCAGGGTCCAGAGTTGTCTGAGATCACTTTTCAGAAGGCACAGCTGTAAGAACCCAGAGTTCTTTAATCCCAGGGACTAATGGCTTGGGGAAAGCCGGCGTCAAGCAGAGAAAAGAATTGGAGAGGAATCAGTGGCTGATCCTGGACTGTGTGCTGAACATTTCGTACATGCCATTTCAATCCGAAAACCCTGTAAGGTTTTCAGGACTCTGAGCCCCATTTTACCAAGACAGCAGTTGAAGCCCATGGAAGAGAGGTCCTTTGCCCATGGTCAGGGAGAAATTGCAGCAGCCAGCCCTGGGATTGGACTTCAGATCTGACCCCAGCACACTGTAATTTCAGGGCTGGCGTCAGAAGTCCATAAGACAGAGCCTGCTCAAAGACAGGACTTAGCAGAGAGCCTGGCCCCCAGAGGGCCTTTGCCACATGAAAAACACCTCATGGACCAGGGCACACAGCAGTCGGCTCAGCTCCTTTCCATCTTCCTCCCAAGACCCCAGGATCTTGCCTCTGCTTCTCAGTAGCCCTGTGCTCTGGGCTGCCTTGTGAGTCACTGGGTCCCTCCAAGGGTGCTCCCAGGACCCAGGGTCTCTGACAGGCCATGAGACATACTCAGTCTACCCCATGAGGCCTCCACACTGCTCTGGCAGCCCTGAGCTGCCTCTGAGTGCCATGGGCTCTTTATGACTGATCCAGCGCTCTTCCAAGTGGTAGGGCTCTGCACACTGCTGGCAGCATGGCGGACAACTCCACAGAAAGGCAGCTATGGGAACGGAAGTATTCCTTGAATTCCTGCCCCTTACCGAGGTGGCTAGCACAGCAGGATGGGTGCAGGGCATGGGGTTGCCTACCAGCATGGAGGCTTCCTGCCCAGGACCGCTGGGACCTGGGTTGCAGGGTCTGCCCAAGCTCCCCCAATTTGCAGCCCTCATAGCTCTTCCTGCTTCATCTGTCCACTGCTTCACAATCCCTGTGGTCTGGCTTGCAGCCCCCTAAACATGCCTGCCTCTTTCCCACCTTCATGTCATCCTTTGTCTTAGCTATTACCCGCTTCCCCATCAACATGGAAGGCCTGCTCCACCTTTCTTCCTCTAACTCAGCAGCGCTCAGTGCCGGCTGCACAGCAGAATTACCAGCAGAGATTTCCAATTTGATAGGTCTGGGTGGCCCCGGCTATCAGGTTTTTTTGGAAGCCCCCAGGGGGATTCCACCAAACAAACTTGAGAACCTCTGGTGGAAGAGCTGCTTCTTATAATACATCAGCTCAGAGGTCGCCTCTTCTAGGAAGCTTTCGCTAATCATCATCTCATCACTTAGAAAACCAGCCTCAGCTATATGCCCTTCTTCTGGGCTCCCAGGGCCCCTAGTACCTCCAAATATCAAAGTCCTTATCACACCTTGTTACAAGTGTGTCTTGCAAAGACTGTGAGCAACTCCAGAGCCAGGACTGGGTTTGTTCATTTCTGTATCCCTAGCACCCAGCACAGGACCTGCAATGAAATAGCAAAGGGATGAATGAATGAATGAACCAAGGTGCTAGTGTTCCGCCCACTGATGTCTCTTCTCCTTCCTCAGACAAGCCTCCAAGATTGGTTAAGATGTCCAAAGTCCCTCATCACAGTCCAGCTTCCCAGCCTTTGCCTATGCAGGATCAGAGGCCTGGGGTGCCCCCTACATCAACCTGGGACCTCTCAGTTTGTTCTGATTGCTCCAGCAAGCCCCCAAGATTAACCAGACAGACCCCAATAATTCTCCTTGATTCAGAATCCCCTGGTCACTTCCTCCCCCTCCTCCTACTTTCCCCTACACCTGGTCTTGGAAGATCAGACAGGACTGACCTCACAGGTTAGACTTAGGAGCAAACCTGAGCAAGAGGCTTGAGTTCCTGCACCAATTTCCTGTGTGATCACAGGTCAGTCACTTAACCTCTCTGTGCCTCAGAGTTTCCATGCATAAAATGGGGGAAATAATAGTACCCTCCTCAGAGTTGCTGTAAGGGTCAAATGAGTTGATAGACCTAAAGCCCTAAAGTAGTGCCGGGTACAGAGTAAGAGCTATTACCGAAGTGTTTGCTACCTGCTCTTATCTACCAACTGGGAGAAGGTCAACCACTGGACTTGAGCCTTTCCAGCCTGACACATTATTTCACTCCATCCTCTGGTCCAAGTCCCCACCCATGGGCAAGGCCCCCAGAAAGGGACAGTGACAGGCCCTGGGTCTGGGTCTGGTGATGTTTCAGTGAACATGGCTGTATGCCCAGGCCACCACCCAGCCATGACCAGGGCTAAAGGATAATCTCAAAGGACAGATTTCAGAAGTCAGACCTTCCCCACCAGGACTGGGAGAGGATCTTTTTCAGTCCCTCAGTTGTTTTTCCCACTCACTTTCAGCCCCTCTTTCCACTCACTGAGGCCCAGTTTGATTCCCTCCACTCTCTTTCCCCTCCCCTTAAACAGACAGGAGCATCAAAGCACAAAAAACATTGAAATTGCCAAATGCAATTTCTCTCCAGAGACGACACATTTGCTGCAATTTATATTTCCAAACAGGAGCTGCAGCTCCTGAGATGCTCCCAGGCAGGTTCCCCACCTCCCACCGACCATCTCCTCCTGGGCTTGGTGCTCCTCCTCCCCTCCTCTTCCCTCTACCACTGCAGAAGAGGGGGCACTCACCCCGTCTTCGCCTAGGGTCTGGGGTGCTACAGTGGGGAGGAGTTAAACAAGGGTGGGAGACAAAAAAGAGAAACAGCCACACCTGTCTGCCAAGGTCAGGCAGAGCACCCATAAGGAGTCCTTGGACCAGCTTCCAAGCCTACCTCTGCCTGTAATTAACAATAATAAGAACGGAACCCACCTCGCTTTGCAAGCTATGCCCATCTCATCATTTAGAATACCTCACTCCTTTCCCCACCCTAAGATTTAGGTGGTCTTCTCCCCATTTTACCTGAGGGAACACACCTGAGAGGGGATGTGGGACTGGATCAAAGTCACGCAGTTACTAGAACATGGTGTTGACCTCTAACCTCCCTGACCCCCAAGCTCGGATTCTCCCCAATCCCATCCCACGACCTTGGGCACCTCTTCAGATCTCAGTCTTCTCATGTGCAAATTGAAGAGAATGGACCAGTGTTTACTAATTTTTTTTAAATCTATGCCCCTTAAACAGGGTATGACATTAATTTTATCTGTCAACTTGACTGAGCCACAGGGTCCCCAAATACTTGATCAAATTTTATTCTGGGTGCTTTTGTGAGGGCCTTTTTGGATGAGATTAACATTTAAATCAGTGGAATGGGTAAAGCAGACTGCCCTCCCCTGTGTGAGTGGGCCTCATGCAATCTGTTAAAGGCCTGAATTGAACAGAAAGGCTGACCCTCACCGAAGTAAGGAGAGAGAATCCCTCCTGTCTCACTGCCTTTGAATCAGGACATGGTCTATTTTCTGCCTTCGGACTTCAGGGAAACATTGGTTCTTCCTGGGTCTCAAGCCTGCAGGCTTTTAGATAGGAACTACACCATTGGCTCTCCTGGTTCTCAGACCTTCAGACTTGTACTAGAACTCCACCTTTGGCTCTCCCAGATCCTCAGTTTTCAGATTCACCCTGAAGATCATGGGACTTGCCTCCATAATTGTGTAGGCCAATTCCTTATAATAAATGTATACACACACACACACACACACACACACACACAGACACACACAGAGACATCTGATTGGCTGTACTCCTCTGGAAAACCCTGACCAATACACAGGGACAACATCAAAATCTCATACCCGTTCTATGATCTGTATTATGAAAAACATACAGCGTTTTTGTTTATTTGTCTTCCAAAGGGAAGACTCCTTTCCAAGCATTGTAACACTGAATGTGTTTCACCATGTGCTGAATCCTCCTTGCCCCAGGAGAGTCAGATGTGCCCCAGTGCGGGGGCAGGGTCTCCAGTGCTCAGCCCACCCCACTGCACCTGTTGAGAAGCTCTAGGCTCAGTCTCCTGGGGGCTGTTGTTGCTCACATTCTATAAAAGGCAGCAGAGCCTAGGATCACTCCCTCCACAGTAAGAGCCTGGGCAAGGCACTTCTCTCCAAACCTCAATCTCAACCATTGGAATAATAATAGTTCCTAGTGGTGTTGTGAGGATTCAATGTGCAAATACCTGTAACACACTGAGGATGCTGCAGGAAGTATTCAAACATTCAAAAAATGTTCGTCGTCATTATGTTCTACGGAGGTTTAATCCCCTGGGGAGTCATCGTTTGCCTGTCCCCTCCCAACCACACCCCCCAACCCCCACTCATCCCAGGAAACTCCTGGAGCTATTGCCTGTCCCCTTCGCTGGGTCCTGGGAAATCATTTTGTGGACATGTCTGATTACTGCAGCCTCTGAATGACAGGGATCATCCAGGATTATTGTAAATCCTATGATTTGTGTGAACCCAAATAAGTCACAGCCTCTACAGACTTCCATTTCTTTGTATTTGAGGAAGTAGCCATCTGGGGAAAATGTTAAGTTAGATCTTTACCTCACTCCATGCACCAAAATAAATTCCAGATGGATCTCAAATTTAAACATAAACAATGAAACCATAAATGTACTAGAAAAGAGAGATAAATCTTAAAGTGAACAAAACACCTTTTTAAGTAGGACACAAACTACAAAACCCAGAAACCCTAAGAGAAAAAATGGGTATATTTAGCCACATAAAAATGTTTTAACTTATCTGAAAAACAGTAGACACGAAGTGAAAAGACAAATGATGAGTTCAAGGAAAATATTCTTTAATTCGTATTTCAGAAAAAGGGCTAATTTCTTAAAGATGAACTGAAAGTTAATGAAAAAATAACAAAGACCCAGCTTTAAAAAGGGATAAAGAACACAATTGGAGAATTCACAGAAAGGGAAATGAAAACGGCTCTTGGACATATAAGATCTTCAGTCTTATTAAGAAGGAAAACACACACGCAAAAGCTACAGCAGAATACCTGTGGCTTTTCATCACTTCGAAAAATTCTGTTTGGTAATATTCCATTGTGGAAATGTTAGAGGTGTGTGAACCAGAGCAACTCCATCGTGAAAAGGAGATGGGTAAAATGAGGCTGAGACCTGAGACCTACTGGGCTGCATTCCCAGATGGTTAAGGCATTCTAAACACAGGATGAGATAGGAGGTTGGTACAAGATACAGGTCATAAAGACTTTGCTGATAAAACAGGTTGCAGGAAAGAAACCCGCTAAAACTCACCAAAACCAAGATGGCAACAAGAGTGACCTCTGGTAGACCTCTGCTACACTCCCACCAGCGCTGTGACAGTTTACAAATGCCATGGCAACATCAGGAAGTTACCCTATATAGTCTAAAAAGGGGAGGCATAAATAATCCAACCCTTGTTTGGCATATTGTCAAGAAATAACCATAAAAATGGGCAACCAGTCCATTTTGGAGTATCCATTCTTTTATTCCTTTAGAGTGGGCGTTCTTTTATTACTATAGAGTAGCCATTCTTCTAATCTTTTACTTTCCTAATAAATTTGCTTTCACTTTACGGACTTGCCCTGAATTCTTTCTTGTGAGAGATCCAAGAACCCTCTCTTGGGGTTTGGATCAGCACCTCTTTCTGATAACAGAAACAGGAAGTCTCATGCTTTGTTCGTAGGGATGAAAATTGATAAAATGTATATGGAAGGCAATTTAGCAAAATTTGAGCTCAGCCCTTGCACTTCTAGGAACTTACCCAACAGATATATTTCCACCCATGCAATATGTACCAGGCTATCATTGCTGTACAACAAATCCCACACCAGTGGGCATAATTAACCAAATGTGGGACACTGGGCCAAGTTACTTACTTTCTCTGGGGCTCAGTTTCCTCATCTACAAAATGGAAATAACAACAGAACCTACTTCAGAGATTGTTTTGTCATATATGTATGTGAAGCTCTTAGAATAGTGGCCTGGTGTGTAGTAAATGTTTGACAAGTGTTACTGTTCATATCATTGTTATGATTAATCTTATTTTCTGGGACCCAACCAGAGACTGACCCTGACCATGTGAGCAAGGAGTTTGGGAACAGCCAAATCACTCATCATCCTCCTTTAAGGAGGAACCTCCCTGCAGCAAGACGAGATTGCAACTGTAACTGAGCAAGTAGAAACTTGCCATTGCATTGTGCCTGATGTCTACAGATATTTGGTCAGCAATGGAAACAGAAAGAATGGCTTTCCCAGAAGCAAATCTTGACAGTGCCTATCCTAGCTCTCTTATCCTGGAAGAGAGCATTTTGGCTATGGAGATTGGACTGTTCCTCCTTTCAGATCTACTCAAGTGATGAGTGAAAGCCCTGCTTAATTAAGATCTTGCTTAATTGCTACTAATAATCACAGTAAAAGCTAATATTTTATGATGTGTTTTCTAACTGTCATCCAGCATTAAGCACTTGATATACCACAGTTCATTTTACCCAACAACAGCCCTATCAGGCAGGTATCATTTTTCTTCCCATTTCACAGAAGAGAAGATTGAGGCTCCAACTTACAGAAATTTGCACAACAGGTAAGAGGCAAAGCCCATATTTAGACCTGTATCTCTGCTGTGCTACCTGGCAAGGTGGGCATTCCATCCACCTGGCAGTGGCATTTCTCTGTATAAACCACAGGGTAGCCTTCTGGCTTGTGTGCATCTGCTTCTTATAGGTCTCTGTCAATGTGAATTGGCCTCAAAGGCAGGACCTATTGAATGTGAGGACAAAATTTGGTTTCTGAGCCTAGCAAGTCATGGGCCAGGTCATGGGACCCAGTCAGCCCATGTGAGGCATGCATTTCTGTCCTTACCCTTTTTTGAGAGAGAGAAACAGAGGCTTCATGTGGCCCACCCAGCAATAGCAGAACCAAAGCTGCCTGTGTCCTTCCTACTGCGTCTCCCCAGGCACCTCAATGCCTAGGAAACCTCAGCAAAGGCTGTGATGGCAGGGAGGGATTTAGGAGAAGCTGTGACCCCGGGTGAAGTCGGTCTTCCTGCATGCTCCTACAATGACAAGGGGTTCCCAAGCAGAATCAGAATTCCCTTCAAGCCATTGAGCCTCATCTCCTCCCACACAGGGCAGACACATGTGGACTGCCAGCTGTCCCGGCTAATTACTTAATCCCAAATAAAGGAGGGGTCTGCACTGGTGGGAGGGTGGGTAGTCAGTGCTTGACTTCCCGGAATCCTTGCAGTCCCTTTAACACAAGATAAATTGTTGCCTCTGATTCCATTTCTTCCTCCCTCTCCCCCACCCTGCTCAGTTTCCTAAAACAATAAGAAAACACATTTCTCATGCTGCATTTCATCCTTCAGACGGGGAGCGGGAGCTACACATCTGGTTCCCAGCATAAAATGAGGAGGGAGGGAGCTGGCCAGCCAGGGGCAGTGGGTGGGCCAGTGGACTCTAGGGAGGAGCTTGGAAGGGAAGGCAGCTTGAGAAAAAATTCTTGGAAGACTAGGTCTCAGCTTGCTTTACTATGTCCTTAGTGAGTTAATTATTCTTTCACTAAACTAGTATCCATTGAGGCAGGCCTGCTCTACATCAGGGAGACAGAAATGAGAAAGCTACAGTCCAAGGTTCCCCATGCAGTGGGGGAGCCGTGCCTATAAACCACTAGCTGGATTACAGCATCACACAAACTCTCGAGGGAGTGTTCTGGGTTCCGAGGGAACGAGGATGTGGGAAGGCTTCGCTCTGGCTGTGAAAGGTTTTGCAGTAGATTAGGCATTTGTGCTAACCCTCAGAAATCTGTCAGGCAGAAAACCTGGGGAGGAAAAATGTCATTTTAATAATGGCATTCTAACACTGCAATGGTCCTTAACAGTGAACATGTGTACAGAGCTTTACCATTTGCAAAATGCTGTTGCACACTTCATCTTATTTACACTCACGTCACCCTAATAAAGCGGGGGTTGTTCTGTCGTACCCATTCTGCAGATGAGGAAACAGAAGCCCAGGAGGTGAAATGGCTTGCCTAGGTCTCCCCAGCCAGGCAACGGCAGAGCTGGAATTCAAACACAGGTTTGTCTGGCTCCAACATCTGTGCTCCTTCTATGCCTCTAGAGATGCCAGTGTGATCCCCAGGAGAAGGGTGCTGCAGGGGAGGCAGTGAGGGTTGAGTGGGCGCAAGGTGGGGTGAAGGAGAGATGATGGACAGATGGTGCTGGCTCCCGAAAGCCAGCCAGCTGCCACCCCCGGAGACCCCATCCAACCTACACACATTGCCAGCATGATGTTCTCACCCAGCCAGCAGTCATGGTGGGTAGTGTATGTGGGTAGTTTTCTAAAAAAAGGGATGTCTGGTCTGTTGGCTTGGATTGGTCCTATAATTATGGAATTACAGATAAGTAAACAAATAGTCCTTTATTTACAATTTTTCTACTTTACGATCATGTGAAAGCAATACCCATTCAGTAGAAACACACTTTGAATTTTGAATTTTGATCTTTTCCCAGGCTAGCGATACGCAGTACAACATTCTCCAGCACTGCTGGGAACCATTCTGTTTTTCACTTTCAGTATAGTATTCAATAAGTTACATGAGATATCTGACACTTTATTATAAAATAAGCTTTGTGTTAGATGATTGTGCTCAACTGTAGGCTACAGTAAGTGCTCTGAACGTGTTTAAGGCAGGCTAAGCTCAGCTATGATGTTAGGTAGGTTAGGTGTATTAAACGCATTTCAACTTAGGACATCTTCCATTTATGATGGGTTTATCAGAGCACAGCCCCATCAAAGTTGAGGAGCCATCTGTCTATGTGTGTGTGTGTGTGTGTGTGCGCGCATGTGCATGTGTGTGTGTAATCCACTGCTATGTTGAAAATGGATTGAAGGAAAAAGAATATGACTTTTTGCAGCACTTACAAAGTGTCAGAGGCCATGCTATGTCATCCATCTCATCAGTTGCTCTTGACAACCTGTCCAGGGATATACTAACATACTACAGTCTCCACCATACAGACAAGGAAACTGAGTCTCAGAGAGGAAAAGCTACTCATTCAAAGTCTCTGACCTGCCCCGGAACCAATGCTCTTTCCTCTGCACCATAAATGTCAGAAAAAACGCAACCAAAGATTCTCAGGACCCAAGGAGTCTGAGGGCCACTGTGTAGCATCCTCCTTTGTCCCCAGGGGCCTCCAGAGAGTCCCCTTCCCTTCATTTTAAGATGATCAGTGTCAACAATGGTAATTATTAGAGCTAACATTTATTTATCAGAGCATGTCCCATGTCCCTAGGAATGGTGACCACAAAGTTAAACCAAACCCCAAGGGAGAACCAGATTTCCAAAGGCTGCCATCTCTTTGTCTAGGGAAGTATGACTCTAAAAAATAGAAAGAATATAAACAGAATTGTAGTATGCCCTCAGAGTCGACGTTTTTTGGAGCCTGGAAACAGAAGGATATTCAAATATCCCAAGAAGCCAACAAATGCAAAATCCAGTCATGTGCTCTGGTAGCCTAGGAGGGGGTTGCCAATCTCTGAGAACTGAGAATATTGGTACGTGGACTGTGTGTGAACACCACCTTTTTTAATTTATGGAGCCCCTGACAAAGAGCATCTAAAAAAGGAGCTTAGTGGGTTCCATAAATGCCACTGATAAGAATACAGCTGACATTGTGGCCGATAATTCTGATTACTATGCAATCTCAATTGTCTGAGAAGGTGACCCCCAAAACTACTTGGGAAGGTATAATTATCTCCTTAGTGGTAAGGCTCTTTCATCCTTAAATATAGAAATATTGGAGATTCTCAAACCCACAGGATGAATATTTTTAGATGTGAAAGAGTCTGAGTGTATTTGGTACCTTAAGTGTGTGTGATGTTTGAGAATTTGGCCTATTTGAATATTGGTCAGCCTTTAATTCCAGTCTAAAACATAATTTAACAATTGAGTTAGATTTGTGATTTTAAGTTAAAAAAATCATATTGACTTTATACATGCTTAAGTTTCTCTTAGATTTATAAGAATTACTTGGAAAAAAGTAGTCAGTTGGGTTAGTATAGCATTTAAAAATGAAATATATTAAATTTATAAAATGATATTTTAAATATGTGAAGGTATTTTATTGTTTGTAAATGGAACAGATAGCATCCAAAAGCCCCTTTAAAATTACTGCTAAAATTTGGTTAATCTTTTTTTTCTTTTTCAACAAGGTCGCACTTTGTCACCCAGGCTGGAGCACAGTAGCACGATCACGGCTCACTGCAGCCTCGCCCTCCAGGACTCAAGTGATCCTCCCATACCAGCCTTCCGAGTAGCTGGGATCACAGGTACACACTACCATGTCTGGCTAATTTCTGCATGTTTTGTACAGATGAGGCCTCACTATGTTGCCCAGGCTGATCTCGAACTCCTGGGCTCAAGCAATCCACCAGCCTCGGCCCCCCAAGGTGCTGGGATTACAACCATAAGCCATTGCACCCAGCCCAAATTTGGTAAATCATACTAGGTAAGGAAAAACTAGACTTTAATAAATTAGACATTCCTTCCAAAAACCAAAGCATCTTCTGAAATTTTTTTTTGTGCTTTAAAACTGTCTTTGAGGACTGAAAATACCTCACCCTGACACAGAGCACTTCCTACATGCTCAGAGCCAATGCTTTAAATGAATGATCTCATTTAATCCTTACATCAACTCTAAAAGTCAGTATTGCTATTATCTCCATCTTCTGGGGACGGAACGCTGGAGCCAACGTTCTGAACTGAGACAGTAGGAATTTTAGAGGCATCTGTCTTAATCCCTGGTACTCCAAGTAAGTGCTCTCGATGGGGCTGGCTTAGAACATTATTGAAACAGCCTGGTGGCTGGCCTCTTCTTCCTGTGTTCATTAGTGTTTGGGCCACAGCTCTTGTCCCCATCTCTGGACTTATCTCTACGGCTTTGCTACTCACTGTGTGGTCCAAGAACTCACCACATGGGTGTCACCTGGGAGTTTATTAGAAATGCAGAGTCTGCCAGGAATGATGGCTCACGTCTATAATCCCAGCACTTTGGGAGGCTGAGATGGGCAGATCACTTGAGGTCAGGAGTCCAAGATGAGCTTGGCCAACATGGTGAAACTCCATCTCTATTAAAAATGCAAACATTATCCGGGTGTGGTAGTGCACACCTGTAATCCCAGCTACTCAGGAGGCTGAGGCAAGAGAATCGATTGAACCCGGAAGGCAGAGGTTGCAGTGAGCTGAGGTCACACCATTGCACTCCAGCCTGAGTGACAGAGCAAGACTGTCTCAAAACAAAAAACAAACAATCAAAAAAAGAAATGCAGAGGCCAGGCACAGTGGCTCATGCCTGTAATCCCAGTGCTTTGGGAGGTCGAGGTGGGTGGATCACCTGAGGTCAGGAGTTCGAGACCAGCCTGGTCAACATGGTGAAACCCCATTTCTACTAAAAACACAAAACTTAGCCAGGTCTGGTGGCTCTCTCCTGTAGTCTCAGCTACTCAGGAGAATTGCTTGAACCTGGGAGGTAGAGGTTGCAGTGAGCTAAGATTGCTCCACTGCACTCTGGCCTGGATGACAGAGTGAGACTCCATCTCAAAAAAAAAAAAAAATGAAATGCAGAGTCTTGGCCCTACCCCGGCCTTTCTGAATGAGAATCTGCATTCACAGGAGGCCCAAGTGATATGGCTTCCAGCAGAGTGAGAAGCCCTGCTCCGCAGTGCTACTTTGGATCAATCTCACTTGACCAGGCAAAACAAGTTGCTGAACTGCTGCTCCAATGTCTTGCCTCCCAGAAGACCCTCGGCCTCCTGGGAGCAAACACAGTGTCAATAAGAGGGGTGGCAGAGAACCACCTGGCCCAGCTCTTAGTGAGTATGAGGCTCTTCTACAATGAAGTTTTTCCAAAATCAGCTACTGAGAAAGGTAAATTTTGTTGAACTGCCCAAGGCCACACTAATCTTTAATTATCCCGTTAATGTCTGTCTCCCCCCAGGTAGCCATTACACAGGCAGTTACCGCGATGCCCTGGCTTTAAACAGCTTGCAGATTTCCTGACAGTATTAATGGAAGTTTTGCAAATTGATTTGGGGAGATTAGATGGAGAGAGGCTGCCGTGACTTGACGTGAAGCCCATTCTAATCGGCTCAGATCCTCCTGTCCTTGATCCCTGCGCAGGGCAAGAGGAAAGAACAGGAGTTGGGGAACCCAGGTTCCAGGCCTGGCTCTCCTGAAGGGAACTTGTGACCTTGGGCCTGCCACTTCTCACCGTGCCTCTTCCTTAAAATGACTGGGATGGACTAATGTAGATTCATTAAGTGGTCTCTCCTTTCATGATTTCTCTGATTTCTACGAATTAGAGGCTGGCAGAATGGCTCACCTCAGAGGGAACTAGCTTCCTTCCTTCTTTCCTTCACCCATTTATTCACTCACTTCTTCACTTAATACACATGATTGACGATCTATATGAGGCTCTGCAGGAGGCACCGGGAACAGAGATGAATTAGCTGCTTCTGGCTGGCAATAAAGACACGCTCAGGAAAATCAAAGGCAAGCAGTGCCCACCATGGACTGGGCTAGGTTGGCATTCTGGGTTCAGGGTATACTGTCCCTGCCTCCACCATCACCTCTTCTCCAAAAAGATCCAAAGGAGGGGAGAACCAGAAGAGGAGTGTGATGGGAGAATTGGCCTTGGTGTCAGAGGCCCGCATGCTGGAACCAGCTCTGACTGAATTGCTGTGTGTTCTTGAGCCACCTTCTGTTTCTAACCATCAGTTTCCTTCCCTGGAAATGGGGAAGTGGGGATGATAATTCTTATTCTGCCTCACTGCAGGGTAGTCAAAAAGAATGTAATTAGTGACCCCCAGGGCCTTTTGTGTATGGACTAGGGGAGAAGGGCTACCATCTTTTCCATTGCCAGGGAGCTGCCCTGTCTGTCTCCAAGGAATCCAGCCACGAGACAGAGTATCCACAGGCCAGGCCCTGGGCTGAAATTTCCACCACACCCAGCCCCCGTCTCATAAGTGACAATGACCTCAAAACTTTTAAAATATTCCCAGGGAGACAGGCAGAACAAGAACAATGGGGAATGGACCTAGAGCTGAGGAAAGCAGAGTGACAGCCAGGAGAAAAGCCCCGGGTCTGTCCTGCTCCCTACAGAGGGCCCTCGGTGGGGGGCCCAGACCCTTGAGCGCATCCCCATCACTAAATCATCCCATTGCTGAGAGCCAGGGGCCCATCTAGACTCTAGTATCCCAGGGAGGCGAAGTAGCTCACTTGGGGAAGTGCCCCTGG
This sequence comes from Papio anubis, assembly GCF_008728515.1. Taxonomy (NCBI): domain Eukaryota; kingdom Metazoa; phylum Chordata; class Mammalia; order Primates; family Cercopithecidae; genus Papio; species Papio anubis. The sequence goes on from NC_044992.1 coordinate 27,622,405, forward strand.
TCCCACGCCCAGTGCGGGCAGAGTTAGGATTCTGAGTTAGGGGCCCTCTGGCTTCCCCCATGCCCAAGGTGTGCTCTTCTAAGCTGGGCCCCTCTGTGTCTCTGTCCTTGTCTTTCTAGCGGCCAGCATCTACATCTCAGCTTCTCTCTCCCGCTATCCGCTGGAGGCTGGAGTGTCTTCATTCTAGCAAGCTGGCAAAAGCACATGCCTCCCGAATTCTGCCAACACCACGGTTGCCAACTCCAGAGCTTCTGCCGACTCTGGGCTCATCAGACTCACCTCTCCACCATCACCGCCAACAGCAGCAAGAAGGGTTTTTGGGGCTGGGTTTTATTCTAAAAATACGTTTTCAATTAAAGTTGAGAAGTATGAGAGAATGCTGCCTCGGGCAGGCAGCCCCTCTCTGAGGCTTCCTTAAACAGATGGTTTGTAGCATTTTTAATTAATGAGAGGTGGTGCAGATGGGGGCCCCTAATAGCCTGCAGCAAAATGTGGAGGCTGGGGAGGGGAGGGAGGTGGCACAAAGCAGGCTCTGGGCCAGGGAGGGAGCCCTGCCCTTCAGCCCTGTCTCCTCCACACTGGCTGTCCTGGCACACAGCACCTGGGCCGTCCTGGCGGCCTTGAGAAGACCGCGCACCCTAGATTCTCTCCCCTGCACCTGCATGCGAGAAACGAGGGAGTTGGAAACATGCCACTGTGCACAAATCAAACGGTCCTGAAGGGTCTTTGCAGACCTTGCTTTAGGTATCTCACACTCCTCTCTCCCCAGATCTCTACCTTGGGCAAGTCTCTGAGCCTTGGTATCCTCATGAGCAAGAGAGGACTGGGGAATCCTAAACCTCCAGGCTTGAAAGGATTACAAAGTCCATGTAATTCAACCCAGGCACTTGGATGGCTACCAAAACTCTCCTGCCAAGAGGTGGCCTGGCCTCCGAGGCCAGGGTCCTCATTACTTCCCAGAGTCACTCCAAAGCCTGTGGTCAACTCTCATTAGAAAATTCATCCTTAGAATAAGGGGAACTCTGCCTCCCTGAGTTATTATATTTGTGAAGATCAAGAGAAGACAGTGTATATGGAGTTGCTTTGAACACTGATTGAAGCTATTTTTAACTGTTGCAGCAGAGGATCTGGAGCCAAGAGAGGAGAATGTAGGGGTCCGCTAAGACAGGGGCTCCACACAGCCTCCCAACCTTGGCTATGGAAGCCCACCACAACCAGCCTCCCCGACCCTATCCCACCCTAGAGTCCATCTCCACCTCCTGGAGTATTTGCTCATCCCTCAAAAAGAAAGCATGGCCAGAGATGGAGTACCTAGGTCAGCCTTAACCATTTACTCAATCAGTAAAAGCCCCCAGACGTGCCAGGGACTGCTCTAGGCAGGGAGAAACCCACTAGGAACAGAGAGCATCTTCCAATTTGATTTGGGGGGAGACGAACAATGAACAAAACCAACATTTTATTTAATCTCAGATAGTGATGACTGTTCCAAAGAAAATAAAGCAGAAGATACAGAACATGGCAGGAGATGGAGCTGCTTTTTTTTTTAAAAAGAAAGGGTAACTAAGTTGAGATGGGGGTGTAAGCCCTGTAAGAGTCTGGGGAAACAGTGTTCTTGGCTATGAGAAAATCTGGCTGGGCGTGGTGGCTCATGCCTGTAATTCCAGCATTTTGGGAGGTCGAGATGGGAGGATCACCTGAGGTCAGGAGTTCAAGATCAGCCTGGCCAACACGGTAAAACCCCATCTCTACCAAAAATTAAAAAATTAGCTGGGCATGGTGGTGTGCACCTGTAATCCCAGCTACTCAGGAGGCTGAGGTAGGAGAATTGCGTGAACCCCAGAGGCAGAGGTTGCAGTGTGCTGAGATGGCACCACTGCGCTCCAGCCTGGGCGACAAGACTGAAACTCCGCCTCGGAAAAAAGAAAAAAAAAAAAAGGGAAAGTTCCCAAGACAGAAATAAGCTTGACAGGGGGAACAGCAGAAGGGCCAGTGTGGCTGGAGAGAGTTGGGAGGGTAAGAGATGACGAGGCTGGAGAGGCAGGTGCGGGGTCTCTTAGGCCATTGTAATGGGTGCGGATGGGGATACGGGAGACCCTTCCTGGCAGGAGCCTTCCTCCCATTCCCTGCCACAGAAACACCCACCTCCCAAGCCCATGCTCTGCTGCTGCTTAAGGTTTGGTGAGGACATGGAGGTGACAAATATTTGTCATCCACTGAAGCACCCCTAACTAAAGACTACATTTTAAAGCCTCTATTGCAATTAGGTGTAGCCATAGGTCTAAGTTCTGGCTAATGAAATGTCAGAGTAAGTCATTGTGTGGGACTTCTAGAAAAGCTTCTTAAAAGGAAGTGAATGCCAGGTGTGGTGGCTCACGCCTGTAATCCCAGCACTTTGGGAGGCCGAGGTGAGCCAGATCACCTGAAGTCAGGAGTTCGAGACCAGCCTGATCAACATGGTGAAACCCTGTCTCTTCTAAAAATACAAAAATTAGCCAAGTGTGGTGGAGCGCACCTGTAATCTCAGGTACTCAGGAGGCTGAGGCAGGAGAATCGCTTTGAACCTGGGAGGCGGAGGTTGCAGTGAGCCAAGATCACGCCACTGCACTCCAGCCTGGGTAACAAAGCAAGATTCTGTTCCCCCAGAAAAAAAAAAAAAAAGAAAGTGAGACTGCTGAGGTGGGCCCTTTCTATTCAGTTACAATGGCTGAAGGTCCAAAAGGCATTGTTGATCATAAAGGCAACTCTGAGGATGACAATTATGTGCCCAGAAGAGTGGAACAAAAAAATTAGAAGCCTGGGCCTCAGATAATAGTGAGAAACCACTATACATAAATCCTGATTTTTTTTTTTAATTTTTTTTTTTATTTTTTTTTGAGACAGAGTCTTGTTCTGGTCGCCCAGGCTGGAGTGCAGTGGCACGATCTCAGCTCATTGCAACCTCTGCCTCCCGGGTTCAAGCAATTCTTGTGCCTCAGCCTCCTGAGTAGCTGGGATTACAGGCATACACCACTATGCCTGGGTAATTTTTTATTACCCAGAGACAGGGTTTCACCATGTTGGCCAGACTGGTCTCAAACTCCTGACCTCAAGGGATCTGCCCACCTTGGCCTCCCAAAATGCTGGGATTACAGGCATGAGTCACCATGCCCGGCCTGAGAAAAATAAACTTCTATGTTGCTTAAGTTAATATCATTCCTGATCTCAACTTCAGGCAGCCAAATGCATGTCTTGACTTATACAGTAGCTTTACCATCATCCCCATTTGGAAACAGGCTGACAGGTTGCCCAAACTCCAACAGCTAAGAAGTGTGATTCAAACTTGAATCTTTCTGGTTCCAAAAGCTACACTCCTCCAGTCCTTTTGGTAACAGCCCTTTGGAAAACTCACTCTCATTAACTCGTGAGAAGGCACAAACACTACAGTATGGTTTAGAACAGCTGACAACCTTTACATCCCCTGCTCTTGTCTTAGAGGTGCATATCAGAGCAGATTGTCTTACAACTTAACTATGTACTCTAGTAGGTAAGTTAACCACATGCCAGACAGAAGGAAGATTTTTAATTTCCCAGTTAACATTTCCTCTGCCTCCAAATTCCAAGTTGCCAGACTCTTTCAGGGATCCCATAGAAAATCCTATAAACTCACTCTCACGCAAACTTGATAACATGCTCTTTTCTCAGGAATGCTTATATTTATGAATTCCTTAGAATTTTCTAGATGCTGGATCATGTTGTCTGAAAATAATTTTCCTTTCTTGCCTAATGGCACTAGCTTTACCTCTAGTACTACGCTGAAGAAGTAAGAGTGGGCAGCCTTGCTTTGTTCCTGATCTTAGGTAGAATGCATTCAGGCTTTCACCCTGAAGTATGATGTTTTCTGTAGGTTTTTTGTAGATGCCTTTTATCAGGTTAAGGAAGTTTCCTTTACTCTAAGTTTGAGTTTTTATCATAGACTTTGTAAACAATTTTTGTGTGTATATTGAGATAATTGTATAGTTTTGTCCTTTATTCTACTAATATGGTATATTATATTAATTGATTTTGGGATATTAAACCAACCTTGCATCCCTGGGATAAATCCCACTTGGTCATATTATATAATCTTTTTTATATGATGCTGGATTTAGTTTGCTCAAATTTCATTGAAGAATTTTGCTCAGATATTGTTCTGTAGTATTCTTTTCTTTGATGTCAGGAATACTTGCTGTGTCAGAGGCCCACAAGATCACTTCTGGGTTCAATGGATTAGAACTCAGCATGTAGTTACACTCATGGCTATACTTTATTACAGAGAAATGATACAAAGCAAAATCAGCAAATCATCCCATCTGGCACATGGGATGAGTTCAGAGGAAAGTTAAGTGCAAATTTCCAAGGTCCTCTCTCAGTGGAGTCAGGCAAGATGTTCTTAATTTTTTCAGCAACAAATTGACAATGTGTAAAATGTTGCCAACCAGGAAAGCATATTAGAAACTCAGAGTCCAGGATCTTTATTAGAGGCTGATTATATAGGAAGGAACTACATGCCTACATATCCAAATATACCCAAAATTCCAGACTCCCGAAAGGAAAGCAGGTATTCAGCGTAAATCACACTGACAGTCTGAACATAGGGTAGTGAAAACACTCCCAAATCCAAATTCCCAGATATCAACCAAGGACCAACCTTGAAAGCAGGCCTTTCAAAGGATAAAACCTGGGCCTGCTATAACTCTTTTCTACGTACTTGCTTTTAAAACAAAAACCCAGATCAAAAAAAAAAAAAAATACTAATGTTGGAATTTTAGCCACAGAAGGTAGGGAGTTTGAATGTTGGGACATTCTTGGTACCTTCAAACTATACTCCCTTAGCTTACCCACATATAGGTGTAAAGTTAAGCCTGCATCTCTAGAAAGTTTAATGTGATAATAATAAAGTAACAGAAAAGGGCTCTCACTTCATGTCATGCAGTGCTTAGGCAGAAATATTTTCCCTGCACTGTAGGAAAAATGGCTTTATAGGCCTTGTGGCCTTTCAGCAACATTAGGCCCCCTCAAACTGCACATCTCATCAGTCACAGTTCTGGGGCAGAGATTGAGAGAATGCCAAGGGGGAAAACAGGAAAGCACACATGTATTTGGCAAACCCCTATGGCACACTCACCAATCTGCCTCCAAGCAGCAGGATCTTGGTCTCACAGCCAAAGCAGTGTTGACACTTCTCCACTGCTAGAGGCAAAAGTTTGCAGAGTTCTTGTCATTAATTGATTTTGCTCTATTTATGTAACAGACTACATGCCCAATGCATACTGATGCATAACTATTGATGATAATAAAAAAAAAATAGTAGCTAAGCAGTTGTTAAGCACAAAGTATGGCTCAAGCACTGTGTAGAGCAATCAACACATACTGACTTATCCTCACAACAATCCTGTAAAATTTTACCTGTCTTACAGGATTCAAGCAATTCTTGTGTCTCAGCCTCCCGAGTAGCTGGGATTACAGGCACACACCACCACACCTGGGTAATTTTTTATTACCCAGAGACGGAGTTTCACCATGTTGGCCAGACTGGTCTCAAACTCCTAACCTCAAGGGATCTGCCCGCCTTGGCCTCCCAAAGTGCCGGGATTACAGGCGTGAGTCACCATGCCCGGCCTGAGAAAAATAAACTTCTATGTTGCTTAAGTTAATGTCATTCCTGATCTCAACTTCAGGCAGCCAAATGCATGTCATATAATCCATTTATAGATGAGAAAACTGAGGTTAAGTGACTAGCCCCACGTCAAACAGCTGATAGATGGTAGAGGTGGAGTACGGTTCCACACACTATGGCTCCAGAGCTAACATTCTTCTTTTTAGTTGTTTTGTTTTGTTCTTGTTTTATAGACAGGGTATTGCTCTGTCACCCAGGCTGGAGTGCAGTGGCAAAATCAAAGCTCAGTATGACCTTGAACTCTTGGGCTTAAGCGATCCTCCCACCTCAGCCCCCCAAGTAGCTGGAACTATAGTTGCATGCCACCATGCATGGCTAATTTTTTTTTCTAGAGATGAGGTCTTGCCATGTTACCCGGGCTGGTCTTGAACTCCTAGGCTCAAGCAATTCTCCTGCCTCAGCTTCCCAAACTGCTGGGATTACAGGCATGAGACACCAAGTCCAGTCCCAACATTTTTAATTGCCAACATAACCCTGTTTCACAAATACAACTGCATGACAGAAGGGTTTCCAACATTGACCTCCCCACAGGATAGTCTACCACATTCTCCAACCTAGATTGGGGCATAGGGTAGAAAAGAGTAGACTCCTGAACAGTTAAAGTTTCCTTCAGTGGTACCGTCTTCCTGAGCACATCTGGAAGCACAGAGGTATTTCTGGCTGTCACAAAGAATGGAGGGTGCTACTGGCCTTTAGTGCCTGGATTCCAGGGGTGTGAAACATCCTACAATCTTTAGAAAGTTCTACAGTTGATAGAACAGTCAAACACAATGAATGGTGTGCCCCCACTAATACTGCATGACCAACTGGCCCTTATATACAGTCCAGGACTACAGAAGAAAGAGACAATAGGAAAAATCATTTTAAGCTCACTGCTCTCAAAGCCTTTCCCTATGCATTTTGAGCTTTTGTGAAGCTCCCACCAGGCAAGCATATGGCGTAGACCTGTTTCTCAACCTCTGCATCTAAATTTATCTCCAAGTTAAGGGCAGAAGCCAGATACGGGCCCACAGGATATTTGTCCAACAAGGCGCTTGGCTTCATCCTGGCCCAGGCAGCAAACAGACACAGGGATATGTCAGGTGATTCTTGGACTAAGCAACTGAGAAATGTTGAGAAAGTCTCAGAAGTCATTGTTCATTGTGACCATCATTAGCTCAGTTCTTTAATGCCAAGAACTCTGCCAAGCATGGAGAAGATGGCAAGTCAGGCCCATGGGAAAACCATTCTTACCATCTGTGGGCTCTAGGGAAATACCTGCACCCTGGCACTTCCCTTTTCTCTCTGTCCTCAAACATAATATCCCTCAGTAAAGGCCCAACTCGGGTCCCCAAGTGTCCTCTTTAAAGAAGGGCTAATATTTATGAAGTAGCTAAGGAGCAGGGTACTCAGGAATCCACAATTAATTCAATACTAAAAGGCTGTCTTTATGAAATGCTTAGAGCATGTTTTTGTTTTTTCACTAAAGCCAACCAAAACACTGATATTCCAGGTTCCCATCTTTGTCCCTTTCCTATTAGCCTAAACATCAGGCCAGAGAAAGTATGATTGAAGATTAAATCTAATTCTGGGGCACTTGATTTCCTCATTAAAGAGTTTAGTCTAGAATAGAATAAGGAAAGCAAGACTATTTACAGAGTCACTGGGGATCTCCTTAATGATTATATCCTTGTTCCCCTAGATCTCTTTGACAATTATACAGGCAGCTGTAAAGAAAGAGTGAATGGATTGTTACAAGGCCTTAATACCTAGAGACATTAAACTGAATTATGTTCAAGAGCCAAAACCCTGGGATGGCAGTGGTATTGTGGGAGGCTGGGAGGGTAGTAATGTATGACTATGAGACACGATCAAAACATAAAGCAATAGTGATGGCACCAATAAAAGTGATCGCAAAGAAATAGTTATTGTTACAGAAAGGACTGTAAAAAAAGATAGGTTAGAAACAAGCAGTTAGGAGAATGGCAGACAGGGGGATAACGATTCTTGGCTCATGATACTTTAACTGTAGCTGGCAGATTTATGAAACAATCTTAGGATAAAGTATTTTTTATTTTTAAGGGAACTGTCATGAATTTTTTATGTACTTAAAAGTTGGATATTCTCCAACAGACAGAAAAATTAGTTAAGTAATTTGCATTGATATGGTTTGGCTGTGCCCCCACCCAATCTCAACTTGAATTTTATTTCCCAGAATTCACAAGTTTTGTGGGAGGGACCCAATGGGAGGTAACTGAATCACGGGGGTCTGTCTTTCCCTTGCTATTCTCGTGATAGTAAGCCTTACAAGATCTGAAGGGTTTATTGAGGTTTCTGCTTTTCCTTCTTCCTCATTTTTCTCTTGCCACCACCATGTAAGAAGTGCTTTATGCCTCCCGCCATGATTCTGAGGCCTCCCCAACCATATGGAACTGTAAGTCCAATTAAACCTCTTTTTCTTCCCAGTCTTGGGTATGTCTTTATTAGCAGTGTGAAAATGGATTAATACAGTAGATTGGTACCAGTAGGGTGGGGCATTGCTGAAAAGATACCCAAAAATGTGGAAGCAACTTTGGAACTGGGTAACAGGTAGAGTTTGGAACAGTTTGGAGGGCTCAGAAGAAGACAGTTTGGAGGGCTCAGAAGTAACAGGCAGAGGTTGGAACAGTTTGGAGGGCTCAGAAGTGGGAAAGTTTGGAACATCCTAGAGACTTGTTGAATGGCTTTGACCAAAATGCTGATAATAATATGAACAATAAGGTCCAGGCTGAGGTGGTCTCAGATTGAGATGAGGAACTTGTTGGGAACTGGATCAAAGGTGACTCTTGTTATGTTTTAGCAAAGAGACTGCCAGCATTTTGCCCTGCCCTAGAGATTTGTGGAACTCTGAACTTGAGATAGATGATTTAGGCTATCTGGCGGAAGAAATTTCTAAGCAGCAAAGTATTCAAGAGGTGACCTGGGCACTGTTAAAAGCATTCAGCTTTAAATAGGAAACACAGCATAAAAGTTCATAAAATTTGCAGCCTGGCTATATGATAGAAAAGAAAAAAACCATTTTCTGGGGAGAAATTCAAGCTGGCTACAGAAATTTGCCTAAGTAGCAAGGAGTCTAATGTTAATCCCCAAGACCATGGGGAAAATGTCCCCAGGCCATGTCAGAGCACAGCAGCCCCTCCCATCACAGACCCAGAAGCCCAGGAGGAAAAAGTGGTTTCGTGGGCCAGGCCCAGGGTCCCCATGTTGTGTGCAGTCTAGGGACTTGGTGCCTTGTGTCCCAGCTGCTCCAGACTTGGGTCAAAGGGGCCAACATAGAGCTCAGGTTGTGGTGTTAGAGGGTGGAAGCCCCAAGGCTTGGGAGCTTCCATGAAGCATTGAGCCTGCAGGTACACAGAAGTCAAGAATTGAGGTTTGGGAACCTCCACCTAGATTTCAGAAGATGTATGGAAATGCCTGGATGCCCAGGCAAAAGTTTGCTGCAGGGACAGGGCCCTCTTGGAGAACCTCTGCTAGGGCGGTGTGGAAGGGAAATGTGGGGTTGGAGCCCCCACACAGAGTCCCTAACTAGGGCACTGCCTAGTGGAGCTACGAGAAGAGGGCCACTGTCCTCCAGACCCCAGAATGGTAGAGCCACCAACAGCTTGCATCATGCACCTGCAAGAGCTGCAGACACTCAACACCAGCCCAAGAAAGCAGCCAGGAGGGAGGCTGTACCCTGCAAAGTCACAGGGGTGGAGCTGCCCAAGACCATGGGAACCCACCTCTTGCATCAGCATAATCTGGATATGAGACCTGAAGTCAAAGGAGATCATTTTGGAACTTTAAAATTTGACTGTCCCACTGGATTTCAGACTTGCATGGGCCATGTAACCCCTTCGTTTTGGCAAATTTCTCCCATTTGGAATGGCTATATTTACCCAATACCTGTATACCCATTGTATCTAGGAAGTAACTAGCTTGTTTTTGATTTTACAGGCTCATAGGTGTAAGGGACTTGCCTTGTCTCAGATGAGACTCTGGACTGTGGACTTTTGAGTTAATGCTGAAATGAGTTAAGACTTTGGGGAACTGTTGGGAAGGCATGATTGGTTTTAAAATGTGAGGACATGAAATTTGGGAGGGGCCGGGGGCAGAATGATATGGTTTGGCTGTGCCCCTACCCAAATCTCAACTTGAATTGTATTTCCCAGAATTCCTATATTTTGTGGGAGGCACCTAGTGAGAGGTAATTGAATCATGGGGGCTGGTCTTTCCCACGCTATTCTTGTGATAGTAAGTCTCACAAGATCTGATGGGTTTATCAGGGGTTTCTGCTTTTCCTTCTTCCTCATTTTTCTCTTGCCACTGCCATGTAAGAAGTGCCTTTTGCCTCCCACCATAATTCTGAGGCATCCCCAAACATGCGGAACTGTAAGTCCAATTAAACCTCTTTTTCTTCCCAGTCTCAGGCATGTCTTTATCAGTAGCGTGAAAATGGACTAACACATGCATTAAAAATAGATGGATCTAGCAGTTCTAGCACATAGCAGTCTTAGCTAATGTGGACTTACCCTCCATCTCACCCCTAATTTACAAACATAAAAATGCTAGAGGAAATGTATGGCTCGCAACCAGATACCACTTCATACCCATTAGGATGGCTGTTATCAAAAAATAACAAATACTGGTGAAGACATAAATTAGTACCCTTGTGTACTGCTGGTGAGTATAAAAATGTAAAGAAATTCCTCAAGAAATTAAAAATAGAATTACCATGTGATCCAGCAATTCCACTTCTTGGTATATATTCAAAAGAACTGAAAGTAGACACAAACATATTTGCACACCCATGTTCATAGCAGCATTATACATAATAACCAAAAGGTAGAAATAACCCAAGTGCCCATCAATGGATGAATAAATAAATAAAATGTGGTAGGTACATATAATGGAATATTATTCAGCCTTAGAAAGAAATTCTAGCACACACTACAATATTAATGAACCTAGACAACATTATGCTAAGTGAAATAAGCCAATCACCAAAAGACCGTATGATCCCATTCACATGAGGTACATAGAGTAGTCAAATTCATAGAGACAGAAAGTAGAATGTGATTAACAGGGGCCAGGGGAGGGGGAAATGGGGAGTTATTGTTTAATGGGTACAGAGTTTCAGGTTTGCAAGGAAAAGAAGTACTAGAGATGGATGGTGGTGATGGTTGCACAACAATACACATGTACTTAATGCCACTGAACTATACCCTTAAAAGTGGTTAAAATGGTAAATTTCATGTTATGTATATTTTACCATTAAAATAAATAAGTAAAGAGCATACAAAACAAAAACAAAAACTATATGGTTGAGCTTAAAAAAGAGAAAGGGAAATTTTCTTCCAAAGGAAGTCAAAACAGAGTGACAAACTCTGAAGGTGAACTACAGAAGCCAGAGAAAATAAGAAACTAGATTAAGATCTAGTCTAGATGTCAGGGTTTTAACACCCACACAGAAACAGGGCCACATTTGAAGGAAGGAGTTGAAGCTAAGGCCCCTAAATGAAAAAAGAGGCTTTAAAAGGCATATTTACGGAGGCCAATACAGAGGCTGGATGCACTCCACCCACCTGCCAAGTGAAGTAATGGGAAAACTTGCTCTGCTCAGGATACCTATAAGAAACTGAAGCTCTAGGCCTACACCATGCTCAGGTGTGGATTGTGAAATTATACCACTTGAGGGTTTCAAAAAAAAGGTAAAAATGGTCCTATGTTTATAACTTGCCACTGAGAGTGCAAATTGGTATAAACCCTATGGAAGGGAACTTGGAAATACGTGTCATAATGACAAAGCCTGTACAATAGCAGAAAACCATGAGATAATATTTTCAAAGTGCTGAGAGAAAACAATGGGTAACTTAGTAAATTATCATTCAATAGTAAGGAGCAATAAAGACCTTTTGAGGGAAGAAAAACTAAGAGAGTATTACTATCTGGTTTACACTAGAAGGAGAAAGAATATATAGTAGTAAGAAAGAAAGTGAATCCAGATGGAAGAAGACAGTTGCAAGAAAGAGTGGTGAACAAAGAAATGAATAAACATATGGAAAGTCTAAACATCAATCGACTTTATAAAATAATAGTGATTCTCAGCCTGACCAACATGGTGAAACCCTGTCTCTACTAAAAATACAAAAATCAGCCGGGCGTGGTGGCGCACGCCTGTAATCCCAGTTACTTGGGAGGCTGAGACAGAAGAATTGTTTGGATCTGGGAGGCAGAGGTTGTGGTGAGCTGAGATTGCATCACTGCCCTCCAGCCTGGGTGACAAAGCAAGACTCCAACTCAAAAAAAAAAAAAAAAAGTGATTATTACTATAACTAATTTAAGAGATTTAAAAACAAGAAGGAACAAGAAGAGATTTAAAAACAAGAAGATTTAAAAACACGTTTAAACACAGGATGAATTACTGTAAAATGTTTTAAGGACTTTGTATTGTTAGGGAGGGGCAGAGTTACTATGTTAAGTATGCAAGTTAAAATTTTTAAATTAACCCTACAGTAATAAAGATAGAATATATCATTTCCAAACCATCAGAGAGAAAAAATGGGGAGTAGACAAAATTGAATCAATCTAATTGAAGGTAGTAAAAAGAGAAAGTATTTTTTAAAAAGAAGGGTAAACAAAAAGTATCAAATTATATGGTAGAAATAAATCTATCACTAATCATCAACAATAACTAAACTCACCAGTTAAAAGATACTGCCCAAGTGAATTTTTTAAAGTAATAAAACTGGCCGGATGCAGAGGCTTACTCCTGTAATCTCAGCACTTTGGGAGGCCAAGGCAGGAGGATTGGTCCAGCTCAGGAGTTCCAGACCAGAATAGGCAACATAGTGAAATCCCATCTCCACTAAAAATAAAATAAAAAATAAATGAGCTGGCTGTGGTGGTGCACACCTGTAGTCTCAACTACTTGGGAGGCTAAGGCAGAAGAATCCCTTGAGCCTAGGAGATTGAGGTTGCAGTGAGTTATTAAATTAATAAAATCTAGCAATGATGTGTTTTTAGAGACACACTTAATACCTGAAAACAGAAATTTCATAAAAGGATGGGAAAACATACTAGAAAAATAGTATCATTTCCCCATCCCCTGCACCAAAATAGAGTTGGCATTGCTAGATGAATATAAAACAAAATAAGTCTTTAAGGGAAAAGTATCATTTTATAAAGCATTTCTATAAAAATATAAAGTATCAAAACAGCCTCAAAAGGAAATAGAAAACATGAGACCTAAAATAATAAAGAATATTGAATCAGTAATCAAAAATCTATCCCACCCATTTAAAAAAACTACTAGGCTCAGACCAAACTGTCAAGAAATAGATAACCCTCCATTTTATCGACTCAAACTTCCACAGAAAACAAAGAGTAATAATTCCTCAACTCATTTTATGAGGCTAATATGTCACTGATCTGAAAATTAGAAAAGGAAAGTAGAACAAGTAAAATTATAGGCCAACAGTGCTTATGAACAGATGTAAAAACCTAAATAAATATTAGCATTGAGTCCAGCAGTGTATAAATAGTATCATATTTCATTGAATCTAAAATGTCACTCATAAGATGCACCCATTACTTCACAGACTAAAAGAAAATGCTATCACTTCAACTATGACATAATACTTTGTCATTCATAAATTTTTTATATTTACTGTAAGAGCTTTTTAAACTTATACATACAACTTTTTATCATATCATTCCTATGCATTAATAACATAGGCAAAATAAATAAGGTAAGATACTCTTAAGACTTCATAATCAAGAGTCCAACTCTTCTAAATCACTTTTCAACTTAGAGTCTCTGACACTCATTGTCACCATCAAGAAGTGGTAATGCAACATTTCATGAAAAAGTCTCTACGACTATCTCTGGTATTTTCTTCTAAGCCATTGACACATATTCTGAAAGTTTTGATATTGAAGATTTTTTTCTTTAACTTACTGGAACATGACATTGTAGTACAGAAACATGCTGAAGGCCAGGTGGGGCGGCCTCCACCTGCAATCTCAACACCTGGGGAGGCTAAGATGGGAGGATCACTTGAGGCCAGGTACCTGTTCAAGACCAGCCTGGGCAACACAGTGAGGCCCCGTCTCTACATATATACATACATACATACATACACACACACATACATATATACATACAAACAAGAAATATACTTGAATATGTCCTGCTTAGATTTTATAAGTATAAGCATAGATTGCAAATCCCACTTGTTGTAAACAAAACTTTTAAAATACATTATATATATATATCACTTATTATATCAGTCCAGATTCAGAAACTTGTGGTAAGGCAGTTCCAGATAGTTTCATTTCAGCTGTAAACTGTGTCACTTTGACTGATATTGTAATTTTCAAATATATAATATGTTTACAGATGTGCCCTGCATTAATGTTCCTATTTGGGTTTTTGTTGAGTCTCCTGTCTGCTTGCCAAAACCTAGGATGCTTCAGGCCCATGTACAATCAAAAGCAGAGGCATCCTTGAGCGTTAAAGCATTGAACTAAGTGGAAAATGCAATATAGCACATAACTGAAGTGAAAAAAGGCTGTATTTTTGTGGTTTTTTTTAAACAAAAGTTTGTGTAACTTTTTTTGAAAAAAAGAAATACACTGGAATACTCCAAAACTGCTAAAATGAATGAATAGATAAATCTCAAAACTATTAAGTGGGAAATAAAAGCACAAAAGTATATCTACAGAGCGATACAATTTATACATTTTAAAAACCCAAGAAAAGGCTGGTTACTCACACCTGTAATCCCACCACTTTGAGAGGCTGAGGCAGGGGGACTGCTTGAGGCCAGGAGTTCAAGAACAGCCTAGGCAACATAACAGACCCCATCTCCACAAAAATAAATAAATAAATAAATAAATAATAAAAAGAAAGGAAAAAAAGAAAAAAAGAAAAATTCACCAGTTAGCTAGGTGTGGTGTCATGTGCTTATAGTCTTAGCTACTCAGGAGGCTGAGGTGAGAGGATTGCTTGAGCCCAGAAGTTTGAGGCTGCAGTGAGCTGATTATGCCACTGCATTCCAGCCTGGGTGACAGAGTGATGCCCTGTCTCTAAATAAATTAAATAAATAAATACCACAAACGAATTTTTTATGTTGTCACAGGTATGCAAAAGAATAAAGAATGGCCAGGCACAGTGGCTCACTCCTGCAATCCCAGCACTTTGGGAGGCCGAGGTGGGTGGATCATCTCAGGTCAGGAGTTCAAGACCAATCTGGCAAACATGGTGAAACTCTGTCTCTACTAAAAATACAAAAGATTAGCCAGGCGTGGTGGCAGGCACCTGTAATCCCAGCTACTCGGGAGCCTGAAGCTGGAGAATCGCTTGAACCTGGGAGGTGGAGGTTGCAATGAGCCACGATTGTACCACTGTACTCCAGTCTGAGCAGCGAAACTGTCTCAAAAAAAAAAAAAACAACAATAAAAAAAAAAAAGAGTGGGAAAAATAAAAGTACATAGGCAATAAAGATCACCTCTAGGGAGGAAGGGTGGAAAAAGCATGATGGGGAGTGGGTGGGGAAAGCGGCATCTTAACATTTTGTACTTTGGTATTTCTTTAAAGAAAATCTGGCTGGGTACAGTGGCTCAGGCCTGTAATCCCAAAACTTTGGGAGGCCGAGGCAGGCAGATCACTTAAGGTCAGGAGTTTGAGATCAGCCTGGCCAACATGGCAAAACCCCATCTCTGCCAAAAATGTAAAATTAGCCAGGCATGGTGGCGGGCTCCTGTAATCCCACCTACTCGGGAGGCTGAGGTAGGAGAATCGCTTGAATCCGGAAGGTGGAGGTTGCAGTGAGTCGAGATGGTGCCACTGCACTCCAGCCTGGGTGGCAGGAGGGAGACTCTGCCTCAAAAAAAAAAAAAAGAAAAGAAAAGAAAATCTGAAACAAATATGGCAAAATGTTACTATTAAAGCTAGGTGGAGGGTACAGACGTGTTTATTATATTCTTTCTGTCTTTTTTGGTATATTTTAAATATTTCAAAATTTAAACAATATTACACAGAAAAGATATGGCCATATGCATGGCATGCCCATTTTAAAAGGCCTATTCTATAGGATAAAGACAAGTTTAAAAAGGAGATCTTTCTTTATAACAGCAAAAAAAATTGAAAACAGAATTAGTAAAATAAATTGTGGTATAACCATACAATGCAATGCCGTGTAAACATACATAAGTGATGGTTCAGAAGTCTGAATACTGGACCAGGTGTGCTGGCTCATGCCTGTAATCCAAGTACTTTGGGAGGCTGAGGCAGGCATATTGCCAAAGCTCAGGAGTTCAAGACCTGCCTAGTCAACATGGTGAAACCCCTTCTCTACTAAAAATACAAAAATTAGTCAGGTGTGGTAGTGTGCACCTGTAATCTCAGCTACTAAGGAGGCTAAGGCAGGAGAGTCACTTGAGCCTAGGAGGCAAGAGTTGCAATGAGCCAAGATCATGCCACTGCACTCCAGCCTGGGTGACAGAGTAAGACTCCATCTCAAAAAAAAAAAGAAGAAGAAGAAGAAGTCTGAATACTGACTTAGAAAGATGTTGATAGCATATTAAGTGGAAAAAAACAGGCTATAAAATCATAGGTTCTCAACTAGGGCATTAAATAGTTAAAGGAACCTTCTCCTACATGCACAAACAGGCCAAAGTTCCATTAATGCACCTGCCATATTTTAGTCTCTTATCAACTAACATCCATGGAAAGAAGTTAACCACAAGAAGTCTAATAACAATAAAAAGCATAATAGATTAATTCTAGAGTTTCAAACAAGAAAGATATTGCTATAATATCCACACTGAACAGTTGTATTATGAGCCAAAAACAATTATTTCCCACTGCTGGTGTCAACAATTCTCCTCTTTCCAGATGAGACCTGTTCTACCTCACCATCTAGTCAGAGAGCTACCAGAGCTAGCACAGTAGCATAAATTGTTGATCATATATACAAAAGAAAGGCCAGGTAAAATATAAGAAATGATATCAAAAATAAATTGAGTCAGACATTATAAACAATGTAACCCAAAGCTACATGCCATATTTACAAGAGGAAAGAGTGGCAGCAAGATGTCACTGAAAGAATTTTGAGAGAAAATGAAACATTTTGTCCTACTACATTTATACCCTCTGATAAACTGGAAATTTACTTGGGTGTACTAAAACCTCTATTTTGTTAATTAAAACTTGCCAAAAGGTCTAAGAATCATAAAGATCCTATGCTATAACAACTGCAGTAGCATACAACAAAGGGTGGGGAGTTAGGACTCCTGGGGAAATATTTCAATTATTATTCCTTTACTGTAAAAGTATTTCTTGTGTTCTTTATACCTTGATGAAATATTTTTTGAGACTGTTAAGATCCAAAAGATATAAACTGCATTTATTGTGTAGAAATTCAGAATGGCTCAGGCTACACAATAGTAGTCAGATGTAAAGTGTACTAAATTTCATCTTCTAGAAGGGTTGATTTTGAATTCAATCATCCTTTGAGAGAAGACATCCCAGCTCGCATAATTTCATCAACCAGGAGAATGTTGGTGGCAATCACTGTGCTAAGGAAAAAGATGAGAGGGTGAGTAAAGCCTACTAACCCACTCTTAGCTTTTTTCTCCAGCAATCTTTACCTATGTAGGGTACTTTAATGATGTTTGTATGATATTTTATGAGACAAGGCTGTTATAAATACAAATACAAATGTCACCGTTTTTTGTTTTTTTTTTTTTTTTCCCAAGATGGAGTTTCACTCTTGTTGCCCAGGCTGGAGTTCAATGGCGAGACCTCAGCTCACTGCAACTTCTGACTCCCACGTTCAAGCAATTCTCCCGCCTCAGCCTCCCGAGTAGCTGGAATTACAGGTACCTGCCGCCATGCCTGGCTAATTTTTGTATTTTTAGTAGAGATGGGGTTTCACCATGTTTGCCAGGCTGGTCTTGAACTCCTGACCTCAGGTGATTCACCTGCCTCAGCCTCCCAAAGTGCTGGGATTACGGGTGTGAGCCACTGCACTGGCCCAAATGTCACCCTTTGTATTATAATTTAAACTCCTTTGCTGATAAGGTGCATTCCTGATTTATATTCCAGCAAAACTGAGCTCATTTTTACAATATCATTTGATTTTCTCCATCATGCATGTGCTACTATTTCAGTAAATTTCCCCTTTTCTTTCCCCCTCAAATAGTAAGATTAATTTTTCTTATAACAACACTGCTAGACTTAAAATATAAAAGGGACTATGGACTATAAAATGACAGAAGCTAGTCCTAATAACAATACCATACCTTTCAAACACTTGACAATTTTTCCACTGTACAATGACAAAAATAATAGAAACATTTTCATCTTAATATTATCAGTTATAACTCTACAGGTCTTTCACTTTATGTTCACATGAACTTACCAAGAGTGAAGAAGTTGTTTTTTTACACAATAATTATCCCAAACTCCTGCATCTGCTGCTACCATTGGCTCACCTGAAAAGTAAAAGCAATTTTAATACCAAAATCTTACTATTTTCTATTAATATTAATTGATATCTTCTAAAAATATTTAATACACTACACCAAAACTACTTTTGTCAAGGTCATCAATGACCTCCATATTATTAAATCCAATGGTTGATTCTCAGGCCTCATCTATCAGTATTTAACACAGTTGATCACACTCTCCGGCCTACTCTTTGTTATCTTCCAGGATACCACACTCCTCCGGTTTTCTTTCTTTTGCACTAGTGGCTCCTTTTCTGATTACTTTGCTGGTTCTTCCTCTTCCTCTCTCACCTCTTAATGTTGGAGTACCCAAAAGTTCAGTCCTAGCCTCTTTTCTCTCTACCCTTAATCCCTAGGTGATCTCATCTAGACTTTTAGATTTAAACCATACATATCTGATGACTCTCAAGGTTTTTTGGGTGTTTTTGTTTTTTGTTTTCTTTTTTCTTTTTTTTGGTGTTTTGTTTTTGTTTTTGAGACAGAGATCTTGCTCGGTCACTCAGGCTGGAGTGCAGTGGTGTAATCTTGGCTCCCTGCAACCTCTGCCTCCTGGGTTCAAGCAATTCTCCTGCCTCAGCCTCCCAAGTAGCTGGGATTTCAGGTGCCTGCCACCATCCCCAGCTAATTTTTGCATTTTTAGTAGAGATGGGGTTTCACCATGTTGGCCAGCCTGGTCTTGAACTCCTGACCTTAAGTGATCCACCCACCTTGGCCTCCCAGAGTGCTGGAATTACAAGCGTGAGCCATTGCATCCAGCCTGACTCTCAAGTTTTAATCTCCAACCCAGATCTCTTCCTTGAATTCCAGACCCATATATCCAACTTTTTTAATTAAAAGATTACAGATGCTTCAACCTTGACTCTGCCAAACCTGAATGTTAATATCCTCTCACCCACAACCTGCTCCAGCCAGTCTTCTCCACCACAGTTGATTGCAACTCCAACCTTCTACTTATTCAGCTGACTTCTCTACAGAGTGGAGAGTGGCCAGAGTGATTCTCTTAAAACAGAATTAGGCCATGTGCCTGGCCAACATGGTGAAACCCTGTCTCCACTAAAAATACAAAAATTAGCCAGGCGTGGCAGCAGACACCTATATTCCCAGCTACTCCGGAGGCTGAGGGAGAATTGCTTGAACCCGGGAGGCAGAGGTTGCAGTGAACCGAGATCGCGCCACTGCACTCCACAGCATGGGAGACAGAATGAGACTGCCTCATAAATTAATTAATTAGGCCATGTCACACCTCTGCTCAAAATTGCTCCCTGCTCCTCTAAAGTAAAAGCCAAAGTTCTGAGCTGGGCCAAATGCCCCTGCATGATCTGACCTTCTGTCACCTCTCTCACCTCCTTCCTCAAAAACATCAGACACTGGCTTTTCCACTGGCTGTTCTCTTTCCCTAGAACACTTAACTCCAGTTGCCTACATGGCTGATTTCCTCATTTCCTTCCACTTTTTTTCAACAGACATCTTGATGATGCCTACCATGACCAACCTCTTTAAGCTGCCGTTCTCTTTCCACCCTCCTGCACTAGTGTTCATGATCATTGGTAAACCACTCTTTTTTTCATATAATTCATTTCTTTCTAAGATGCTGAAGGAGTTTATTTATTAAAGTTATTATTTACTGCCTACCTTCTCCCACTACAACATAAGCTCCCAGGGGCAGATTTTTTGTCTGTTTTGTTCTGTGTGAAGCCCAAGAGGAAAACAAGCACTCAATAACTATTTCTCAAATGAATGAACACTTTTTAAGAAGCTCAAAAATAAACTAAAGGCATCCAAAATTTAAATATTAAAGTTACCCAAATCTCTACTTCTTTACTATAAGATCTGGGTAACTAAAGAATAGCCTCTTTCTTTATTAAACAGCTAATTTTCCTTCCCTTTCTTACCTGTATTCAAATCTATGCCCACAAGTTGTTTTGACTCGACATGCTCAGCCTGAACTTTTACTAGTGTTTCCTGTGGGTCATAACCAGCATTCTGAGCAAGAACCTTTAGGAATAAAAATAATAATAAATATATATGCATAATACCTTCACATATCTCAAATATCAAAATACTCTTTACTCTTGTAAAAACACATCTATAACATGGCAATCATCTCCTTTTGAAAAATTCCACTTTCAATCTAAATCAAATTATTATTTCATCTATCTAGTACTTTTTATATTTAAACATTGCCCCTATGCACATCACAGTAAATTCTGAGGACATCAGAGTTCCCCCATTTCCACTCTACTACATTAATTTCCCTCCTTGCAAAAGGTGTTTGTGTTTTTTTTTTAGTGTGGAAGGAAGTAGAATGATATTGTTGTTTCCTCTAGTGCTGCTAGTCACATGCCCTCCAATTCTTCATAGGCACTTGCTAAGGAAACCAGAATATTTGCAGCACCTTTGTGCCCCTCATCTTCATGAGGAGAGTCACGACCTGTGGTAACAGGGTTGGAGATACCCGCACTCCAAACCAGGCTCATTTCCAAGTGGTCCCAAATCACCAGCTGATGAGGAAAAAGGTACCACCAGTGTACACTGGGGTTACCAATTTCTGTCAACAACAAGATCATACTGACTTTGCTACTCTGGGGAAAGAAAAAATAGAAATCTAATTCACAAAGATTTCACCAATTATGAAAAATTTTAATAAAAATTAGCAAAGAGATTTTGCTGGCATTGTTAATAATGTTTTAATTCACGGTAATAGCATCTTTGAAGTAATTTTACTATATTTCTAAGGTGGTTTGAAACCAATTAAGGCAAGGAGAAAGGAATGATTGCTTTCTGTTCTTAGGTTGCCACATGGAAAAATTCTGTTTTCTCTTTTTCTAGGAATTAAAATGATGATGACAAATGTAAGGTTGTATCTAGGAATGCTAAATAGCCTCAAGCCCTCACTCTCCACAATTTAAATTGATTACATTTGGATACCACTAACAAAACAAAGATGTACCATAAAATCTAACTAAATTTTAAATTCTAAACTTTTTCATTATGATTAATCATGAGTCATTTCTGAAGGAAATATTTGGAGCTGCTTTAATTTTTGGAACTCAGAGAAAGAAGCAAGGGGGTAAGTTGGCTATTTCATGAGATTGTGCAAGGGTTCTGGGCTGTTATCCCAAAAGTTTCCCTGCTTTAGTTGTAAAATATCTAAGAGAAAACTGTGTAAGGAAATGTATATAAATACCTGTCTACTCCATTAACTATCAGATAATATGGGCAATTTGTAATTAAACACCTTTATGTCTAACCAGTTGTTATTTGGCCGAAAGGGTAGTTGTACCTTGGGAATAATGAGTAAGGCATCAGCAAAAGCCTGGACTCCAAGACGAGCTCTTCCTTTTATACTGTTCTTATATGTAACGAGAGCTTCAGCCATTGCCACTTCAATTGCACCAGCTCCAGGAACCATACAACCTATTGGAGAGAAAAAATATGATTGGCAAGACATGCCATAAAGACCAAAAAAGAGAGAGAGAGAGACAGAGAGAGAGAGAGAGAGAGAGAGAGAGAGAAAAGCAATTCACTATTTAAGTGTGTTGTATTATCTACAAAAACCAAATAAATTGCACGGCTTAGTAATTACTCAGTTATCTTATGAAACATCCTGAAGTTATATGTCATTAAATAAATAGGCATAGTACAGATAACTGGCTGCAAATAGCTTATTTCGCTGCTTATCCTCTGGTAAACAAGAATAATTTCTTTTTACCTTCATCTTACTCTTTTATAACTACTTTTTTTTTTTTTTTCTGAGATGGAGTTTTACTCTGTCACCTAGGTTGGAGGTGTAGTGGCACGATCTCGGCTCACTCCAACCTCTGCCTCCCAGGTTCAAGCGATCCTCCTACCTCAGCCTTCTAAGTAGCTGGAATTACAGGCGTGCACCACCACACCCAGCTAATTTTTGTATTTTTAATAGATACCGGGGTGGGGGGGCACCATGTTGGCCAGGCTGGTCTTGAACTCCTGACCTCAAGTGATCCACCCACCTCCGTCTCCCAAAATGCTGGGATTACAGGCGTAAGCCACCACACCCGGCCTTATGACTACTTTTAAGAGGTAGTTATTTATAATTTATATTGATAGGTAACTGATTACAATATCTGACATGAAAATTTTTTAGGCCAAGATAATTTGTCCCTAGTTTTTGATAGGGAATTCTTGGAACTCAATGAAGTATTTGTTTTTGGTGCTGGAGCACAACTTAAACTGCTATCTAAGAAAAAAATTAAGTGGTATTATTATTCTAAAGCAAGAGTTTTGGTTAAACACATCAAATTTCACATCAGGATATGACTTTTATATCTGCTACTTGTATGGTTTCATAAAGTTTATGACTCTTATTTAAATCAGCAAACTTGCTTTAAAACAAAACAATACGAAAACAATCTCCCCTTTTATCTCACATCATTTTAAAATTACTACCCCCTTTCTCGGCTTCACTTCACAATGTAACTGCTCAGAGCTGTTTACCCACCAGATTATTACATCATTACCTCCCATTCACATTTTTTAAAAGTTCCTTGTTAAATACAGAATATACTCAAAAGAATATTTATATGTGTAAGATATAAAGAATAAATGTACAAATAAACAAATATATCCATGTACCTACCACCCAGCTTAAGAAAGAGATTACTAGAACGTTTGAAAATTTCCCTGATCCCATTCCCTGTGAAAACACAACATATCAAAATTTTAGCATCCCTAAAGCAGTACTTAAAGAGAAATTTATATCACGAAACACCTATATTAGGAATGGAGAAAGTTCTCAAATGAATGACCCCAGCTTCCACCTTAAGAAACTAGAAAAGGGCAGGGTCTGGTGGCTCATTCCTATAATCCCAGCACTTTGGGAGGCCAAGGCAGATAGATCACTTGAGCCCAGAAATTCAATACCAGCCTGGGCAACACAGTGAGACTCCATCTCTATAAAAAACACAACAATTAGCCAGGTGTGGTGGCACACACCTGTAATCCCAGCTACTTAGGAGTCTAAGGTGGGAGGACTGCCTGAGCCTGGGAAGTCAAGGCTGCAGTGAGCCGTGACCATGCCACTGTACTCCAGCCTAGGCGACAGATCGAGACTCTGTTTCAAAAAGAAAAAAAAAAAAAAACTAGAAAAGGAAGCACAAATGAAACCTAATATAAGTAAAAGAAAAGAAATAATTAGAATGAAAGTGGAAATTAATCAAATGATAAATGTCAGAAATAAGAAAGTTACATCACTACAGATTCTACAGATATTAAAAAGAGTAATAAATGAATATGATGATCGACTTTATGACAATGAAGTTGAAACTGTAGACCAGAAGTTAGTACTTTCTGCAAAAGGCCAGTTAATATTTTTCAGGCCATACCATTTCTTTTGCAACTATTCAACTCTGCCACTGTAACACAAAAATAGCCATAGATAATACATAGACAAATGAGTATGGCCACATTCCAATAAAACTTTATTTACCAAAATAGGCAGCAAACCAGATTTAGCTCATAGATAGTAGTTGATGATCTTAACTTAGATGAAGTGGACAAATGCTTGAAAGACTACAAACCACTATAGCTCACTCAAAAAAAACAAAACCCTTTATAGCCCTGTGTCTATTAAAAAAAATTGAATGTGTCATTAAAAGCTTTCCCACAAAGAAAACTCCAAGGATCAGATGGCTTTATTGACAGTCTACCAAACATTTAAGAAAGAAATAATACAAATAATACCAATTCTCCACAACAACTTAACATTTTCAGAAATTTGAACAAGAAAAACTTTCCAATTCACTCTATGAGTACAGCATTGTTCTAACACCAAAAAAGATAAAAGCATTACAAGAAAAAATATACACAGACCAATACTCCTTATGAATACAGATGTAAAAATTCTTAAAAATTTTTAGCCAATTAAATCAAATAATACATTAAAAGGAGAATACACATAGTAGCATTATTCACAATAGTCAAAAGGTAAATGGAACACGTTTCCAATAACAAATAAAATGTGATATATACATACAATAGAATATTATTCAATGGTAAAAAGGAAAGAAATTCTGGCACATGCTACAACATGAATGAACTTTGATGACACTATGCAAAGTGAAATAAGCCAGACAAAGGACAAAAACTGCATGATTCCAATTATATGAGATATATAGAGTAAACTCACAGAGACAGAAAGTAGAATGTTGGTTACCCAGGGCTGGGGAGGTGGGTAGGGAATGAAGAGTTATTGTTTAATGGGTACAGAGTTTCAGTTTTGCAAGGGAAAAAAGTTCTGGAGATGGGTGGTGATAATGGTTACACAACAATGTGAATGCACTTACTAACACTGAACTGTACACTTAAAAATTGTTAAACTGCAAATTTTATGTTATGTATATTTACCACAGTTTAAAAAATAATTTTAAAAAATGTAATTCATTAATTTTTTAAAAAGTAAAATGCATTATAACTAAGTATGGTTTATCCCAAGAATGTAAGGTTTGACATTTGAACCAATCAATGTAATTTATTGCATTAAAAAACTAAATGAGGGCTGGGTGCAGTGGCTCACACTTGTAATCCCAGAACTTTGGGAGGCCAAGGCAAGCAGATCACCTGAGGTCAGGAGTTCATGACCAGCCAGGCCAACATGGTGAAACTCCATTTCTACTAAAACATACAAAAATTACCTTGGCATGGTGGTGCATGCCTGTAATTCCACCTACTCAGGAGGCTGACACAGGAGAATCGCTTGAACCTGGGAAGCAGAGGTTGCAGTGAGCCAGGATTGCGCCATGGCACTCCAGCCTAGGCAACAAAGTGAGACTCCATCTCAAAAAAAAAAAAAAAAAAAAAAAAACTGAGAAAAATCATATGATCATCTCAACAGATGCACAAAAAGCATTTGGCATTTATTCTCGTGTGTGTGTGTGTGTGTGTTGACAAAAAAAAAAAAAAAAAAAAAAAAACACAAGAAGTTTCACTCTTGTCACCCAGACTGAAGTCCAGTGGCGTGATCTTGGCTCACTACAACCTCCGCCTCCCAGGTTCAAGCAATTCTCCTGCCTCAGCCTCACGAGACACTGAGATTGCAGGTGCCTGCCACCATGCCCAGCTAATGTTTGTATTTTTAGTAGAGACAGAGTTTCACCATGTTGGCCAAGCTGGTCTCAAACTCCTGACCTCAGGTGATCCACCCGCGTCGGCCTCCCATAGTGCTGAAATTACAGGCATGAGCCACCGCGCCCAGCCTGGCATTTATTCTTGATTAAAAACTGTCAGCAAACTAGGTGCAGAAGGGAGAACTTCCTCAACCTAGTAAAAACCTACAGCTAACATCATACGTAATGGAGAAAGATTGAATGCTTTCCCCCTAAGATGAGGAATGAGGAAAGGATGTCCATTTTCATTATTTCTAGTCAACATTATACTGGAGGTTCTGGCCCATGAAATAAGGGAGAAAATTTTTAAATATCCATATTGGAAAGAAAAAAGTAACTGTATTAGCAGACAACGTAATCACTTATATAAACAATTCAATGAAGCCTATAAGAAAGCTAATTGTGATTTAGCAAGGTTGCAGAATTCAAGATCAATGTACAAAAATAAAACATATTTCTATATATTAGCAAATAACAATCAGAAATTGAAATTTTAAAAATAACATACACAATAGCAACAAAATAAATGAAATACATAGAGATAAATATAGAAAAAACTGTGTGAGGCTCATATACTAAGAACTATGAAATACTGCTGAGATAAATTCAAGAAGAGTCAAATAAATAGATAAGATGACATTCATGAGTTAGAAGGCTCATTATTAAAATATCAACTATCCCCAAATCGATCTACAGATTTAATAAAATTCCATTCAAGCGGGGTGTAGTGGCTCACACCTGTAATCCCAGCACTTTGGGAGGCCAAGGCGGGAGGATCGCTTGAGCCCAGGAGTTTGAGACCAGTCTGGGCAACAAAATAATGAGACGTTGTCTCTACAGAAAATAAAAATAAAAAAAAAATTAACCAGGCATGGTAGTGCATGCTTGTGGTTCCAGCTACTTGGGAAGCTAAGGTCGGAGAGTCACTTGAACTCAGTAGGTCGAGTCTGCAGTGAGCCATGATCACGCCACTGCACTCCAGCCTGAGTGACAGAGTAAGATCCTTTCTAAAAAAAAAAGTTCTGATCAAAATCCCAGCAGCAGTCTTTTTGGTAGAAACTGACAAGCTGATTCCAAAATTCATATGGAAGTCATATGGAAATGCCAAAGACTTAGAATGACCAAAATGACTTTTAAAAAAATGAGAGTTAACAATACTGATTTCAAGATTTATTATAAAGCTACAGTTGTCAGGACAATATCATATTAACATTAAAATAGACAAATGCATCAGTAGAACAGAAAAAAGAGCACAGAGATAGAACTACACAAATATGAAAAACTGATTTTTTATACACGAGAAAAGGCAATTCAGTGGTGAAAGTCTTTTCAGCAAATAAGACTAAAATAATCTGATACCTTTATATGAAAAAATGAACTTGTATCCATATTTGTACCATATACAAAAATTAACTTAAAATGAATCACAGACCTAAATGTAAAACATAAGACTACAACACTTTTAGAGAAAAATATTTGTGACCTTAGGTTAGGTAAAGATTTTTTAGATACCACACCAAAAGCATAATCCATGAGAGAATAAAAATAATAAATTAGACTTCATCAAAATTAAGAATTCCTCTTTGAAAGGCACTGTTAATAATAAAATAAGCCATAGAGGAGAAAAATTTGCCAAACATATATCTGAAAAAGCACTTGTACCCAAAATATACACAAAGAACTCTCAAACTCAACAATAGAAAACTAACACAATTTTTTTTCTTTCCTTTTTTTTTTTTTTTCTGGAAACAGGGTCTCGCTGTGTCGCGCAGGCTGGAGTGCAGTGGTGTGATCATAGCTTACATTACTGTAACCTCAAACTCTTGGGGCTCAAGTGATATTCCTGCCTCAGCCTCCTAAGTAGCTGGAACTACAGGTACAGACCACCATGCCTGGCTATTTGTGTGTGTGTGTAGAGTCATGGTCTTGCTATGTTGCCCAGGCTGGTTTCTAACTCCTGGGCTCAAGCAATCCTCCCACCTTGGCCTCTCAAAGTGCTGGAATTATAGGTGGGAGACACTGTGCTTGGCCAACAATCCAATTTTTTAAAAGGGCAAAAGATTTAAACAGAAAATTCACCAAAGATATATGGAGGGCGAATAAACACATTAAAAGATGCTCAACATGGGCTGAATGTGGTGGCTCATGCCTACAAATCCCAGCACTCTGGGAGGCTGAGAGGGGAAACCTGCTTGAGGCCAGGAGTTCAAGACCAGCCTGGGCAACATAGAGGGATCTCATCTCTACAAAAAAAATTCAAAAATTAGCCAGGTGTGGTGGCATGCACCTATCGTCCAGCTGAGGTGGGAGGATCACTTGAGCACAGGAGTTTGAGGCTGCAGTGAGCCATGACTGCGCCACTGTACTCTAGCCTGGGTGACAGAGCAAGACCCTGTCTTGAGGGAAAAAAAAAAAATATATATATATATATATATATATGGTTTGCAGCCAGGTGCAGTGGCTCATGCCAGTAATCCCAGTACTCTGGGAGGCCAAGGCAAGTGGATTCCTTGAGCCCAGGAGTTCAGGACCAACCTTGGCAACATGGTGAAACCTCATCTCTGCCAAAAATACAAAAATTAGCCAGTTCCAAAACCTGGTCTCAAAATAAATAAATAGATTAAAATTTAAAAATAAAATTAAAAAAAATTAAAGGCCAGGCATGGTGGCTCATACCTGTAATTTCAGCACTTTGAGAGGCCAAGGAGGGCAAACCACTTGAGCCCAGGAGTTCTAGATCAGCCTGGCCAACATGGAGGAAACCCTATCTCTACTAAAAATACAAAAAATTAGCCAGGTGTGGTGGTGCACACCTGTAATCCCAGCTACTTGGGAGGCTGAGGCAGAAGAATTGCTTGAACTTGGGAGGTGGAGGTTGCAGTGGGCTGAGATCACACCACTGCACTAAAGCCTGAGCAACAGAGGGAGACTCTGTCTAAAAATATATGTATACATACATAGGGGTGTGTGTGTGTGTGTATATACACATATATACACACATATATGTGAGGTTCATATCAATCACAAGAAAGAGCTTACCATCTTCAATGGCATTTTTGATAGCACGAAGTCCATCTCTTATGGCATCCTTGATTTGTGTGAGAGTATGCTTATTTGGTCCTCTAACCAACAAGGTAACAGAGTGAGGGTTAACACACTCCTCGATAAAAGTGAACTTTTCTTCACCCTAATGGGTGGCACAAAAATACATAACTTTAATATTTAATGTCATTATAAAATCAACAATTTATACTAGAATACAATCTTCATTTGAATTTTTCTTATCAAGCATAACTAAAGATATGTTTAAAGGGAGTTAAGTTATATCTGAACTCTTACCAAACATTTAGGTAAATAAACTGTAAAATCTGTTCTGTGAACTAGATCTTAAAACACAAAACATGAAATAAAAGGTCAAGTAGTATCTTTCTTTTAAAAAAGGGGGCTTAGTATTCACTTTACAACCACTATTCACAGAAATACTCACTAACGTATACTCATACACAAGACCAGCATGTCCCAAGCAATCTACAGTGAGATCTTCAAAAGAATTCACAGCCATTCCACCACAAGCAAGAGAGAGTCTGAAATTACACATATGTCACCATAGCTTGATTATGGAAAATATAAATACTAATTTCTTAGAGGAAAAAAGATATCTAATGCAGAAGACTGCATTGTTACTGTATTGTACTGTTTTGGGTTTTTAATTGACAATAAAATTGTCTATATTCGTCGAGTTCCAAATGATGATGTTTTTAAATATGTATACACTGTGGAATGGCTAAATCAAGCTAATAAACATACGCATTGCCTATGTGAGGCTTGATTTAGCCATTTTTGTGATAAGAACACTTAAAATCTACTCTGCATTTTTCAAGAATCCAATACATTGTGCATTCTTGGGTGGGTTTGCAAAAGATTTTTAAAAAGAACAATATATTGTTATTAACAATAGTTGCCATGTTGAACAATAGATCTCTTGAATTTATTCTTCCTAACTAACTGAAATTTTGTATCCTTTGACCCACATATCCCCAGTGCCCCTCCCCTCCCACTGCCCCAGCCCCTGGTAACTGCCATTCTACTATCCACTTCTATGAGTTCAACTTTTTTAGATTCCATATATAAAAGTGAGATCATGCTATATTATGTTGTATTGTTTTGTTTTTAAAATCTGTTTTAAAAAGATAAAAACTTTCCTTATACTTCAACAAAGTTCTGCAGTAGGTTAACAACCTTGCTTTTTTTTTTTTTATTTTTTTTATTTTGAGACAGAGTCTCGCTCTGTCGCCCAGGCTGGAGTGCAGTGGCGCAATCTCAGCTCACTGCAAGCTCCGCCTCCCGGGTTCACGCCATTCTCCTGCCTCAGCCTCCTGAGTAGCTGGGACTACAGGCGCCCGCCACCGCGCCCGGCTAATTTTTTGTATTTTTAGTAGAAACGAGGTTTCACCGTGGTCTCGATCTCCTGACCTTGTGATCCGCCCGCCTCGGCCTCCCAAAGTGCTGGGATTACAGGCGTGAGCCACCGCGCCCGGCACAACCTTGCTTTTTGACAGTTCAATTATTTACTGAAACTAAAAACAAAATTTGGATTTTTTTATGCCACTGTTTTGTTCAACAACATTTACACATAAGCTAAAAGGAAAACACATGGGATAGTTTCCATTTACTCTGTTAAAAACTTAGGATATATAATTACCTGCAAGCTTACCTTTCCATATTTCTTCTTTTTGCTCTGCGAAGAGCTACTATTCCATGTTTTGCAAGAGTATCTAAGGAAAATGGATCAATTCCCTATAATCAAATTAACATAAAAATTATAAACAAGTTTTAAACCAGTATTTCTCAAACCTTTTGGTCTCAGCACTACTTTATTCTCTTAAAAATTATTAAGTACCCAAAGAGCTTTTGCTTATGTAAGCTCTATCTATAATATTTATCATATTACAAAAACTGATAAACTTGTAAAATATTTATTAATTCATTTAAATAATAAGCCCATTTCATGTTAATATACATAACATTTTAACTGAAAATTTACTACACTTTTGAAAACAAAAATATATATAGTGAGCTAGCAGTGGCATTACTTTACATTTTTGCAAATCTCTTCAATGTTTTTCATAGAAAACAACTGGATTCTCATATCTGATTCAGTATTCAGTTTGGAATGATATGTTATTTTGGTTCAAGTTTATGAAGAAAATCTGGCCCCACACAGATAAATATTGTAAAGGGAGTAATATTTTAATAGCCTTTTCAGATAACTATGGAAATTCTTCTTTGATACTATACCAAAACTCAACAAGTAATAGTTTCTCAAAGGTTAGTTTCACTATGGAACCACAGCAACGAACTTTTCATACTATCTCACATTAAAACACGTTAGTGTAACTTGCACACTGAATGGATTATTCATCCAGGTATGATTTTATAAAAATCATGCATTTTTAGTCGAGTAGATAGATAGCATTAGTTCACTGAGTTAGGCAAAGTTTCCACATGTTGACACATTTCATGTATAACATGTTATGTTATACATGTAGAAACTGTGTCACGTTATACATGTGGAAACTTTGCCTAACTCAGTGAACAAAAACTCACTTTTGTTAATATCACCAATATTATCAGGAAAGTCTTTTAAGTATTGGAAAGCTGTCAAGTTCACATGGCAGATACAAGTTTTCCGAAATTCTAATTTTTGTTTAAAAGTTCAAATGTTATTGGCAACAAATACTGTCAGTTGTTTTAAGTCACAGAATTTCTTCATTCATTTTTGAGAGAAATCTACCAAATAGCCATATCTAGATAACGACAGTTTTTCTGTCAGTCATTCTTCCAGGTAAAAGTGGCATTCCATGAAAAAGTGTTTAGTTTACCTTGCAATTCAAACAATTACACAAGTGCTTTCCTTCAAGACAACCATCACATTTTGGTATGCAACAGAAGAGCTTTGTAGTTCCTAGCCCCATAATCCCAACACTTCAGGAGGCCAAGCCAAGAGGATCACTTGAGACCAGCCTGCACAACATGGCAACACCCAGTCTCTACGAAAAAACTTAAAAATTAGCCAGGCATGGTGATGCACATCTGTAGTCCTGGCTACTTGGGAAGCTGAGGCAGAAAGATCACTTGAGCCCAGAAGGTCAAGGCTGTAGTGAGCTGTAAGTGTGCCACTGCACTCCAGCTGGATGACAGAACAAGACCCTGTCTCAAAAAAAAAAAAAAGAGTGCTTTGTGCATACTTCATATTTTGTCACACATAATAATAAAAGGATGAATATTTAAGATAAAATTTAATAAAATTAGTAAGTTTTACCATTTCATCAAGACATTCTTAAATGATACTGCCTTTTCTTTTTCACTGCAAGTGTGTGGTGGTATGGCAATAAAGAATGCAATGACTACTAATATAGCTTGGTGCTACTGCTTCGATTTGTGCTAAAGTGCCAGCAGTTTTACAGATTGCTTTTGCAGCATCATTGCAAATGTCAACACAATGTAAAGGGTGTATTTATTATTATGAAAATAGTTTTTGACCTCACAGACTCTCTGAAAAAGTCTTAGGGATTCTTAGGGGTCCACAGACCACACTTCAAGAAATGCTTAAGAACTTTTACAAATAACTAAAATCTAAACTTTCTTTCTCACCTTTTGATTAATGATGACAAATCCTTTATTGGACTGAGCACAGACTTTGTCTTTCAGGTCTATTATTTTTTGTACTCTATCTTCAATAAATTTTCTTTCAGCTTTTACCAATTTCTCTTTCTCTTCTGCAGTCTTATAAAAGAAACCAGAGCTCACCTCTCTAAAAGATTAATAAAAACCAGCTAGTAAAGGCAGGAGAAAAAAGGAAAAAAGGTAGAAATAGTCTACACCAAATATCTGGAAGGAAAGAAAGATTTTAAAACACCTTTAGAAAAAAAATTTCAAAAGTTATAAAGAGAAAGTAACACGTACGTTTTTTCATATTCTAGTGAAACGTTGCAAATAAGGATAAATGCATCTTCTACTCGCTTCTTCATATCTGGATGACGGGCACCATGATCCAAAACTAATCCTTGGATCAACCTATTAAAAATATTAATGTTTCTTACTTTTAATATACACTCTAAAATTTGGTATAAAATTATCATTATAGTATTAAAGTTATACCAATACTTCCAGGACACACATTGTTTCCTTGTACCAATTGTAACAGTTTCTGATGTTTTTGTTTTTTGTTTTCAGAGATGGGGGTCTCGTTATGATGTCCAGGCTGCCCTCAACATCCAATCCTCCTGCCTCAGCCTCCCAAGTAGCTGGGACTAAAGGAGTGTGCCACCTCACCCACTTCCATGCATTGACTTTAAACCTAACATATAATTAGTAAAATTAGGAAAGAGAATCTACTTTAACACAGTGTGACTATAAAGTCACAATAAAATGTCAAGCCAGAATTATTTTCTAAGTTATGTGATTAAAAAATATGACACAGCTTATCAAGTAATGAAAGGTATGTATACAATGAGTTTCTTAGGAACATTTATTCAAAATGATTATATGGAACAACTAAAAACTGTTAACCTAAATGTCCAACAATAGGGTATTATTCAGCAAACAATGACCCAACTATTTGATGGTTATAAAAAGTATGTAATAACATGGAAAAATATGTATAGGGCTAGCTGATAAGCATAGAATGACAAATTGCATATGAAGCATGACTATAACTGTTCTTTTTAAAAACAAACAACTTGGCATTAAAAAGAAAAACAATGGGAGGGACCTAAGAGTAGGGGTTATGCATAGGTAGTAGGAATATAGATGATTTGGAAAGGAGGTGTTTCTTCCTGTTTTCCAAATAATCTTTCAAGAGTCAATATTTTTATAACTTTATAAAATTCATTTACAAAACATTTAGGGGACGGAATTTCTACTCATGAATCCTTTATAACGAATTTTTGTTATATATTTTAAAAATATTTTGTAGTAGTTCAACATAATTATAAGGAAGTTTTCAAAATTTTACTTTAACTAGATTACTCCACCTCTTAACAGAATGTAAACATATCTAGGAAGAAACAAAAACACTATGTTCAACATTCCTCACTTTTCAAGCCTTCTTCACTTTCCTCCCTCCCTACTGTCAGGAAATGACATTGTTTCTTTGAGAAAATAGAAACATTATCCCATTACTACTTCTACCAATCCACTTGCACTTGAACCTGAACCTCCTTCTACTATGAATGAGCTGTCCATGTTCCTCTCTATGGGTAACCTCTCTACTTGTGTACTGGACTCCATTTCCTTCTCTGTTCTTGCACTGTCCCCTAATCCCCCATATCAATTCTTCTCACCTAAAGGACCATTCTTACCAGCATACAAACTTGCAGTAACAATTCCTGTCATTAATACAAAAACTCCTTCTCCCTCAGCCCCATTCCCATATTCCCTTCTAGCTACTGCCCCATTTCTCTGTTCTCCTTTGTAGCTACACTTCTCTCAGTAACCATTCTCTCTTGAGCCCACCTTCAGTCTGACTTTTATTTCCACCTCTTTATTCAATCAGTTCTCATTAAAGCCACTAAAAAAGTAAATGTTTTCCAAATATAACAATCAACTCTCAACTCTCAGTAACAGCAATGTACTCAAACTTTCAGCAGCATATGACACAGCTGATTATTGTCTCCTTGCAATACTTTCTTCTTTTGACTTCTGGGGCACCACTCTCCCTTGGCTTTAATGCCTCATTGACTGCCCCCTTCTCAATCCCTTTTGCTGAATCCACCTCATATTCTCAAACTCTAAACATCCAACTTCCCAGGGATCATGCTTTAAACTTCCTTTACTATATTCACTTCCCAGATGGTCTCATTAACTCATGGCTTTAAGTCATTTATACACTAATGATTCTCAAATACATACTTCTAGGGCAGACCTCTATTCTGAACTCTAGACATCTCTCCAAATTCCTACTCAACATTTCCACATGGATGCCTAATAGGCATCTCAAACATAACATTCTCAAACTGAACTCTGGATTTATCTCCCCAAATCTGCTCCTCCTAGTCTTCTCCATCCCAAGAAACAGCACCTCCACTTTTCCTGCTGATCATGAAAAGGCCTAAGAGATATCCCTGACTGCTCTGTTTCTGTCATGTCCTATGTTGAACACTCAACAAATCCTATTGCCCTTTCCTTCTAAGTACACCCTAATCCAAACCATTTTCATTTCTCACTTGTACTATACCAACATTCCTAATTGGTCTCTGGTTTCTGCCCTTGGCCCTCTTTTACCTCCCAATCAGCCATTTTGTATGTATTCCCCACAAAAAATCCACAGATAACCTTCTGAAATATAAATCAAGAACTTGTTATCCTTAGCAATAGTAGGCTAACTGAGATCAATCCTACTATCAAAAACAACTAAACATGCTGGCTTAAAAGCAAAAAAACCTTAGCAACATTGAAGAGCTATGAGATCGTATATAATTACTAGGCCAAAACTGAAATAAAACAGAAACTCCAAAAGGTAAGCAGAGAACTGCAGGAACAGTAGGTTCTTTTATCTTAAAGTCATTTGACAATCCAGGCACATCTGAAGTTTGGTTTCAATGTCTTCACAATGAGAAGAAAACAGGAAGCCCAGAGCTCATCCAAGGTGGAGTGTCTTACAGGAGACCCTCTTCACATTAAGTTGGAACCACAAAGGCTACACACTCATGATTATCCAGAAGGAAGCCAGAAATAATCAGCCCTCACATGGACTTACAGTTGGAATTCAAGTCAAATGGATATTCCCAAAAACCTCAAACTGTGAATTTAATTTAAAGTAGTCCCTAGCTCCTTGAGGCAGCAAATGCAAATCCTCTCTGCAGAAAGGCAGCTTCATTCTAGGTCTCAAATTATTTCTACCAACACCTTTTTCAAGCACAATGAATGGCACATATGAAAACAAAGCATGATGAGTGAGAACCAGTAAAATACAATAAACACCAGAAAGGGACAAGTCAAAACTTTAGATATTATAATTATCAAACATTAACTATATGTTTAAAGAAAGAAAAAAGGGCAAGTTTGGAAAGATTTGCAAGGAATAGAACACCATAAAAAGTAACATGGCAGATTTAAGAAACAAATAGAACTTCTATAAATAGTAAATAAGGATATCCACACATATACACACAGATATAAAAAATTCAAGAAAACAACAGACATATATCCATATGTCTAATAAAAGAATATTACAATGTTTATAGCAGCACTATTAATAATGGGCAAAAATTGCAAAGTACCTAAATGCCAATCAATAGCAGAATGAATAAACTGTGGTATATTAACACAAAAAAATACTAAATAGCAAAGAGAATGACCAATCTACTAATCACACAGAAATACAAATGAGTCTCACAAACAATGCTAAATGAAAAAGGTCAGAAACAAAGAATACCTACCTTATGATTCCTTATACAAGTACAAAACATATAACAATCTATGTGGTAGAAATTCAGATTACTCTAGAAGAAATATGGCTGAAAGGGAGCAAAAGAGGGGCTTTTAAGGTACTAGTAGTTCTGTTTCTTGTAAGAGTGCTGATTACACAGATATATTCAGAAAATTAATCAAGCCATATTGTTATGATACTTGCATTTTCAGTGTGTATTACACTTCATTAGAAAGTTTATTTTTAAATCAAGGGATTTTAAAGTAGAAAAAATCAAGGGTTTTAAAGTAGAGTAGACATCGTTTAAGAGAAAATTGGGAAACAACAAAATATATCACTAGAAATTATCCAGAATGCAACACAAAAGACAACAAGACAAAAAGTACATAAAAAACTAAATTAAGAACATCAAGCATACATTTAGTTGGAGAAGGAGAAGGGATGAACAAAACAAAAGCTTAAACAGATAATAGATGGAAATTTTCCAGAATCAGATAAAAACAATAACACTCAAAAACCCAGAAAATGTCAACCAGAATAAACAAAAAGAAATCCATACCTAGCTACATCATAGTAAAGGTATACAATACCAAAGACAAATATCTTAAAATCACCTAGGTAAATAAAGGACTCATGGCTAATATCTGTACAGCAATAATGAAAGCTAGAAAACAATAGAACAATATCTTCAATCAGCTGAAAGAAACTAACTGCCAACCTAGTAAACACACAATGAAAGTATCAAAGAATAAAGCTAAAGGCATTTTCAGGCAAAGAAAAACTGAAAGTATACCTCCAACAAACTATCACTAAGGAAAATCTATAGGATGAACTTTAGGCAGAAGAAAAGCAATCCCAAATGGAAGGCTGAGATGCAAAAAGCTACACAGATGGCTGGGCACGGTGGCTCACACCTGTAATCCCAGCACTTTGGGAGGCCGAGGCAGGTGGATTGCTTGAAGTCAGGAGTTCAAGACCAGCCTGGCCAACATGGTGAAACCCCATCTCTACTAAAATACAAAAAATTAGCTAGGCGTGGTGGTGCATGTCTGTAGTCCCAGCCACTTGGGAGGCTGAGGGAATCACTTGAACCTGGGAGGCAGAAGTTGCAGTGAGCCGAGATCAAGCCACTGCACTCCAGCCTGGTGACAGAGTGACACTCCGTCTCAAAAAAGAAAAAAATAAATAAATAAGTAAGGATAAGTAGAAAGTATAAAACAAGATGGCAAACTTTTTAATTTGCTTTTTTTAAAATTTTAATAGCTTTTTGGGGAACACGTGGTGTTTGGTTACATAAAATAAGTTCTTTAGTGGTGATTTCTGAGATTTTGGTGCACCCATCACCCGAGCAGTGTACACTGTACCCAAAGTGCAGTCTTTTATCCCTCATCATCCTCCCATCCTTTCCCCCAGGTCCCCAAAGTCCACTGTTAAGATGGTAAATTTTAAATCAAATATATCCATAACTGTATTAAACATAAAGGATTAAATGCTCCTGTTAATAAAGATTATCAGATTGAATATTTTAATCTACCTATATGACACAAAAATCATGTAAAGAGAGAAACAGTGAAAGTAAAAACATACACAAAGATATGACAGGCAAATACTAATTAAAAGAAAACTGGGCTGGGCACAGTGGCTCATGCCTATAATCCCAGCACTTTGGGAGGCCGAGGAGGGTGGATCACTTGAGGTCAAGAGTTTGAGACCAGCCTGACCAACATGGTGAAACCCCATCTCTGATAAAAATACAAAATTAGCTGAGTGTGGTGGCACATGCCTGTAATACCAGTTACTTGGGAGGCTAAGGCAGGAGAATCACTTGAACCCAGAGGAGGCAGAGATTGCAGTGAGCCAAGATCGCACCACTGCACTCCAGCCTGGGTAACAAGAGCAAAACTTCAACTCAAAAAAAAAAAAAAAAAAAAAAACCCAGATGGACCTGGTATGGTGGCTCATGCTGTAATCACAGCACTATGGGAGGCCGAGGCAGGTGGTGGATCCCTTGAGCTCAGGAGTTTGAGACCAGCCTGGGCAACATGGCATAATCCTGTCTTGACACAAAATACAAAAATTAGCCAGACATGGTGGCATATATCTGTGGTCCCAGCTACTCAAGAGGCTAAGGTGGGAGGATCACTGGAGCCCAGGTGGTCAAGGCTGCAGTGAGCCATAATTGTGCCACTGCCCTCCAGCCTGGGTGACAGAGTAAGACCCTGTATCAGAAAAAAAAAAAAAAGGAAAGGGAAGGAAAGGCCAAAGGCAAAAGGCAAAAAGGCAAAAGGCAAGGCAAAGCAAAGCAAAGCCAGGCATGGTGGCTCACGCCCACAATCCCAGCACTTTGGGAGGCAGAGGTGGGTGGATCACCTGAGGTCGGGAGTTCAAGACCAGCTGGACCAACATGGAGAAACCCCGTCTCCACTAAAAAAAAAAACAAAAACAAAATTAGCTGGGCATGGTGGCACATGCCTATAATCCCAGCTACTTGGGAGGCTGAGGCAGAAGAATCGCTTGAACCCAGGAGGCAGAGGTTGCGGTGAGCCAAGATCACACCGTTGCACTCCAGCCTAGGCAACAAGAGCGAAACATTATCTCAAAAAAAAAGAAAGGAAAGGAAGGAAAGGGAGGGAGGGAGGGAGGAAGAGAGGGAGGGAGGGAGGAAGGAAAGAGAGAGAGAAAGGAAGGAAGGAAGGAGGGAAGGAAGGAAGGAGGGAAGGAAGGCAGGCAGGCAGGCAGGCAAGCTGGTACAACAGCTTTTAACATGTAAAGGTTTTTTAAATATAATTATCAATATCAGATACATTATACTTTTAAAGATATTACTAGAAAAAAGTTGCTTCGTATCAGTACAAAAGTTCAATGCCCCAGGAAATATGTAATAGTTTAAAAACTATGCATCTAAAAAGATTGTCTCAAGATATATAAAGCAAAACTCTCAAAACTAATTTTTATTCAGTTTTATTCAGTTTACTCAAAACTAAAGTAAAATATAAACAGGTGCACAATAATATTGAAAGATATTAATACATTTCACTTGGTAATTGACAGAATAAGCAGTCAATAAGGATATAGAAGTTCTGAACAACAGGATTAACAGGATACCTTGATCTTAATGGACATGTATATAAAATTGTACCTACCAACTGCAGCATACATTCTTTTCAAGTACACGAAACATTAACATAACAAAACCTGGCTATACACTGAGCCATAAAGCAAGTGTCAACAAATTTCAAAGGAGCAAAAATCTCATAGAGCATATTCTCTGACCATAACGTAATTAAGCTAGGTATCAGTAATAACTAAAATTTCCCCATGTTAAGAAGCACACTTCTAGTTGAAATTAGAAAATATTTTAAACTGAATAAAAATTATAAGATTACATATCAAAACTTGAAGGATGCAGCTGAATAGTACTTCGAGAAAAATGTAAGGTTTTAAGTACTGTATTCAAAAGCAGGAGACTGAAAATTAATAACCTAAGTAGCTATCACAATAAAACAGAAGCAGCAAAAAGTCCCCACAAAATTCCAAAAAAGCAAATTAATAATAAAGAGAAAGACACTGTGAAACAAAAACAAACCTCTGGGGAAAAATTATCAAAAAAAGGAAAGGAAGGCATAAATAACACCAGAAATAAATGGTGATACCAATATAGATCCTGCAAACAGGATCCTTATAAAAATTGTATGCCTATAAGGATATTTATGAACATTTTATACCAAAAATTTCAGAGTTAAACAAAATGGACACATTTCTTAGAAAACGTTACTTACCAAAATGATTCAAAAAATAAGTAGAAAACCTCACTAGTCCTATAGCCATTAAGAAAATTGCATGAGTGGGGCCGTGAGCGGTGGCTCACACCTGTAATCCTAGCACTTTGGACGGCGGAGGCAGGTGGATCACGAGGTCAGGAGTTCGAGACCAGCCGGACCAACATGGTGAAACCTGTCTCTACTAAAATATAAAAAAATAGCCGGGCGTGGTGCCACGCACCTGTAGTCCCAGCTACTCAGGAGGCTGAGGCAGGGAAATCACTTGAACCCAATAGGTGGAGGCTGCAGTGAGCTGAGATCACGCCATTGCACTCCAGCCTGGGGGACAGAGTGAGACTCCTTCTCAAAAAAAAAAATAAGAGAAGAAAAAAAGAAAATTGCATGAGTAATAAAAAATCTTCCCTTTTCCAAAATAATTATCAAGGTGAAAAACAATGAGAGGAAGAAAGAACCTACAAATTAACAGAGACTTAAAAAGAGATATCACCTAAGTGCAGTATACAGACTGTGTGTAGATCTTAATCCAAACAAAACTGAAAAAAATCTGAGACAACTGTTAGACATATTAGACTATAAACTGGAAATGTGATGGTATTAATGAGTTATTAATTTTTAACGTGTTATCATGTTTTGTGGATGTATTAGGTAAAAGCAGGGGGTTTATGTTTTATGGATTACATGATATTTAGAGGTGGTATATGATGTCTGAATTTGCTTCAAAATAATCCAGGGTGGCAGGGGGAAAGAGGGAGGGGTATGGTTGAAATAAGATTGCTTCATATATTGGAAATTGATAAAGATAGCTAACAGGTATGTAGAAGTTCCCTATTCTGTTCTCTCTATGTATGTTCACAATTTTCTATAATACGAAGTTTTAAAACAGTAAATCCAAAATCAACAAGGTACTCCATAATCTGGCCCCTTTTGCCTCACCTCCTCTCCCTGTGCTCCAGGCACACCGTAACAACCCAGTCACACTTCTGCCTCAAGACCTCTTCAGAGGTCATTCCTTCTGCTTAGAACCCTCCTGCTCCAGATGTGCACATGGCTAGCTGCCTTGTTTCTTCAGAGACCTCTTAGCTCTTTAGGTTCTTATCAGAGTGGCCTTCCCTGTCCACTATAAAATAACACACATGATTTTTTTTTCTATTTAAATTAGAAACATAAGCTTCTTTGGGAAAGAAATTCTGTTCTGTTTACTCTTTCATTCCCATCACCCAGAGCAGTGACTTAATATATGTTGAATGAATATATTTATGTTGAATAAAAGTAAGTAATAAATTTAACAAAAGAATATCTTTTAAAAATTCTAGAACCCATATGTTGTCAAAGCTTATGTAATTTACTTTGTATCTGTTCCTAATTTATGCTTCATCTCCATGATTTCTACCATGAAGAGATCAATAGGGTAACCTGGTCTTCTAACAGCCAAAACAGAATCCACCACAGCCTGAAAGAGAAGTGAATGAGAACAGTAAGTTATTTGGACTACTAAAATAAACCAATGGCCCAAACAATCTATCACCAGACTAAGGAGATAAAAGCCTTCAGGATTCAAAACATAGGGCAAGACCAATATGTGCCACTTTATTATGGACACTAATAATAATCAATGCCAACAGACACTTTAGAGTCTAAAGAAACTTCAGAGATCATTAGGTCAAAACCTTTTATTTTATACACAAGGCAACTGAGATAAGACCTTAAGAAGTTACAGTTTGTAAATAAGATCTAACAGCTAGTAACAGGGCCAGGACTAGAATTCAGGGCTCCTTAACTGCCAAGTGACTACTCTTTCTATCATACCAAGACTATCCAAACTTTTCCACCAAAGGGCACCTTAATGGAAAAGAAGGAAATATAATCTAAAGTAATAGTTCCAATTTGCTGGCTATAATAACAGGAAATTTTAAAGTATCATGTTTGATCATGAAGTTTCCATGTCATCCCATAATATGTTTATCTCAATGTAAAAATAATGTTTTCCCCAAAAATTGTAAAGTAAAATTGACACTTCAAAAAGATACATCTCATTTATTCTGACACACATGACCAGGGATATACAATTTAAGAAGCATAGCACAACACACCTTATTGCTTAGCTCAGAAAATGATATAAAAATAATAAATAACTGCAGAAATTAAGAGGTAAGTTATAACTACCCTAAAATATACATAAAGCAGAAAAAAATGGTATATTAGAACACTTTGCCTAATATTTTAGGCAAATTTTAGGTAACATAATATTTTATTTTAGAGGCAAATAACAAATAAGACAAAGGCCATTGGATAGTGAGAATATCGGTGTTTCTGTAACTCTAAAACAGAATGGGTGCCCTAGCAGCATGAAGATTTTGGGCCATTTAAGTACTCTAACAGCAAAAAACACAGCAGAGCCTTTCTTCTGACTCTGCTCATCAAGAAATTGTCTGATCTTAATCTGATTTCCCAAGTTGGTTTTTTTAATGGTAAGGAGAATCGACCAGAAACAACTCAGGTATTCCAGTACATTTGGCATTTGTAGTTCTCAAAGTAAATTATTAAGATAATATTCTGCTTTGTATGTCAATGTCTTATGAATTTGTTTCCTAAGAATTTATCATTCCTGGTAAACAAATATATTCAAGTTTCAGAAACTACAAAGCTGAGAAACAATAAGGATATCAAATCATTGCCACCTGATAAAAGCCTTCCCAAAATATACAGCCAATCTTATCTTTATATAAAATACATTTTTTTTTTTGGTTTTCTTTTTTTTTTTTTTGAGACAAAGTTTCACTCTGTCACCCAGGCTAGAGTGCAGTGGCATAATCTCGGCTCACTGCAAACTCCCCCTCCCTCCCGGAGTGAGTCTCCTGCTTTAGACTCCCAAGTAGCTGGGATTACAGATGCCTGCTACCATGCCCAGCTAATTTATGTATTTTGAGTAGAGACAGGATTTTACCATGTTGGCCAGGTTGGTCTCAAACTCCTGACCTCAGGTGGTCTCCCCACCTTGGCCTCCTAAATTGCTGGGATTACAAGCGTGAGCCACCATGCCCAGCCTATATAGTATATATTCTATCTTTAGAAATAAACAAAACACTGGCCAGATGTGGTGGCCCATGCCTGTAATTCCAGCACTTTGGACGCCCCAGGCGGGTGGATCATTTGAGGTCAGGAGTTCAAGACAAGCTTTGGTAACATAGTGAGACCCCCATCTCTACTAAAAATACAGAAATTAGCTGGGCGTGGTGGTACGTGCCTGTAATCCCAGCTACTTGGGAGCCTGAGGTAGGACAATCACTTGAACCTGGGAGACGGGGGTTGCAATGAGCCAAGATCATGCCACCGCACTCCAGCCTGGGTGACAGAATAAGACTCTGTCTCAAAAAAATTAATAAGTAAAACAAATAAACTACACAAATATACATTTCCAAGATGTGAATATTAATATATTAATATATCACATCACTCACATTTCATTATATTGGTAACCTTATCTACAAGGTACACTGCTAAAAATACTATCTCATGTGTCACCTTACATAATAAAATATGGACCTCTAGGTTTAAAAAGACCAGTATACCATTCAAGAGCTTCCACAGGAGATGATCTGCAGGCAGCGAAACCTCTCCCAACTATCAAGTCACATTAAAAAAAAAAAAAAGACCTAGTATGAGGCCGGGCGCGGTGGCTCACACCTGTAATCCCAGCACTTTGGGAGGCCAAGGTGGGCGGATCACTTGAGGTCAGGAGTTGGAGACCAGCCTGACCAACATGGTGAAACCCGCTCTCTACTAAAAATACAAACATTAGTTGGGCATGGTGGCACATGCCTGTAATCCCAGCTACAGGCATTAGCTGGGAGGCTGAGGCAGGAGAATCACTGGAACCTGGGAGGTGGAGATTGCAGTAAGCCAAGATCATGCCACTGCACTCCAGCCTCGGCAACAGAGTGAGACTCTGTCACACACACACACAAAAAAGGCCTAGTATGATACTTCTGAAAATTACAAATACTGTTCTCACCAGTCAAATCTAATCTACAGTTAGGCCTATACAATAACTGTCTGTCTTCCATATTTTATGTCCAAAAAACCACATGCAATCCTTGATTATCTTACAGAAAAAATAAAAATATCACCATGCGCTAGGCTATATTTATTCTGAATGCAAAAGTTTAATAACATACCTCTGTTAACACATCAGCCAGTTCAGCATGAACTTTAGTTTGTAATGATGTTCTAGCTACATCTAAGAGGATTTTTCTTTTCATCTCCTTTGTCACTTTAACTTCCTCCAAAACTTCAAGTGCTTTTATCTTTGCAGCTTCAAATCCTTCAGTTATTATTCTAGGGTGCAGGCCCTGTTACATCAACGTAAAATTATAAATTATAAAATAAGTCATCCAATGTAAAAGTAACCAACCTGTCTGATTAATATATTATGCCCAAAAACAGTTACTCACATTAATGCCATTATGTATAAATGTACATAATCTATAAGTCATTTTAGTGCTTCATACTTGAAATAATCTCAAACTTACAGTAAAGCTTCAAGTCTAGTACAAAAAATTACAAAAGTCCTTTTTATTTCCAAAAATTATGACTACATTGTTGGCATGTGGTGCCCTTCTGAATGGGCACACACAAAAATATTCTTTTCAATGCAGAGGAAAAGAACCACCACTGAATTGGGGAAAAGTGGCAGACAGAACACTGTGGTGTCTACCACTTCACCAAGTGATCAAAGTTAACATCACAGTAATGAGAGAGACAGGCATTACATGCCTGCTGATATGATGCATTCAGTAGAACACAACACTTCTGTGGTATTCCTGCCAACAATCTATAACCTAAGTTTAATTGAGGAAATAGGCAAATCCACATTGAGGGACTTTCTACAAAATAACTGGCTGGTACTCCTTAAAAGTAGCAATATCATGAAGCATAAAAGGCACCTCAGGAACTAGTCTAGCTTAAAGGATACTAAAGGAACACGACAACTGAATGC
Organism: Papio anubis; assembly: GCF_008728515.1. NCBI lineage: Eukaryota > Metazoa > Chordata > Mammalia > Primates > Cercopithecidae > Papio > Papio anubis. The sequence continues at coordinate 27,666,965 of NC_044992.1, forward strand.
AATACATGAACTTAGATATTTTTTTTCTATAAAGAACACTATTAATACAAATGGTGAAATTTGAATAGAATGCAGATTAGATAATACTAATGTATCAATGTGTTACTGTTATTAATTTCCTGGTTTTTATAACTATACTGCAATTATATAATTCCCTGGTTTTAAGAAACATACACTAAAATATTTAGATCACGTCTGCAACATAGAGTTTAAAAAGAATATGTACACTGATACTAAGGAAGAGAACAGGGCAGGCAGAGAATGAGAGAAAAGAAAATAAGAATCTGTGTAAAAAGTATACAGGAATTCTTTGTAGTGTGCTTGCAACTTTTCTATAGGTCTAAAATTATGACAAAATATTTTTAATAGTATTTTTTGTTCCATAAAATAATACACAAACTTGTAAAAGCTAGCACTTGGTCTAATTCATTCCCTTACTTCTTTTCTTTACATCAATCCTATAATAATCTTTAAAAGTTGACACTGAGTATTTGTGCTGGACATGACTAAGACTTTTACACGAGTTATTTAATTCTCTAGCCACACTATGAAGTGGGTATTATTATTTTTCCTGTTTCACAGATAAGAAGACCGAGGCTTAAAGGGATGATGTAATTTGCCTTAGATGACCAAGATAATAAGAAGTGAAACCAGGTTGTTTAAACCCATGAGACGTGACTCTAGAGGCTATGTTATTAACCATTTTCATAAATGTCTTCAAGCTAGGACCCCACAATCTTTCATCCAGATTACTATGAAAACCTCTGGTCTAGACTCCCTTAAAACCATCCCCCAAATATTTAAAATGCCAATCTGACCGTATCAGTCATTAGTATGTTTCTATGTTTGGTATGTAATACCACTGGATGAAGTCTAAGCTTCTTGGTTAGCATACTATATGCCCTCTGTGATCTGGCTCGCACTTCCCTCTCCAGCCTCTTCTCCACTACTGTTCACATCCCTTGAAATTCCAGCAACATCAAAATGCCTGTAGTTTCATACAACACCATGTTGTTTGTCTTCTCTGTGACTTTGCTTATGTTGTTCCTTCTGCCTGCAAAGCCATTCTCCTCAACCCTCGCTTTTTTGTCTGGTTCACTTCTCCTCATCCTGAAGATTTAGGCCAGGTCTTACTTCCTCCAGAGAGTTCTTCCTGACTGCTTCAGGCTGGTTTAGGATGTCCCTCCAGCCTCAGTGATTCTATCATATACTGTGCCCAGCTCTATCACTGTACGGTCACAGAGTTTCATAATATCTGTTAGCATCTCACCCTTGCCAAACTCCTTTCTTCCTAACCCAACCCTAATTTGGTTTGGGTTTCCCTCTCCCACTTGTGCTTTGGAGAAAGCTGATCTTATCCCCAGCTCAAGGAGTAGATCCTGATTAGTCTAAGTCAATTCCCATAAAAACTGTTACTGGCTTGGGATGGACATAATACTAAAGTTGGCCCAATCATACCAAAGAAAAGCCTCCTGAATGGCTTTATCTTGCCCTCTGCCTAATTTCCTCTGACAGTCTTTCTTCTCTCTCCTCTGTCCTGTCCTCTCTCTTCTCTCTCTCTCTCTTTTAGAGACTGAGTCTCACTCTGTCACCCAGGCTGGAGTACACTGGTACGATCATGGCTTACTGCGGCCTGCACCTCCTGGGTTCAGGCAGTCCTCTTGCCTCAGCTCCCCAAGTAGCTAGGACCACATGCGGAATGCCATCAAGCCTAATTTTTTTTATTATTTCTAAAGACGGGGTCTCACTATGTTGCCCAGACTGGTCTCAAATTCCTGGGCTCAAGTGATCCTCCTGCCTCAGCCTCCCAAAGTGCTGGGATTACAAGCATGAGCCATTGCCTTGTGATCTTACCTTTTTGAGATGAGTTTCACTCTTGTGCCCAGGTTAGAGTGCAATGGCACAATCTCGACCTGCAACCTCAGCCTGCTGGGTTCAGCGATTTTCCTGCCTCAGCCTCCTGGTAGCTGGGATTACAGCATGTACACACCCGGCTAATTTTGTATTTTTATTAGATAGAGTTTCTCCATGTTGGTCAGGCTGGTCTCAAACTCCCGACCTCAGGTGATCCACCCACCTCAGCCTCCCAAAGTGCTGGGATTACAGGCTTGAGCCACCGCGCCCGGCCTCTTACTTTCCAGATGGAAATACTCTTAGGATGAAACAACACTGTGAGTGGAAGAGCTAAGAGACAAACAATCTGTGTACTCGAAGACTGAATTTTATGACCAGACAGTCTGCCTCATCTCTCCATTTTCTATTATGGGAGATAATCATTTCCTTATTGTTCAAGTGAGTTTGAGTCAAGTTGTTTACAGCCAAAAGCATCCTAAGTTGCAAGTACTGAATTAATAGAAAATTCTCAATACTAAACGAAACACAGAGAATCATTTTTGACAAGGTTATGCTTTGCTGAAATGGTCCCTGAAAGACAGAAAAAGTTCAGATACGGAGAAAAGAGATACTTAATTAGAGAAAGGTAGAAACGTACATGATGTTTTCAGAGGCCAGTGAATGGTGGAGTCTGGCTGAAGTAGATGATTTATAAAGAAAAATGAAACTAGAAAGGAAGGTAAATTCACAATAAAGAAAACCTTCAATAATTTTTCTCCAGTTGTTTTACAAGGGTGCATAATTTGGTTTCAACTTTATCTATGGTGTTTTACTTTCTTAATTACCCATGGATACATGGGTAATTTTTTACTTTTTTTATGTCTCTTAAATATTTCATTTTTAAAAGAGGTATATAATTCCAATAAAAGGCAGTATTTTGGCCAACAAAGTTCATTATTATTTCCATTTATAATTGTCCAAGAATATCTTAATTAAAATTAACTGTCTAGGCCAGGCGTGATGGCTTATGTCTGTAATCCCAGCACTCTGGGAAGCCAAGGCTGGTGGATCACCTGAGGTCAGGAGCTCGAGACCAGGCTGGCCATGATAGTGAAACCCTGTCTCTAATAAAAATACAAAAAGTAGCCGGGCATGGTGGCTTGTAATCTCAGCTACTCGGGAAGCTGAAGCACGAGAATCGACTGAATCTGGGAGGCGCAGGTTGCAATGAGTCAAGATCCTGTCACCGCACTCTAGCCTGGGTGACACAGTGAGACTCCGTCTCAAAATAAATAGTTAATTAATTAAATAAAACAAAAATAACATCTAAAATGCAATCATTTTACTAGTTAAAAAAATAACTTGCCATTCAAAATAACATATAAACTCTGTGAAATTCTAATACCTCAGAAATGTACAGATCAGCTTGTTTTAATAACTCTCCAATAATTAGAACATTTGAAGTAGTACCATCTCCTGTGACGTCATCCTGAGCTGTTGCTACTTTTGCTATCAAGGAAGCTGTTGGATGTTGAATTTGCTGGAAAAAGCAAGCAACAGATTTAAAAAGAGAGGATGAGATAAGAAAGTAGGTCACCAAAAACAAGATAACCTAGGGGTCAGCAGTAAAATTAAAAAATGAAATAAGCTTCATTCTACAAGTTTACAAGTTTTGTAATATCAATACCTAAATGTCAAGTCCAAAATTTTAAGTGACAGGTAATGAGGTCTGAAGATTTCATAAGTCTTTGCTTCAGAATGCAATGACATTTCTAAAATAAGATTAAATCCTTCAATCTCAAAATGAATACATTTATTAAACTTGCAAAGCATATTTTGATTTTTCCATAATTACAAAGAACATAAGGCAGTACCCTAAAAGATATTATTAATTTATAAGTATGCCTAAGTATACAACGTATGTATAAGTATACAAAGACTTGGAAAGAGCCAGAAAAAAAAAATCACTCTTTTTTTTTTTTTTTTTTTGAGACAGTGTTTCACTCTGTCACCCAGGCTGGAGTGCAGTGGCACGATCTCAAGTTCACTGCAGCCTTGGCCTCCTGGGCTCAAGTGATCCTCTTACCTCAGCCTCCTAAGTAGCTGGGACTACAGGCACATGCTACTACACTGAGCAAATTTCTTTTTTTTTTTTTTTTTTGTAGAGACGGGTTTCACCAAGCCTGGTCTTGAACTCCTGGGCTCAAGCAATTTGGCCACCTCAGCCTCCCAAAGTGTTGGGATTACAGGAGTGAGTTACCACACCCGGCCAAAAAAAATTTTTTTATTGAAGTCTAATTCAACAAGCATATCTCAAGACTGCAGTATTTAGCTGACAGACTTGGCTTACAGATACACAAGTTCTACTATGCTCCTAATTAAGGCTTATTAAGGTTTATTAAAGTCAGCAGCATCAGCTCACCATCTCTTGGAGCAGCACATTGCCATCTTTGGTGAGTTTGATGTCACCTGCACCAGAAACAAGCCTGTTCAGAGTACAACGATATTAACTTCATGTGGTAGGAAGACACTCCCAGTGCTTGCCATCCCATTATCCTCAACAGAGGGAACTGGGCTTGGAAAACTACTGTACCATGGGAATATGCCATGGTAATTACCACCATTTGCAGCTCACAGAATCATTTCTCCCCAGATGGACAGCTTATGGCGATTTCATTCCAAATGGACCATTTACAGATTTAAAGATAAAAGCAGTTGATGAGTTATGAAAAGTGATTTGGTCAAAGAATACTTGAAAGTCTACAAAGCACAAATTTGCAAATTTCCTGCAGGTTTTTATTTTGGTGAACGTTTTGATTCAGTCAGTCACTCTAGTTTCCCTCATCCCTGCATTTATTAGATCACCAAGTTCTATCAATTCTACTACCTAAATATCTCTTGAATCTGCCCCCTTCTCTCCATCTCCACTGTTATCATCTCTACCTTGGATAGCATCCAGTTATCTCCAAACTAAAATATACCCTCCACACATTTTTCTTTCTAAAAGGCAACGTGATTCAGTCAGTTCCCTGATCAAAAGTCCTCCAATGATTTTTATGTTTTTCATCATTTTCAAGTTAAAATCCAAACACAGCAGACACTTGACCTTTCTCAATCTGGTTTATGTCTCTCTTCCCTGACTCATCTACTTTCCCACAAGCAAATCTTCTGGTTCCCTTAATACACCATGTTTTGTTTTTTCTATTGGATTTGCACCACTGGTCTTTCTTATTCCTGAAATTACTCTGCCCAGAAGGCCTTTACTCCCTCTTCCAACCCAAGACTCTGATCAAACATCATTTAAGATGCTTGTCCTTCTGCCATCAGTAATTATTCCCTTTCCTCAGCATAATCATATGCATCTATATATAATTAGCACATCCTACTCTACCACATCTCCTTAAGAACAGAAACTGTATCTTGATCATTTCTGTGTCCCAGCAACTAGTACCTAAGTGACTTATTTTACCATTAATATTAATTTATTTTGTTCATTACTATGAGGATGTGTCTCTCCTCTTATACCCTTTTTTCCTCACTGGTCTCTTTTCCTCACTCTTGTCTAGAGAAAATGGTGCTTAATATATACTGAAAAGATGAATAGATATGAAGAACCACAGACACAGGGTATTCAAGTAGAAATTGGATTTGACCTCATGCCCTCCTGGCTCCAAAGCCTGTGCCCTCTCCACTACAATACATTGCTACACAAAATACAAAACTAACGACTTGTTGAATTTATGAACTAAAGGTATACAGTCTTAAAGAGCAGAGAAGTTAAATGCTTTATGTTTCCAATAAGACACTAAATTAACTGACTTTCTAACTGCATATGAACCTTGACGAAAAGTAGGGTGTCGGGGGAGCGTCACAATTTCACTCCTGGGGCCTTCTAGGGGAGGCTTTTCTCCTCCACCTGCACCAGGCGAGAAATACCCTCAGGACAGGGATGAGAATGAGGGAAATCAAGCTCGCAAGAACATCCACAGCGCTCCACGGACGCCTGCCTCAGAGGGCTCCAGGACACCCAACAGGCCCCCGGCCGCCTAACGGCCGCTCCAACCGCCGTCTCACATTTTCATGGTGCCTTTAGGACCCAAGTTGGTCCGCAGCACATCCTGCAACCCTCGGGCGGCGCATATATTGACAGACAAAGCTGCCTGGGCCCGCGCCACCTCAGCCTTGGAGTTTACGGCCTTTATCGCAGCCATAGGCTAATCGTTCACAGGAAAAAAAAAAAAAAGCCTTAGTCGCGATTCTGAGCAAAAACGCCAACGCTACGCCACGCTCTCTTGAACTTCCGCCAATCATCGCCCTTACAGGAAGTGACATTATCATGCCTCGCCGGACGGAAACCAGAATCGCTTTGGGTCTGGTCGCCAAGATGGCGTCCTCCGCCTCCGCTAGGACTCCGGCCGGGAAGCGAGTGGTAAATCAGGAAGAATTGCGGCGGTTAATGAAGGAGAAGCAGCGTCTGAGCACCAATCGGAAACGGATAGAATCTCCATTCGCGAAGTACAACCGTTTGGGGCAGCTGAGTTGTGCCCTGTGTAACACCCCGGTTAAGAGCGAGCTCCTGTGGCAGACTCACGTCCTGGGAAAGCAGCACCGAGAGAAAGTGGCCGAGCTGAAAGGCGCGAAGGAAGCCAGCCAGGGTTCGTCCGCCAGCTCAGCGCCTCAGACCGTCAAGAGGAAAGCGCCGGACGCAGACGGCCAAGACGCCAAGAGAGCGAAGGCCACCTTGGTGCCTCAGGTACAGCCCTCCACATCTGCGTTGCCCACCAACTTTGACAAAACAGGAAAGGAGTTCATTAGAACGACTTCCAGTAAGCCTTCAGGACTCAGTTTACTCCCCGATTATGAAGATGAGGAGGAGGAGGAAGAGGAGGAGGAAGGAGATGGAGAAAGAAAAAGGGGGGACGCCAGCAAGCCGCTGTCCGACGCACAGGGCAAGGAGCACTCAGTTTCTTCTTCGCGGGAGGTAACAAGTAGTGTGCTGCCAGACGATTTCTTTAGTACTAATCCTCCCAAGGCCCCCATAATTCCTCATTCAGGGTCAATTGAGAAAGCAGAAATACATGAAAAAGTGGTGGAAAGGAGAGAAAACACCGCGGAAGCGTTACCGGAAGGTTTTTTTGACGACCCTGAGGTAGATGCAAGGGTGCGAAAGGTTGATGCCCCAAAAGATCAGATGGACAAAGAGTGGGACGAATTCCAAAAAGCCATGAGGCAGGTCAACACTATTTCCGAAGCCATAGTTGCCGAAGAGGATGAGGAGGGACGGTTGGACCGCCAGATTGGGGAGATCGATGAGCAGATAGAGTGTTATCGACGGGTGGAAAAGCTACGGAATCGCCAGGATGAAATAAAAAATAAACTTAAAGAAATCCTGACCATAAAAGAACTGCAGAAAAAGGAAGAAGAGAATGCTGACAGCGATGATGAGGGGGAACTACAGGATTTGTTGTCTCAGGATTGGAGAGTGAAAGGGGCATTGTTATAAGGTTTTAAAGACCCAAGGTTTCTAACAGCCTCTGCTATTGTATAAAAGTGCTGTCTCTCAGTAGTATATCGGTTACTTCATGCCTAGAGATTTGGGTACCTGGATTGCTAAACTGGATTGTTAAGATAAAATGAGCCAGTGAGCTACAGCACTTTGGAAATTTTGTGTAAAATGTTTTTGAGGTAAAGTTGTTTTTGAAATTTCTGAAGTGTTATATACCAAAATGCCAACTGTTCCACAACAGACTTAACTGTATACTTTCGTTGTAAATATTGTACATAGTTAAATCTACATTAAGTAATTCTGTTTTGAATTTTTTTAATTAATAGAAAGACCAACCGGCAAACTTTTAGATGAATGCTCACTGTGGTATTTGTAATGTATTTATCTTCTGAACCCTACATCAAGTTGAAAAGGTTTGTTTTCTTGTTTCTTTGGTTTTTTTAGAACACTTCATGAACACATAAGTCATTATAGGTTAATCAGTTCTCTTAGTATGCTTCATTTTAAAAACAGAAAAATATATGCCAAACACGATCAGCCTCCGTAAACCAGTTTCCCTGGACTAGACCAATGCTGCTCAGATGTGGTTGCACGTGAGAATCACCTATGAAGTATTAAAATAAATTCAAGTGTCTGAGGCCTTCCCCTTCAATAAATCTGGGATGAGGTCCAGGCAACTGTGTTTTTTAAAGCTCCCAGGTTATTCCAATATATGCCAGGATTTAAAGAGTAACTGCCCTAAATCCAGAACCCATTTATGTTTTTCTTTAAATAACATTCCATAAATTTGCTGTTTCTTGAATGAAGGAAATATCTTTTATTTATTTCATCCAGCCTTAAATTTTGTTATTTGGTGGTAAATTAGAGTTCCTTGTTTGCAGATCCTATCTATTGTAGAAAGAATATTTAAGTTGTCTTTCCAGCAGTAACAGTTGGCTCTTGCTGGTCATTGATAGTTTAAATCACTCCTTCCTTTAGAGATTGAGGTACTCAAATAGGAAAAGGGACTTAGCAGTGTTCTGGAGTAGAAATGCATACAGCATATTCAAATAAAAGTGAGCAATAATAATAATAGCTAAGACCTATATAGTTCTTAGTATGGGCCAGGTATGGTTGTAAGTGCTTTACATATATTAACTCAATCTAGTTTCCCTAAATTCCTTTTTTATGGAGAGGAGTACCAAGAGATAAGGTTTGAAAAGCTTTGAATGCTAAGTGAAAACTTTTTATGAAGTTCATATGAAAATGGAGGTTTTGAGCGAAGAATGACATCTGCAAAGAAATACCATGGAACATTAACAGTATATAGAATGGAATGAACACAGGGAGGGTAGAAGGAAACTAGGAGCTATTTGAAAACTATATTTTCAAAAGCGAGGTGACACGACTGATTAGCTGTGGATTGGGAGAAAAGGAATAGAAGTGAAAGATTTTCAAAGGAATAGCTAAATTTTAGTGACTAGAAGTGGAAGAAGAAAAACAGGAGGGATAAGTACGGAATTCAAGATTTTGTTTGTATTTAGTGTCACTGCCTAAAAGGAGTTATCTAACACTTATTGAACAGTTGCTGTGTACCACAAATTATTATTGATAATTGTCCTGCTGCCTTTGGCAGTCTTCTTCCTTGAGCTGCTAGCTGATCAGTGATAGCAGCTTCCATTTGATGAGACATGGCTTGCTTGCCTCAAATGTGTGAACCCACTGTTACTCAGAATTTTCCCTTCATTCATCACTATTACGCCAGTAAGAAAGTACAAATATAGGTTTGAATGGTGGGCCCAGTACTGCCTTGGCTAACAATCTAGTGGAATACTGTCCACTAAAGATATAATGCCGCTGGGTGTGGTGGCTCATGCCTATAATCCTAGCACTTTGGGAATCCGAGGCGGGTGGATCACTTGACCTCAGAAGTTCAAGACCAGCCTGGGCAACATGGCAAAACCCCATCTCTACAAAAAATACAAAAAAAAAAAAAATTATCTGGGTGTGGTGGCATGCACCTGTAGTCCCAGCTACTTGGGATGCTGAGGTGGGAGGATCACCTGTGCCAGGGGAGGTGGAGGCTGCAGTGAACTGTGATTGTGCCACTGCACTCCCGCATGGGTAACAGTATGACCCTGTCTCAGAAAGTCAAAAAATATAATGCAAGCCATAAATTTTACATTTTCTAGTAGCCAAAGTAAAAAGAAGTAAAAGTAGTTTTAATGTGTTTTATGCCCAGAATATTAATGTTCCAATATGTAGTTAATATTTAAAATCAATTATTTTTACTACATTTTTGAAATCTAGGTGTATCTAACAGCACATCTCAGTTTAGACTGGCCACACTTCAAGTACTGAATAGCCATATGTGACTAGTGACTACTATAAAAAACAGCATAGATCTAAAGAGTAAGGTATCCAGGTGAAAAGATAAACATGCTCAGGAGGTAGCCAGCATCCAATTTAACTAGAGCAGAGGGTTCACTCCTGGCAACAGTGGGAATTACGATTGAAAATATAGATTAGGAACATGTGGAGGACCTTAAATACCAAGCTCTAAGGAATGTGAACTTTCTAAGTTAACAATTTACCCTTGTAGATTGAGTCCTTAATTGTAACACTGCTTAATAAGTGCCAGGTGTGTGTTACTAATGTGAACCCCCCCCCCCCTTGGGCTTTTAGGAAGCCCTCAAAATCTGATTCTCAAAGCTCCATTCCAGAGCAGTAGAAATGGGGCCCTGACCATAATCAGTGCCCAATGAGTCCTTGTTGAATCTGAGGTCAGTGTAAACAGCTACAGGAGCTAGTGCATCTTTCCTGATCCACTTATACATTGGAAAGCTCCATTATTATACCTTCTCTGAGCTAAGTCAAACAGGTTTTGGCATTTGACTGAATACCATCATTGTTCCTAAATTGTAAGAATTGTTCCCAAGGACTCCTTCCAGTCACTTCTCATTTTAGAAAGCCCCCTAATTCAGCCATCATCACAATATAGAAGTGTAAATGCTATAAAGGTATCCTCTCACCCAGCTTCACTTACCAATTTAAATCAATAAACCTAACTTGGAAGAAGGAAAAAATGCTGATCCAACTAGCCTTCAAATGTATATGTGTCCAGTGCCTTAAAATTTGCTATCTAATGGTGGAAGTAATTACTGCTTTTTACACACCAGGGGACAAAATAGGCTATGGAATTAAAATTGCAGGAGAAAATGTAATTTAGGCCTAAAATCTTTAATAGTAACAATCACTAGATTAGTGTGTAGTAATGGAAAGAACCATGGAATTGGAACAGAAGACCTGCATTCAAGTTTCCACTCTACTTTTTAATGGTTAATGAGCTTGGCCAAGTCACGTCTCTGAGCCTTAATTTGCTCCACTATAACATGAAGATATGTAATTCCTCACAGGGGTATGGTGAGAGTCCAGCAAGACATGGACTCATTCTGATGAACACAGAATGGAAGATCTTAATGGAAATAGTGTGTTTCCTGTCAAGTACCAATTGGCTAGCTGTTTGGCTAGATGTTGTGCCGGGGGTTTGAGTAAATATTCATAGGAATGATGACTAGATAGATAACCTTAGATTGCTTTTTCAAACTAATAGTCTTAGCCTATATAATACCAGGAGTATAGAAGATTTAAATTTGAACAAGGGCCGGGCTGTGTGGCTCACACCTATAATCCTAGCACTTTGGGAGACCGAGGCAGGCAGATCACCTGAGGTCAGGAGTTTGAGACCAGCCTGGCCAACATATAGTGAAACCCCATCTCTACTAAAAAATAAATAAATAAACACAAAAATTAGCTGGGCCTGGCAGTGCATGCCTGTAATCCCAGCTACTTGGGAAGCCAAGGTGGGAGAATCACTTGAACCCGGGAGGCAGAGGTTGCAGTGAGCTGAGATCGCACCAGTGCACCCCAGCCTGGGTGACAAAGCAAGACTCCATCTCTCAAAAAAAAAAAAAAAAAAAAAGTTTGAACAGGGGGAAAAAAAAATGCCAAAACTCCCCACATTCAGTTTTATATCTACATTTCCTCCCTCAGTGATCTCATCCATTCCTATGGGTTTAAATATCACCTATGTACTGAAGATTCCCAATTTATATCTCCAACCTTGTCCTTCCTCCTAAGCTTCTGGCTTGGCTAAGTACCTACCTAACATTCCACTTCGAGGTTTAATAGGTGTCCAAAATAGAATAACTCTCAAACAGAGCTTTGATTTTCTTCTCAAACCTGTTCTCAGGTTTACTGAGAACTTGTCTCAATAAATTTTACTGAGTAAATTTTACTGAGACTTGTCTCAGTAAATGGCACCACTACCCACCCAGATGCTCAAGGCAAACCCTGGGGGCCATCATTCATTGTCATTCCTTTCCCTCAAATCTAATGCACTAGTTAAGTCCTGTCCATTCTACCTTTAAAATATGCCTAAAATCTGTCCACTTCTTTCTCACTGGCCCTAGCCACCAACATCTCATTCATTGTTGCCTATCCCCTCACCCTCATCACAATCTATTCTCACAGAGTAGTCAGAATGATCTTAAAATTTTAGATTAAGTCACTCCATCATTTAAAACCATTATATGCTTCCATCACACTGGGGGGTGGTGGGGGTAAGAAATCCAAGCCCTTATTAAGTCCACATGGTATTCAGGGGTTGCTAATTCAAATGTCTACTACTTACAAACTGATGACACTAAGCCCCATTAAAGTGGTGTGGAAGGGGACAGGAGAGCATAACTGTTCTATGTTGAATGCAACTGTTATTCAGGAATAACGGCCTGGCATAGTGGCATGGACAATTTGTTTTTTGGTTTTGGTGGTTTGTTTTTTTTTTTGGTTTTTGGTTTTTGTTTTTGTTTTTGAGACGGAGTGTCGCTCTGTCATGCAGTGGCGCGATCTCGGCTCACTGCAACCTCTGCCTCCCAGGTTCACGCCATTCTGCCTCAGCCTTCTGAGTAGCTGGGACTACAGGTGCCCGCCACCATGCCTGGCTAATTTTTTTGTACTTTTAGTAGAGACAGAGTTTCACCATATTAACCGGGATGGTCTCGATCTCCTGACCTTGTGATCCGCTTGCCTTGGCCTCCCAAAGTGCTGGGATTACAGGCATGAGCCACCACACCCGGCCCAAATTTTTTTTTTTTTTTTTTGACTTAAGATAAATTGCAAGTCAGGATTGTTTTTCAGTGAAATATCAAAAACACTGTGGGCTGAGTGTGATCTGTGGACCCGCACCTTGTGACATACCTCTCTGACTTCATCTGCTACACATTTCCCCTTAATTCTCTATTTCCCAGTTCACTGGCTAGCTTTCTAGCCCTCGGATGTGACATCTTAGGGCTCACACCCTTGTGGTTTTCTCTGCTTGGAATGTGACTTCAGATAGCATGGCAGTCTTCTCAATCATTCAGTTCTCAGCTCTAAAGTCCCTTTCTCAGATGGCATAAACAGCCACCTGTCACTCAAAACACTTTATGAATTCACTAAACTTATCACTATCTTAAGTTAGCTTGTTTATTTGTATCTAAGTTAACATCTCTCCCCACTAAAATGTAAACTCCGTGAGAGCAGGGATCTTGTCTGTCTTAGCTGCAACCTAAAATAATGTCAGACACATAATAGGACTCGATAAACACCTGTTGAATGAATACCACCCACATAGCTGGAAGTTGCTTGGGAAAGTGGCAGAAAGATCAAGCTGACTACAGAAATCAGAACCAGAGTAAGTCAGTCAGCAGCTTGGACAGAGGGCTGAGGTACTTTTTTCCTACTATGCGTCTTCCTTACTTCTCTGGCACACGAAGCCCTTACCTATTCTGAGCACACAACAGGGCAAGGAGGTATACACAACAGCCTCTAGGGTGCAATGGGCCACCTTCACAGTTAGCCAACAGGAATTCCTCATAGCACCAAATAGGCAAAGAGGGACCTCCACATGTCAGCGGGAGCTCTTGGGCAGCCTTGATACCAGGAGGAAGAAAGTGGCAGGGCAAGATCACAGAGCCAGCAAGCACTCACTATTCCCCAGCCACACTCACTCCTTGTCTCTTGGCAGTCAAAGCCTTTCAGAGTGCATCTATGCACTTAGCCATCCTTCACTGTAAGTACCCCCAGTCTCTCAGAGGAGGAAACCAGCTCCATCTGGCTGCACCTCCATTTTGCTAGCAGCATTTTGTGAGCTTCAAGCACACTGGGAAGCCAAGAGTCATCTTTAGGGGAATGAGGAGGACCACACGAAGTGGTTGATGATGGTGGTGTTTGTTGTTTTCATTGTTGTGTATTGTTTGTTTGCTTGTTGTTTTGCCAAGTGTAGTTACAAGGTGGTATCAATCAAGCCAGCTGATCAGGTTATTAATAATAGCTACTATTGACTGGATACCTACCATATGGGTGGCCCTATGCTAGGGCTTGGTATACACCACATCACATCCTCACAACCCTGTGAAGTATATGAAATCTTCATTTTAAAGATGAGGAAGCTGAGGTTCTGAAGTGAAACAACTGACTCAAGGCAACAATCCCAAAGCCCTTGTTCATTATTATTTAATATTAATATATACTTGCATAGAGTATTTTTTACTCACCAACTGATACGGTTTGGCCGTGTCCCCACCGAAATCTCATCTTGAATTCCCACGTGTTGTGGGAGGGACTCAGTGGGAGGTAACTGAATCATGGGGACAAGTCTTTCCTGTGCTGTTCTCATGATACTGAGTCAGTCTCAGGAGATCTGATGGTTTTAAAGAGAGGAGTTCCTCTACACAAGTTCTCTCTCTTTGCCTGCTGCCATTTATGTAAGACGTGACTTGCTCCTCTTTGTCTTCCACCATGATTGCCAGGCCTCCCCAGCCGTGTGGAACTGTAAGTCCATTAAACCCCTTTCTTTTGTAAATTGCCCAGTCTCGGGTATGGTTTTATCAGCAGCATGAGAACAGACTAATACACCAACTTTTACATCGGTTTTCTTCATCTCACCACCCCCCACCAAGAGTGAAACAACTATTATCACTCCATTTTAGATGTTTAATGACTTGTCCAAAGTCACTCAGTAAGTTAATCACTAAGACCAGATATAACTTGATTTCCCAGTCCAATATATTTTCTATATTTAATAATAAAATGTGCAAAACATGACAGGATCCCCAAAATAGCAATAATTTAAGATGAGAGAAGTTTGCTGTCAAGGTTAAAGCAGTTCAGTGCTTTTCACAATCCCTTGCTAGGCTGGGAAGTCCTCTTTGTTGCAGGGCGTTATCCTCAGATTTTCTCCACACACTCCCAAATGCTCTGCCTTACCTCATTTCGCCAGCAATAAAGTGTGTACTCCTTAGTGGTCTCTGATGGGAGGAAGAACGATGATTTCAGTTCTCAGAAATCCCAATGGGAAACAACAGCTACAAAGTACCCTGTGATCCACCGCTTTTTGACAAGGTGACCTTGGGTGAGTTACTTCACTTAGTTTCCTCAACCATTAATATAATCCAAGGAGAGTAATAGTTCCTGTCTCCTAAGATTAAATGAGTTAAATGCATGTCAATGTTTTTAATATAGCATCTGAGCCATATAGTAAGCACTCACTAAATGTTGCCTGTTATTACTGTACTGTATGGTTTCTGTATTCTAGGAGACTGCCTTTCCTCCACATGACCATCCACAGAGGGTATCTGAGGGAAAATGCTTTTGCTCTTTTTGGGATAATTTAGAAGTAGAAGAGGCACTAGATTAAGTACAGTTATTTCCCAAGGTGGCTTAGACCCACTTGCTTCCATTCATTCCCTCCTTAGACCCACTTGCTTCCATTCATTCCCTCTCATTTGTATATTTGACATTTATTGAGAACCTACTCTATAAGAGTTCCTAGGGATTCAAAGATGAATAAAATGTGGCCCTGAACAAATGGATCTCAGTCTAGATCAGGGCTTTTCAACCCCATCGCTATTTTTGTTTGTTCGTTTGGTTGGTTGGTTGTTTTTCTGAGATAAGGTCTCGCTCTGACGCCCAGGCTGGAGTGCAGTGATCATAGCTCACCTCAGCCCTGAACTCCCAGGCTCAAGTGATCCTCCTGCTTTAGCTTCCTGAGTAGCTAGGGCTACAGGCACGAGCCACCATACTCATCTATTTTTCCCCCTTTTTTTGGTAGGGACAGTGTCTCCCTGTTACCAAGACTGGTCTTGAACTTCTGTACTCAAGTGATCCTCCTGTCTCAGCCTCCCAAAGTGCTGGGATTGCAGGCATGAGCCACCACACCAGGCTTCCCTCTACACTATTGACATTTGGGACTGGATAATTCTTTGGGCTGGGGGTCTGTCCTTTGCATCGTAGGATGTTTGGCAGTATCCCTGACCTCTACCCACTAAATGTCAGTGGCACCGTCACAACCCCCCACCTCATCGTGTTAGCTAAGAGTAGCCCCCAGTTGAGATCTACTGGTCTGTTTACAACTAACTATAATATAATATGATAAAATATGTTTGTGCAAAGTGTTGAGTGGGCAGTGTGTTGGAGGAGCAACTGACTGTAGGGAGGAGGGCTCAGAAAGCTTCTGAGGAGGGAAAATTTGCACTCAGCATTGAAGGACAAGAAAGACTGTGCCAAGCAGTGAAGGAGGGAATGAGTATTGTGGACTAAGGTAATAGTGGCACAGAGACACGGAAAGTATGCAGTGCAGGGGAAACTGTCACCTCAAGTACACGGAAGGATGTAGTGGAAATAGGACAGGAAGTCCACTGGGACTAGATTTACAAAGAACCTTGCGTGTGACCCTAAGCAATTTAGACTCCAGCCCAAAGGCAGAAATCCAGCATGGGAAGGAAGAGAAAAAAGCACATTCATTTCTTGGAAAGACTTAACATCTTCAACTGGGAAAAGAGAGAGAAGATGGACAAAAATGACTAATTCCTTCTTTTAATCTGGATTTTCTTTCCAGTTATGGATTGGCTCTTCAGCCCACAGCCTCTACACTCCTCCAAATGAGAAGGAAGAAAAACTAGAGAAGCCCTCCTATTTTAGAACACAAGATTCACTCGAGAAAAAGACTCAATTTTACTCCTCCAAATAGTCCTTGAAGCTACTTGAAAACCTCTCATAGTAGAAACTGATATATTCCTTTGGTTGATGTCTTTTTATTTTAATTTTCAAAAAGTTTAGGAAATAGAAGCACATGGGGAAGTACAGAAAATAATATAACAAACATCTTGTACCCATTATCCAAAAATTCCTTTGAGAAATAGAAAAGTACAGAACACAGCTAAAACCCAAGTTAAAGAGAGTTTAGGTTTTAGATAGATGCTTGGGCAGGAGGAACCTGGCTAACATTCGCAGCATCAGACATCAGTGTGCAGCTTCTGGATGAAGGGCTGTCTCACCTCTGTGCAAATGGGCCCATTTCAAAGACAATGGTTCCCTAACCCAACTATATCCAATGCCCTATGCTGACCTACTCAAGGAGATTCTAGGTCAGTGGGTCTAGGTTGGGGCATTGGAAACAGCATGTTAAACAAGTTCTTCACGTAGTTCTGCAGTGGCAAAAACCAATGCTTAAAGCAATAACATAACCTGTTGACCTATTCATCTGTTGATAACAGATCCCGCCTCACAAGTTTACTCTGAAGATTAAATACATACACACATGTTGCTCAGCACTGGCATATAAGAAGAACTCAATAATACTTATTAACAATAATCAGTGTTCACTGAGTACTTCTTTAGTGTACACTATGGTACAAGGGTCTGCAAGGAATTCAAAGGTATATATCAACCTCTTCCTAAAGGCAGAGTCTGAGTTTATCTTATTCACTGAATGCCCTGCACAAAGCAGACACTCAAATAATACTTATTGAATAAATGAGTGAAAAAGTGGCCCTGACCTTCAAGGAAATTACAATCTGGTTGTATTATAAATAGTATATAAGAAACTGGGCAGGGGGCAGGTGCGGTGGTTCAAGCCTGTAATGTCAGCACTTTGGGAGGCTGAGGTGGGAGAATCACTTGAAGCCAGGAGGTCAAGACCAGCCTGGGCAACGTGGCGAGATGCCATCTCTACATAAAAATTAGCCGGGAGTGGTGGAATCCCAGCACTTTGAGAGGCCGAGGCAGATGGATCACCTGAGCTCAGGAGTTCCAGACCAGCCTGGGCAATATGGTGAAACCGCGTCTCTACAGAAAATACAAAAAATTAGCCAGTTTTGGTGGCGTGCACCTGTGGGTCCCAGGTACTTGGGAGGCTGAGGTGGGAGGATTGCTTGAGCCTGGGAAGTGGAGGTTGCAGTAAGTCAAGATTGCACCACTGCACTCCAGCAAGACTGCATCTCTGGAAAAAAAAAAAAAAAAAAAAGGAAATTGGGCAGGACCAAAATATTAAACTACTGGTAATATGCAGTGTAAAGAGGGCTAATCAAAAGTCTAGGGTCTGAGTCCCACTTTGCCGCCCATTAGCTGTGATATTTACCTAGTCAGTTTACTCCCTGAGCCTTAGTTTTATCCTCTTGGAGTATTAGGCTATGTCTGGGTACTAAGGACCCTCCCAAGAGGATCTATCACCAAGACCAAGATAGGAGCTGTAGGCAGGGGAGGTGGCAGCATGGGTGGTCAGGAATGCTTCAAGAGGGCTAAAGTGGCACTTCCCAGAGAAGGAAAGAAAAGGGGTAGAGGCTCTCCCAATGTACAGGAATGGCAGGAGGGACAAGAGAGGTAACCTCTCTTCAACCTCTGCCACTGCACCAAAGCTAAAAAACCAGCTATCATCAAAACTACCTTAGCAACCAGCCCCAGAGCCCTGTAAAGGAAAACTTAGGTCTACCTCTCAAATAGGCTCATCTCTTCAAAAAACATATTTTCCTCTGAAAATTATTAACTTGTCTCCTGAAAAACATAACCACCAGGACTTCACGCTAGAAAACCCAACCCAGGAGTTCAAGGAAGATGGTGGCAACTTTTGAGTTTTCCTCACACCACATCTGTGACCTCATCTTCTTAACCCCGTCCCATAACCCCATCCCAGAACCTCTCTGTCATGGATCAGCTACTCCCAAAGGCAAGTATGACTCCTCTCAGCTCTGCCCTTCCTCAACCTGACAGCCGTAACACAACATATTCAAAGGAGAGGCCAAGAAACCCCCCTGGTTAAGAACCAACCTCCGCAGCCTTTATTGAGAATGAAGAACAATGAGCTGATGTGAATTATTATATCTTTCTACAGCTGTTCCCTTTTAAATATTTATCCTGGCAAATACCACCACCGTTTTTTACAACTTATTTTAATTGTGTGACTATTAAGCAAACCAACCCATAAAATCAGCTCTTGCTGCTGGGATTTATGTGATTCATAGACCACAGCTTATTAAAAAAGGGAATCCACCGAGAACAGACTAGCCTTACAAGTGCCCCTCACTGTCTCTAGGAAGGTGTCAAGCCTTTTCCCAATTCTTGCCTGTGGCTCCCAAGCTACCAGTTAGTAGCATAGAACGTGAACAGAATCTACCCATTTCCTTACGGCTCTTTTTCTTCGTAACAATCCTGATGAGTCTTAACTGGAAGTCAGGGATAGAACAGTCTTAAAGGAGGTAGTTGAAACTTTTAAGAGGCTCACAAACAGGATAGATGCCCTAGAGGATTTACAGTCAAGGTCTGTGGAAAGAACTTAATGGAGGACTTTGAATAGCTAGGAACAAGCATGAGGTATCCGGATTATTCACCACCAACTTAGTTCTTGTTTGGATCATAAAACTGCTTTGAGACTCCATAAAAGCTCTTCACCAAAACTGCGTATGCACACAAATGTTTATATAACATTTCAGGAAATTCAAGGACACCCCTGAGCCCATCCACAGTTCCCCTAGGGGTCTATATGCCTCAGTTATTTCTTACTATCATTGTTACCACCCAAGCTGCCTTCATCTCTCCCCTAGATTATTACCATAGCTACCTGACTCATCTCCCAACTTTACTACACAACAACCAGAGTGATAGTGATCCTGTTAAAGCCTAAGTTAGATGACACGATTTCCCTGCTCAGTACAATCCACTAGCTTCCCTCCTCACCTGGAATAAAAGCCAATGTCTTTGCAATGTCTTACAAGACCCTACAGGATCTGTCTCCTTGCTTTTCTCAACCTTAACTCCAGCTGCTCTACCACATGGATCTCCTTGCTATCATCCCAAATGACAGTCACATTTTTGGCCTCCAGGCCTTTATCTAATGCTCCCTCTATCCTCAATCTGCATGGGGCTGACTCATTTCTTCAAATCTTTTCTGTTGTTACTTGTCAGTGAGGCCTTCCTGACCTCTATTTAAAACTGCCGCCCTGCCCCTGCTCTGCGTGTTCCACCCTCCTCTGCTTTCTTCTTCTCCATGGCACCCACTCACTTCTTACACCTTATGCATTTTACTTCCCTGTTTGTTATTTATCTCCCACACTAGTTTGCTCCATGAGGGCTGGATTTTTGTCTGCTTTGTTTCGCTACTGTATTACACTCCTGGAATTGTGCCTGACACAGAGTAGGCACTCAATAAATACTTGACTGACCAATCAATGACTGAGTGATTACACTCTGTAGTGGTATGAATGAATCCAGGTTGGATAGTGCAGGAGAATGTACATTTATTGAAATGCCTCTAAGTGCCAAGCAGTTTGCAAGCTGATATCAGTCATCTCATTTAATTGGTACCCACAATCCCAAGAGTTATTTTTATCCTCATTTCACCACCACCCCAAAAATGATATACTTAAGCATAAATCTAATACAATATGTACAAGAAGTATATGAGGAAAACTACAAAGCCCTAATAAAAGAAATCAAAGACAAACTAATCAATAAATATTCCATGTTCATGGATACAAATACTCAATATTGTCAAGATGTCAGTTCTTTCCAATGTGATCTGTATATTCGATACAATCCCAATCAAAATTCCAGTAAGTTAGTTTGTGGATATTGGCTTTAGAAACTGATTCTAAAGTTTATGCGAAAAAGCAAAAGATTCAGAATAGCCAACACAATATTGGAGGAAGAGAACAAAGTTGGAGGACTGACATTATCTAAGTTAAGACTTGCTGTAAAGCTACAGGAATCAAGACAGTGTGGTACTGGTCAAAGAACACACAAATAGACCAATGGACCGAATACACAGCCCACAGACAGACTCACATAGTCAGTGATCTTTGACAGATGACCAAAAGCAATACAAATAAGAAAACAATCTTTTCAAAAATGGTGTTAGATCAACAAGGGATCCACATGGCAATCATTGAATCTAGACAGATCTTACACCCTTCACAGAAATAAACTCAAAATAGATCACAGACCTAAATGTAAAACTATCCCCATTTCATGGTGAAAACTGAGACTCAGAAAGTTAAGAAAATAGATAAAAGTTACAGACAGCTGGTAGTGGAACATAATTCAAACCTGTCTGTGCGAATCCAAAGCCCTGCTCTTCCCACCACACTTTGCCTCATTCTCCTTGGTACAGCAGTTCCCACTTTTCTTTTTTCTGAGACAGAGTCTCGCTCTGTCTCCCAGACTGGAGTGCAGTGGCGCGATCTCAGCTCATTGCAACCTCCGCCTCCCAGGTACAAGTCATTCTTCTGCCTCAGCCTCCTGAGTAGCTGGGATTACAGGCGCATGCCACCATGCCTGGCTAATTTTTGTATTTTTAGTAGAGATGGGCTTTCACCATGTTGGTCAGACTGGTGTCGAACTCCTGACCTTGTGATCCACCCACCTCGGCTTCCCAAAGTGCTGGGA
The DNA here is from genome assembly GCF_008728515.1 of Papio anubis. Taxonomy (NCBI): domain Eukaryota; kingdom Metazoa; phylum Chordata; class Mammalia; order Primates; family Cercopithecidae; genus Papio; species Papio anubis. The sequence continues at coordinate 27,688,041 of NC_044992.1, forward strand.
TTACAGGCATGAGCCACCACACCCAGCCAGTTCCCACTTTTCTAAAGAAATGCAACTGCCAGCTTTTGTACCTAGTTCCATTTCTTTTGCACCTAGTTCCATTTCACAGCAGGGGACCTGAATCAGAGATAATCAGGGGGTCCAGGGAGTTCTCGTCAAGCAAAAATCAACATTTAGAGCCTGAGTCTTTGCAAGTTTATATCAAATATTGTTACGATATAATAAACATCCTTCTAGGGGATCTTATCACTTTCAGAGTTTTATTCATTCATTCCATTCACTCATGAGTTTCATTCATTATTCACAAATATTTGTTGAGTATCTACTGTGTGCCCAGCACTGTTCTAGGCACTGAGCATATGGCACAGATGCCGCCCTCCACATGTAGGTTTGAAATCTAAGGCACTGCACTCTAACAGAAATATAGTGTAAGCCAAACATGCAGTTTTATATTTTCTAGTCGCCACATTTTCAAAAAAGTAAAGATAAACAGGTGAGATGATCTTTAATAATATATTTTATTTAACACAACATATCCAAAAAATCACTTCAATAAATAATTAACATAAAGATAGGACAGTCTTGAGTAATTTAACAACAGGATACGTTCTGCGAAATGCATCGGAAAGTGATTTGGTGATGGGAATATCGTAGAGTGTACTTACAAAACCTAGATGGTATGGCCGACTACATACCTAAGCTATATGGTATAGCCTATTGCTCCTAGGTTATAAACCCATACAGCATGTTACTATACTGAATACTGTAGGCAACTGTAACACAATGGTAAGTATTTGTGTCTCTAAACATAGGCAAAGTATCGCGTGCACACACACACACACACACACACACACACAAAGGTATAAAAGAAAATGGTCCAAGGTGGGTGGATCACCTGAGGTTGGGAGTTTGAGACCAGCCTGACCAACATGGAGAACCCCGTCTCTACTAAAAATACAAAATTAGCCAGCTGTGGTGGTACATGTCTGTAATCCCAGCTACTTGGGAGGCTGAGGCAGGAGAATCGCTTGAACCTGGGAAGCAGAGGTTGCAGTGAGCTGTGATCACGTCATTGCACTCCAGCCTGGGCAAGAAGAGTGAAACTCCGTCTCGAAAAGAAAAGAAAAGAAAAAAGAGTGCACCACATAGGGCACTTACCATGAACGAAGCTTACAGGACTAGAAGTTGCTCTGGGTGGGTCAGTGAGTGAGTGGTGTGGGAATATGAAGGCCTAGCACATTCTTCTGCCTTACTCTGGACTTTATAAACTGTATACTTAGGCAACACTAAATATACTTTAAAACTGTCTTCTTTTTTCAATAATAAATTAACCTTAGCTTACTGTTAACTTTTTTACTTTATAAGCTTTTTAATTTTTCTTTCTTTCTTTTTTTTTTTTTTTTTTTTTTTTTTGAGATAGTCTCACTCTGTTGCCCAGGCTGCAGTGCAGTGGTGCAATCTCAGCTCACTGCAACCTCCACCTCCCAGGTTCAAGAGATTCTCCTGCCTCAGCCTCCCAAGTAGCTAGGATTACAGGTGCATGCCACCATGCCCGACTAATTTTTGTATTTTTAGTAGAGATGGGGTTTTGCCATGTTGGCCAAGCTGGTTTCGACCTCTTGAACTCAGGTGATCCACCTGCCTTGGTCTTCCAAAGTGCTGGGATTACAGGTGTGAGCCACCGCGATGGGCCCTGTTTGTGTTTTAAACTAAGGGTTATTACAAAAGAATCAAGTATTTTAAAATTAAAAAGCTTAGCTGGGCGCAGTGGCTCACGCCTGTAATCCCAGCACTTTGGGAGGCTAAGGCGGGCAGATCACCAGAGGTCAGGAGTTCGAGACCAGCCTGGCCAACATGGCGAAACCCCATCTCTACTAACATTATAAAAAAATTATCCAGGTGTGGTGGTGGGCACCTGTCATCTCAGCTACTTGGGAGGCTGAGGCAGGAGAATCGCTTGAACCTGAGAGGCAGAGGATGCAGTGGACTGAGATCGTGCCATTGCACTCCAGCCTGGGTGACAAGAGCAAAACTCTATGTCAAACACACACACACACACACACACACACACACACACTCACAAACAGCACAGTCGTATAAAAATATTTTTTTTTAAATAAATTTTTTTCTTATAAATATGTTGCCCAGGCTGGTTTTGAACTCCTCCTGCCTCAGCCTCCCAAAGTGCTAGGATTAGAGATGTGAGCCACTGTGCCCAGCCAATATTTTTGCTTTATATCCTTATTCTATAAGCTTTTTCCTATTAAAAAAAAAAAATCCTTTTACTTTTAAAACTTTTTTGTTAACAATTAAGACACAAACACACACATTAGCCTAGTAAGCCTACACAGGGTCAGAATCATCAATATCACCATCCTCCACCTCTATATCTTGTCCTACTGGAAGGCCTTCAGGGGCAATATCACACATGGAGCTGTCATCTCCTATGATAACAATGTCTTCTTTGGAATACCTCCTAAAGGACCTACCTGATGCTGTTTTACAGTTAGCTATTTTTTTAAGTAAGTAGTAGTATACCCTAAAATAACAATAAGGCTGGGCATGGTGGCTCAAGCCTGTCATCTCAGCACTTTGGGAGGCTGAGGCAGGCAGATCACTTGAGGTCAGGAGTTTGAGACCAGCCTGGTCAACATCGTGAAACCCCCGTCTCTACTAAAAATACAAAAATTAGCGGGGCGTGGTGGCGGGTGCCTGTAATTCCAGCTACTCAGGAGGCCGAGGGAGGAGAATTGCTTGAACCTAGGAGGCAGAAGTCGCAATGAGCCGAAATCCTGCCATTGCACTCCAGCCTGGGAGACAAGAACAAAACTCTGTCGCGCAAAAAAAAAAACAAAAAAAAAATTATTAGCCCATCGCGGTGGCAAGTGCCTGTAGTCCCAGCTACTCGGGAGGCTGAGGCAGGAGAATCACTTGAACCTGGGAGGTGGAGGTTGCAGTGAGCTGAGATCGCGCCACCACACTCCAGCCTGAGCAACACAGCAAGACTGTCTCAAAAATAAATTAATTAATTAATTTAATGACAATAAAAGGTATAGTATACTAAATATATAAACCAGCAACATTGTCCCTTATTATCAAGTATTATATACTGTACATAATTGTGTGTATTATGCTTTTATACAACTGGCAATGCAGTAGGTTCATTTCCACCAGCATCTCCACAAACACATGCGTAATGTGCTGTCACTATATGACAGGGATTTTTCAGTTCCATTATAATCTTATGGGACCACCCTATTATATTTGGTCCATTGTTGGCCTAAATGTCATTATGTGGTACATATTATTAATGAGATATTTTACTTTTTTTAGTATGAATTTTTTGGTTTGTATTTTCTTCACTTATAGCACATCTCAATTCCATGCAACATTCAAGTGCTCAATAGTCACCTGTGGCTGTGATTACAGCACTGGAAAAAGACAGATACCGTTGAGGAGACTTAAAAAAAATGTAGCAAATGTAGAGATGTGCTCAAGATCACTCAATTATCATAGCTAGGACGTGAGTCTCCAGTGACCTTCCAATTCCAAAGCCCTGGTTCATTCTGCTGCGCATTAAAAACAGGTTTTACTCCCCTCCGAACATTAGAATCGCAGTTAAACTTACTCAACCAAACTTAATGTATCCAATACAAAACTCATCCTTCTGCCCCAACACCTCCTCTGCCTCTCTATTTTCTATTTCAGTTGATGGTACCCTTATCTTTCTGCTCACTCAGATTATTATTATTTTATCCATAAATGAGCACTTTATTTAGATCATTTAAATTCTAAATGATCTTCAAAACCACACTTTACTCTCCACCCCAACTAGCTGAATTTCATCTCCCACATGGGTCACTATGAGAACCTTCTGATTTGTTCCCTTGCCTCAGTCTCTCCCCACCCAGCTTCAACAGTATTCCCTAAGACTCTTCATGGCTCTCCATCCTCTACAGAGTAAAGACGAAACTCTTCATCACACAGCACGGAATTCTCTCGGGAATCTGTTCCTTGCTTACCTAACAAGGCCCAATTGTTTGCTGTTCCTAGACTCTGAAGAGGTCATTTACCCTCAGGCTGCTACACTTGTAAAAATCGCCATCCCCAACTCTCATGCAGCTGGCTTCAGATTTAAGATAATACACTTTGAACGATATACAATCAAGGAGTTTCTCCTCCATCACTCCTTTACATTTTATATCTACCTGCTATTTAGTGCCTCGTCTCAATTCCATGAAAGTTACTGACTACTATTTACTAGGCAGTCTGCAGGACACAAAGAGAGGGATTATATTTAAAAAATAGATTGACGCAATCTTTGCCTTCCCCGACCTCATTACAATATCTTTAAAAACTAGATCCTCTCTAACAGTATGAGAAAATCAAGGGGATCCTCGGAAGTTCAGGCCAGGCTGCGTTCCGAGGAGCCACCACGCGTCCCCTCACCTCCGCTTCCCGGGCGGCGACTGCAGGTTGAAAACTACTTCCAAACATCACAGGGCAGGCAGACTGTGACTATGACCCACGTGGCAGACGGGGGCGGGGACAGGTAGCGCGGCCGCGGCCTCGGTTCTTGCGCCTGCGTGCTGCCTCCAGCTCAAGGACCCGGATTTAAAGAGACAGGAGCTCCAACCGTCGTGGGCTGCCGGCGGCCTGTAGTGAGCTAGTCCCGAGGCCTGCGGTGAGCGCCGGAGCTGGAGAGGCAGGTGAGGAGCGGCGCGGCGGGGCCCGGCGTGGGGAAGGCAGCGGGCCGGGGCGGGGAGCTCGGCGCGGCCGAGGAGCCAGCCCCCCCGGCTCCTCCCCCGCCCGCCTGCGGAGCCCCGGGGCACACCCTCCGTGACGTGGCGGCTCTCCCGGGAGCCCAGGGGGAGGCTCGCGGCTCCCCGGGACCCCCACGGTGCCGCGTGAGGCGGGGAAGCCGGCGCCGGGCCGTGTGCCCTGGGGAACCCACGGGGCCTTCTCGTATCCCGGCCCGGCGTGCGTCCTCCTGCGCTGAAGCGGGCGCGCTCGGGTGGGGCTCTGGGAGCCTTGATCACTTCCCGCCTGCGTCCCGGACCCGGTGGAGGAGCGATCTTTTCTGCCTCGCCGGGGGTCGCGGCCTACTCCGCCCGCCCCACTGTCCCCGCCATTCTCCGACAGCGGCGCGGGAAGCCCTTCGAGAAAAGCGGCGGCGGCCAGGCCTCAGCGATTTCCCTCTCTGGCCCCTGGGCTGCGGCCGTTGTAAGGGTGCGGAACGAGGGACAGACGGGTTTCCTCAAAGCTGCATTGTGCCTCCTCGTGGCCCAGCGCCTCCCGAGCCTCCCTCAAGTCCACTCCTTTCATAATTGGGGCCCTAGAGGTTGCTCTGCAAATTGATCTTCCAGGGAAAGTGTTGAAACTCACTTGTTCTGACCTCCTTTTATGGGTCTGCCGTACTTCCACCCACCTCACCTCTGCGGTTCTTAAACTTTGAGCGTTATATAGCCCTTTGTGAATGTCACGAAAGTGATAGACCTCCAAAAATCCGTGCATTTTCGAATGTACATTTTGTATACATTTTTAGAGAGTTCAGAACCGCCTCCCTCCCCCACAACCAGCGCATTCATGGATTCCTTGTAATTTTCCCAACTACCCTGTGATGTAGGTATTTTTTACCCTATTTTAGAAATAAGAAAACAGATGCAGATAAATTAAGTTTTCTCCGAGGTAACAGTCGGTAAACTGTACCGTCAGACTTGCACTCCCATCCCTTATACCAGGTCCACCAGCTTTCCTTCACACCATGTTGCACTACAGTAAGCAAATCCTGCTTTTTAACATGATAGCAATTTTGCTTCACAGCTTGTTCAGACAACATAATTCCAGTATACTTAAAACTAGGACTATAAAATGCTTTAGAAAACATGAATATAAGAAGATGCTGATATAATCTTTTTCCATTTGGATTGATTTATGAGTTCCTGTGAGTCTTACTGCCCAGTTACTTCAGCACTCTCTGATTCAAGTTGCTGAATTATAAACAGGTTAATTGCACATCGGGAGCCTCTTCTTGAAAGATAACGACTTCACCGATCATGATAGGAGCTGACGTTAATCAGTGAGAGCTCTTGCTGTGTGCCCAACTGTTTTAAGGGTTTTACTCTTAGAATAGCTATTTGAGTTAGGTCCCAGAATTAGTCACATTTTACAGATGAGGAAGCTCAGAAACAGAGGTAAGTAACCCATCAAAGTTATACAGCTGGTACGTGGCCGAGTTAGGATTTGAACTCAGGCAGTCTGATTCCAGGCTCTGCTTAGTTGTCTCTCAATGTAGGGATTCTAACTCAATTCCAAATCTGTATAGTGGCTTGATTTCTGAGGATGGTGTATGTGTTAAACTTCACAATAAAAACTTCATGAACATAATGTAATTTTTACTGGTGATTAAAAAGAAACTTCAGGACCGGACGCAGTGGCTCATGCCTGTAATCCCAGCACTTTGGGAGGCCAAGGCAGGCGGATCACCTGAGATCGGGAGTTGTAGACCAGCCTGACCAACATGGAGAAACCCCGTCTCTACTAAAAATACAAAAAAAAATTAGCCGGGCATGGTGATGCATGCCTGTAATCCCAACTATCTGGGAGGCTGGGGCAGGAGTATCATTTGAACCCCGGAGGAGCAGGTTGCGGTAAGCTGAGATTGCCCCATTGTACTCCAGCCTGGGCAACAAGAGTGAAACTGCACCTCCAAAAAAAAAAAGAAACTTCAGGATCTTGTAATACTTAAAGGTCATCATCTATTATGAGTATCATATGTTGCTGATGACCTAAAAAGAGCTTTTATGTTATTTGGATTTTCTTCATTGTGATTTACTAGATGTACATGTGTGCATTAGATAATTGAACACCCTTTTGTGAGCTGGCTTTTCCTGTATCAGAACTCTTTCATGCTGTAGAGTAGACAATAAATGTAATACTTTGGAAAGTGTTTGATTAGTCGTCATGGATTATATAAGAGGCTGGCCTTTGGAAAATTGGAAGCCTATCTCCTTGTTTATATCTTTTTTTTTTTCTTTGGCCTCCTACCCTTTCATGCAGCTATATGTCTTTGGCTTTCAAGATCCCCTTTCCACAAACCCTCCGTGCACTCAGCCGAAAAGAACTGTACCTATTCCGAGAACATCACAGGCCTGATGTAAGACAATTCAGCCAGTGGTCAGAAACAGATCTGCTTCATGGACACCCCGTCTTCCTGAGAAGAAAGCCTGTTCTGTCATTCCAGGGAAGCCATCTAAGATCACGTGCCACCTGCCTTGTTTTCTTGCCAGGGTTGCATGTGGGACTCTGCAGTGGCCCCTGTGAGATGGCTGAGCAACGGTTCTGTGTGGACTATGCCAAGCGTGGCACAGCTGGCTGCAAAAAATGCAAGGAAAAGATTGTGAAGGGCATATGCCGAATTGGCAAAGTGGTGCCCAATCCCTTCTCAGAGTCTGGGGGTGATATGAAAGAGTGGTACCACATTAAATGCATGTTTGAGAAACTAGAGCGGGCCCGGGCCACCACAAAAAAAATCGAGGACCTCACAGAGCTGGAAGGCTGGGAAGAGCTGGAAGATAATGAGAAGGAACAGATAACCCAGCACATTGCAGGTAAGGTAGAGAACACTGCTTTCCCATCTTACTGGTGCTGACAGAAAGAGGGATAAGGAGTTCAATTGCTTGCTTTCTCTTTTTTTTAACTTTGTTTTTTAAGAAATGGGGTCTCACTCTGTTGCCCAGGCCAGTATGTAATGTTGCAGTCATAGCTCACTGCAGGCTTGCACTACCAGACTCAGGTCATCCTGACTCAGCTTCCCAAGCAGTTGGGATTACAGGCGCAAGCCACCATGCCCGGCCTTTAACGTTTTATTTGGAAATAATTTTAAACTCACTGAAGTGTTGCAAGATTAAAAAGAGTACAAAGAGCATTCATATTCCTTTTACCCATATTTACCAATTAACATTTTACTCTATTTGCTTTATCATATTTGTTCACGTGCTCTCTCTCTTTACACACACACACACCTGCGTGCACTCACTTTAAACCATTTAAGAATAAGTTGCATACATCATAGCCCTTTAAAATTCTTTAGTGTATATACCTTGAGAATAGGATATATGACCATTATGTGACTATAATACAGCTATCATCTTCAGAAAATTTGTCCTTGATACAATACTTTAATCTACCATCTGTATACTGTTTTGTCAATGGATTGAGTCATACCTTCAATAGCTTTTTTTCCTGCAGTATAGAATCCCAGTTTAGGATCACATTGGATGTTGCATTTAGTTGTATTTCTTTGGCATCCTTTAATCTGAAAATTTTCCATAGTCTCTCTTTTAGACATTGATATTTTGGAAGAATAGAGTACTGATTACTATCCTTTTACCTTTTTTCCTGTAGCATATAATTCATTACTGTACTTAACTAATTTGATACTTAATTGTCTCATATTTGGCCAATTAGGAACCCCTTTACACTGTCCTCTGTGTCCTGTATACCCTCATTACTTTTTTAAATATACTTCTTTACTTTGGGTATAGCAGGATGCTTTTAGTCTTATCCCATATGCATCTTTCCCCAGCCCTGAAATTCGCAATTTCTCTGGGGAGTACAGATTTCTGTTAGTGGGAAATGGTATTAAAGAATAAAACCTGGATGCTATGTGTCCACATTGTCATGGGCTATCTGTTTCTTTCTTTCTTTTTTTTTTTTTTTTTGAGACAGAGTCTCACTCTGTGGCCCAGACTGGAGTGCAGTGGCACTATCTTACTGCAACCTCTGCCTTCCAGGTTCAAGTGATTCTCCTGTCTCAGCCTCCCAAGTAGCTGGGACTACAGGCACATAACACCACACCCGGCTAGTTTTTGTGTTTTTAGTAGAGACAGGGTTTTACCATGTTGGTCCGGCTGATCTTGAACTCCTGACCTCAAGTGATCCGCCTACCTTGGCCTCCCAAAGTGCTGGGATTACAGGCGTGAGCACCCAACCATGGCGTGTCTGTTTCTAAGCCCTTTCAGCAGACAGAGCTAGAAAATATATGCATGTAAAATTCATACCTATATATGGCTGTATAACAGGTTTGCATGTACACGTATATTTACATATGTATATTTTAGAATTTATGCCAATACCTCCAAATCCAATTAGTCCTCTTTGACCTTCAGTGTCTGTAAAATAATGTTCATATCTTCAATTTTGTTCTGGTCACTGTAGGAAGACAGTTAACAATGGCGCTAAAAATGGGTATCTGTCCTTGTTCTTTGAAAGGAAAAAAGACTTCCAGGAAGGAAAACTTTACTTCCCATATACTTTATTCTCAGGCTCCCCATCCCACCTTGCACTGCCTTAGCTATTGGCCTCAGCCTTTGTTACTTCTTGACCCATCTCTCATTTGGAGGAAGAGAAATGCAGGTAGAGTTCATGACTCAGATAATTAAGCAGCTGGAAATTTTCCTTCCTATGCTAGATTGACATGCTCCGTGATCCTCATTTACTTTTTGTTCATCTCTAAATTGAAGCTAATTCTGTGGGGTTAGCGTTCCCTAAGTTTTATCCATCAAACTATGATTTCTGATTTCCCCCAAATTGTTATTTCTGGAGACTTATATATGGGATAAGAAGTGGAGAATGTTGATGAAAATTTAAGTTACTAATAGAGGTAAATCGTAACTGGATCTTTTGTCTCCAGAATATCCTTCCCTCCTCTCCCTGTAATACCCTATTACCTACTACCCCCACTCAAAAACTACCAGCCACCAGCCAGCCTTGGGCTAGTGCTAGGGTAGTGACTTAACCGGCAAGGCTCTAGAAGCCGTTGATAGATTCTTTGGATGTTTTTTCAGAGATCTTTCACTGAAGGATATTTTATCTTCTTTTGTGATCCTATAGATCTGTCTTCTAAGGCAGCAAGTACACCAAAGAAGAAAGCTGTTGTCCAGGCTAAGTTGACAACCACTGGCCAGGTGACTTCTCCAGTGAAAAGCACCTCATTTGTCACCAATAACAATTCCCGGAAATTTTCTGGCTTTTCAGGTAAGATAGGTTAGGGCTACTTTAGCTGTTATAGTGCTGCTTTTATTTTGTATTCTACTTAGGATTCTGGCTAAGAGTGAAAATTCTGTGCTATCTCATCTCATAAATAATTTGCTTCTGTCTGAGCAGAAACAGGTAATGGCTAATGCTAAGCCTTCTACTTGATTTTTATGTTTGTTTGTTGGTTGGTTTTTGGGTTTTTTTTGAGATGAAGTCTTGCTCTGTCATCCAAGCTGGAGGGCAGTGGTGCATTCTCAGCTCACTGCAACCTCCACCTCCTGGGTTCAAGCGATTCTCCCACCTCAGCCTCCCAAGTAGCTGAGATTACAGGCACCTGCCACCACGCCTGGCTAATTTTTGTATTTTCAGTAGAGATGGGGTTTCACCACGTTGGCCAGCTTGGTCTCGAACTCCTGACCTCAGGTGATCCACCTGCCCTAGCTTCCCAAAGTGCTGGGATTGCAGGCGTGAGCTACTGTGTCTGGCCAGCATTCCACTTGTATAGCATTTCTTTCTGTACTTTAACCTCTATTGCAGCAGAAAGATTTGTTTTGTCAAGACTTTTTCCCCTTGAAATAGTTACCTGGGTCAGACAGAGATTATTAGAACCTGTCTTTTACTTCCTTGTGTTTTGATAATGAAGGAATTTTGAGAACTTGTACCCCTGAATATGCCTAGAGATGAAAATATGGAAGAAGGGAGATGTCATGCATGGATCTCCCTTCTTGATTCTTACAACTGTTTGTTCAAAACACTGGAACTTTATGGAACACAAAGGGAGGAAAAAAAGATCTGAAAGATATTGCTATTTGTTGGGTGGCAGTACAGCCTAGGGATGAAGCTTGCAGACTTTGGAATCAGTGAGCTCTGGGTTCAAATCCCATCTCCTAAAGGGGAGGACTGTGGCTATTATTTGTATATTCTTTGTAGGACAGATGAACAATAAAGTGTTGTTTCCTTTTCTCTTCACTATAATACACACATGCACACACGTGTATACACAAATATATAGTTTCTTTTATATAAAATATGGAATTGCTGTTTCATAGACAGGGATTCAGGAAGACTTTACTGGGGCATGTGGTGTAGATGGGAGTTGAGAAGGTCAGGATCATTTATTGGCCTTACGTAAACAGCGTTGGACTAGGGGCTTTTACATGTGTAGTTTCATTTGTTCTTCAGTTAACCCTAGACAGTACTTTTATTTAGGAAGTACTTTTTATTAGGCCTTTTTTATGACTGAGAAAGTTGAAGTTCAGGGTTATCATGGAGTTAGTATTTGCACTGAAGTCTGACTCCAGTATCTGTGCTCTTTTATACTACACTGTGTTGCTGCGTTTATTGTTTGGAGACATTCTTGTGATTGACTCAGTTGAAGAAAATAAATAAAGCCAAACCACCTGGCCTTATTTTAGAAGTCATTTGGAGATTGAAAGACATTTTATGTGATTGAAAGAAGCCTAGACCTGAGGTCAGAAGACTTGGGTTCTGATCCTTGACAGCTCAGATCCCTGAGCATGTCCTTACCTCTCTTCAGCCTCTGTCTGTGAAGCAGCAGTGGCCTCTCCTACCATAGTGTTATGTACAGGGTGCTATGGGAGCATAAGCAGCAATATATAAATTACTTTCCCCTCTGCTTCCTTGAGGTTGTGTATTTATTTGTTTAAGCTTCATCATATCTCCGTGCCTCATCTACCCCATAGTGTTCTCATGAGGACTATAAGAGATAACGTTGCAAAAATGGTGCCTGGCTCTATAGGATTTTTGTTATTTTAAAATTCTGAGTTTGGTTTGTTTGTTGTTTGCTGGTAGGCCAAAGATAGAGAAGAGTCCAGGTGATGAGAAGGACGGCATGTTTCTGGAAGGGCTCCGGTGTTGGGGAGGGAATTTGAGAGGAGTTGAGAGAAACAGTGTTTTAGTTCTTGCAACCTGGTTGAACATTGACACTTTGGAGATTTTGTCCCTTAAAATCGTATTAAGATTCCGTATCAGAGATGAGGATGGATTTATAATTTACAAAGCCCAGACAAGAAGCAGCGTACAACAGCAGTTAGCTTAGTAATGGCTCTGCCACAAGCTTGTGAATAAAATTTGCTTTGTAAATGGTCACGAAGTGATCGATGAGTGGCGCATAGTTATTTTTAAGCGTCTGGAGGAAAGCCCTGCCCCTTGACCACCTTTTGTAAAAATGTATTTTTTTTTTTATAACTGCTCCTTGGGGAGCAGGGTTTTATTTTGACAATAAGAAAAGAAAGGTTGAAGTGGCAAGGGGTGGGGATGTTGAATGTACTAGTGGGATCTGACTTTCTTAGTAGTGTCTTTGTCCTGGCTCTTTCAACAAGGAAGTGGGCCAGGAAGTCTTTTGCTCTTGTCAGACCTCAATCGCCTTATCAGTAAGAGACCATTGAACTAGATAATCTTTAAGGCTTCTTCCAGCTCTGACAACCTGTGATAGCAGTAATTTCACATTGACTAACATGTGCCTTGATTTCTTACTCCTTTTTCATGCCAGCTTTTCTGGGGTCAGCTTTACAATTGCTCTGAGAATCTTCTGACCGCTTTATTTATTTATTTATTTATTTATTTATTTATTTATTTTTTAGAGACAGAATCTTCCTATGTTGCCCAGGCTGGTCTCAAACTCCTGGGGTCAAGCAGTCCTCCCACGTTGGCCTCCCATAGTGTTAGGGTTACAGGTGTGAGCCACGGTGCCCAGCCAGTCCTGATCATTCTTGGCATGACTTCGGTCTTTATTCTTTTGTGAAGTGCTCACATAAAGAGATGCACATCAGTCTGGTGTTTTGCTTGGTCTAAGGAGGCCATTGCTCCTTTACCATTAATTAATAGCTGTAAGATTTGAGAAAATTACTTGGCCTCCATTTCTTTATCTGTAAGATGGGTATAATGACATCTACCCCAAAGGTCTATTCGGGGAGAGTAAATAAAGCTAAAGTACCAGCAGAATATCTGTTAATTTCCTTCCTTCCCTTTCTTTCTTCTCAGAAAGGCAGAATGAATTCATCTCTGTTGTTTCTCCAACAGCCAAGCCCAACAACTCTGGGGAAGCCCCCTCAAGCCCCACCCCTAAGAGAAGTCTGTCTTCAAGCAAATGTGACCCCAAGCATAAGGACTGTCTGCTACGGGAGTTTCGAAAGTTATGCGCCATGGTGGCCGATAATCCTAGCTACAACACGAAGACCCAGATCATCCAGGACTTCCTGCGGAAAGGCTCAGCAGGAGGTGTGGCATGAGCATCCTGAATAGGCCTTTCCTCCAGAGAGCTCAAGGCCATGACTGCCTTCCAGGGCATGTGAGCTGTGTAGTTGCCCAGGGTCCCATGCTTGGTTTAATGCTTTACTGTAGTCTGTCTTGAAATTCTTAATAATTTTGAACAAAGGGCCTCGCATTTGCATTTTGCACTGTACTCCTCCAATTATGTAACCAGTTTTTTTCAGAGCACTTTGGCATCTTTCTTCCTCTCCCATTATTCTGCTCCTAGGAGGCCAGGAGAACCCATCCTATTTGACTAGTTAGAAAATTTACTGTCCTACATATTTAATTAGGTTTTTGTGAACCATATACACAGCTTGGAATAGAATCTTCCAACTCTGTTTCTTTAATTTATCTAGCAAATTGTCAATGAGCATCTGTAATGTCCTTGTCACTGGGCACCTGAAGTGAAAGTAACCACTCTGTCCAACGAGAGTTCATCTGTAGGCTAAAGGCGAGGCAGTCACACAGTCCACCAGCCTCTGAACTCCATGCTGTCTCCTACTGTAGCAATATGCACAGGGCACTATAGGAGCGTGGGCAGTGATATATAGATATGTTTTGGGCTCTGCTTCTTTGAGTTTGTTTGTTTGTTTATTGAGACAAAAAAATGTGGCTGTGTTGCCCAGGCTGGAGTGCACTGGTGCAATCTCAGTTCACTGCAACCTCCACCTCTTGGGCTCAAACAGTCCTCCTGCCTCAGCCTCCCAAAGTGCTGAGATTACAGGTGTGAGCCACCTTGCCCAGTCTTCTTTGAGTTTATATATTTATGTGTTTAAGCTCTATTTCTCAAGAAGGGTTCCTTTCTTCTATCTCCAGATGGTTTCCACGGTGATGTGTACCTAACGGTGAAGCTGCTGCTGCCAGGAGTTGTTAAGACTATTTACAACTTGAATGATAAGCAGATTGTGAAGCTTTTCAGTCGCATTTTTAACTGCAACCCAGATGATATGGCACGGGACCTAGAGCAGGTCAGAGGAAGGGGAGGGAGGGTAGGCTACATTCCAGGTAGGGTTTTGCCAAGCCAGGCACCTGCAGCCTCTTTTTTTTTTTTTTTCTGGTTGGGACACATACAGTTTTAGGAAACTGAAACCCATTTGAGCAAGCCTTTGTTACTGGGGGAGCTGAATGTGAGGCTATAGCTGTTAATTTCGTAAGTTTCTGAGGGTGGAAACCATACCACTGCTGAACCACAGAGGCCTGGTTCTCAAAAGTCAGAATTTCAGACTTGCCCCCTCTGTCTCTCCTGGGGCTCTTATTCTGTACTCTTTTTTCTCGCTTGTTTTCTCCTGTAACTTGGGTTTACCAAGCTTTGGTTTGTTCGTGACTCTATCCCCGGTACCATGGCAAGTTTCCATCCCCTTCTAGGAATTGTGGATGGGCTAGTGTCTCTAAGAAGTGGGCTAGATATGTTGAGTTGGGATAGGAGCTATGATTGAAATTTCTTGATTCATGTTCAGTCCTGGGTCTTGGGGGATACACGTGGCCACCCTAGGGTTGCAGCAGTGGCATTTTGGTTTTTGGAGACAGGGTGACGTGTCAGAGACAATCAGAGTCTTCTTTGAGCAGAGCAAGTCTTTCCCCCCAGCTGCCAAGAGCCTCCTTACCATCCAGGAGGTGGATGAGTTCCTTCTGCGGCTGTCCAGGCTCACCAAGGAGGATGAGCAGCAACAGGCCCTGCAGGACATTGCCTCCAGGTGGGGGAACTGCCTCCGTCAAACCATGCCCAATGGGGATTGGGCATAGAGAGATGAACTCTCTTGGGAAGGGAAGGTTCCCTTGGGGTTCCAGAGCTCTTCAAGACCAAGTTAAATGTGCCTCATTCCTCTAGGTGTACAGCCAATGACCTTAAATGCATCATCAGGTTGATCAAACATGATCTGAAGATGAACTCAGGTGCAAAACATGTGTAAGTAGCAGCTCCTCTGACAGCCCGAGCTGTCATTTGTTAGCTTCATTTGTTCCCAACTGGTATGAGGACTTCTGAGTCCCAATCAGGATTTGAATCCCCATTCAACTTTCTTACTTTCTGTGGGACCCTGATCTGTCACTTGACCTGTCTCTGCCTCCGTTTTCTCCTATATAAAATGGAGATAACAGTACCTTTCTCACAGAGTTGTTACAGTTGAAGTGTGGAATCCATTCATGAGTCTCTTGCCTACTCCAGCCCCTCGCTAAGGCATCATGCACACAGGCACAGTATCTCGAAAGAGCTGAATTTTCCAAGAGTTTTCTCTCCTCTTGTAAAAATCTTTAGACAGTAGAACACAACCCCTTCCCTACAGATGAGGATTTCTCCTGTGAGGACAGATTGCTGTCCAAAGCCATGGAGTCAAACAAAGGCAGTGGTTTTGTTTCCTTGTTCCTGTACCCCTTGGCAGGTTAGACGCCCTTGACCCCAATGCCTATGAAGCCTTCAAAGCCTCGCGCAACCTGCAGGATGTGGTGGAACGGGTCCTTCACAATGCGCAGGAGGTGGAGAAGGAGCCGGGCCAGAGACGAGCTCTGAGCGTCCAGGCCTCGCTGATGACACCCGTGCAGCCCATGCTGGTGAGGAGTGCTGCCCTGCCTCTGCTCTCCAGCCTCTCCAAGCTCCACATCCTTCGGGCTGAGATCCGATAGGGTATGAGTGTTGAGAGTGCTTGCAAATTGACTGGAGGAGTTTGGGGAAGGAAGAGGGAGGTGCAAGAGGGTATTTCTCAGTAGAAAGCGAAGGCAAAGGAGAACACAGAAGATCTAGTGGAAAGACCTGAGCCGTAGGCCCAGCTGTGCCACCAAGAAGCTGTAGAATCTTAGATGAGTGATTTAGTTTCTCTTGTCCTTCAGTCTCCTGTGTGGATGACGTCTGAGACTGCCTGAGGCATCTCCCTAGAATGGTTTATCTGTTATCTTACCTGAAGACAGATGGATGTATTAAGTAACCCCTGAGATTCTGTGACCTACTGGAAAGTAGATCTGAGAGTTGGTGGCAGAGCCAGGCTTCCTGTGACAGGGTGACTTGGGAAGAGGGAGGACACATAAGGAATGAAGGCTGATTTTGGCAGACATCATCTTGGGCCTCTGCTCATTTCATAAGAAATGGGGTTTCCTTTCCAGCATCAGTTTTCCTGTGTGACAGGGCCCACCACATATGGTGCCATGCCTACTGTGAGATTCTTTGGATTTTTGAGTGATGTACAGTGCTTTTTTTGAAACTGTCTTGTGTGTCATGCTAACGCCTTGGTTTAGGGTTTTATGTTTGAGATAGGGAAGTGTTCTCTCCCTGCTAGGAATGTGGGATAGCCAGCATCAAAACAGTGAGATCTCCATCCCAGAGATGGGACTGTGGCCACCTGCAGTAGTGGCCTTTCTGACTTTTATAAAAATGCCTCCTGGCGTCTGTTCTTTAGTTTGTCATTTAAAGACTGGCATGGGTTATATAGCTTAGTGGTTAACCACACAGGTTTTATAGGTGGGCCTAGATTCAAATCTCATTCTTGCCATTCGTTAGTGTAACTTAAGCAAGCACCTAATCTCTCTAACCTTCAGTTTTGTTATCCAAAGATGAAAACAATATTTGTCACATAGGATGTCACAGCAGGGATGAAATGAGATTATGTGTGTGAAGTACTCCCAAAATGGTAGCTATTGTTGTTGGAGTTAGGCTAGCACAGGTAGGCATGTAAGTAAGCGCTCCAGTATCTGGAAACCCTGTTGTAGGGACCCCCGATCACTCACCCTGCCAGCCTCACTGTCACCAGCACTCTTTAACCTTAGCTTCACATAGACCTTTTTTACTGGGAGAACTGATGTGTTTAGTAAGAAGCCAGAGGCCCTGCAAGAGCCTGAATTATTGAGAAAAAAATTAAATCTTGTTTCACTGGGCTTTTACTTGTTGTACAATGAATAGCATTCATATTCCTCACAAGGCGAGCTCCTGTGTCAGCTCTGGTGATTATTTTATAGGCAGAATACAACATTGTCCGGCCCTTTCCGTTCCCATCACCTCTTCAACAGCCTTCCCTGAGCATTAATTATGGGCAGTCAGTCCCCAAGACCCAGGTCCTGCCCTCACTAACCCAATTACAAGGTCTTTGGCTGTTGCTGCTTAGCAGCCCCTCATTGAAAGTCTCCAGGCTTTGCTTTCCACACCCCAAGGCGGAGGCCTGCAAGTCCATTGAGTACGCAATGAAGAAATGTCCCAATGGCATGTTCTCTGAGATCAAGTACGACGGAGAGCGAGTCCAAGTGCATAAGAATGGAGACCACTTCAGCTACTTCAGCCGCAGTCTCAAGCCCGTCCTGCCTCACAAGGTATGAGTCCCTTCCTTTCCGCCAGGACCATCTTTCCCCTTTGTGCCTCTAACAATCTCAGGCCCAGAGTCCCATAGCCATTCCAGCTGTGGTACACAATAAGGGTTTCTTTTTTATTTGTTGAATGAATTAATTGATTTATTCATTTTTGGAGTCTTCCAGTAACGAAGGGCTGCTCAGCAGGGAGAGCCAAAGAGCCCTGACTTGGGTTAGTGAGGATAGAGCTCCCTGGAACAGTGATACTTCTTTTGCCCACAGTGATGTTGGTTGGGACAGTGAGCTCACTTGGTGAGTTGCTGTGTATCTTTTGTGTTTCCATGTCCCAGATGCTTCCCGTGAGCTAGACTAAGGCTTATATACCACAGGCTATTGGGCTGTCATTCATTAATTTGTTCAAGAATTATTTATCAGATGTTTACCCATTGTTATAGCTAGTGGGGATATGGCAGTGGAAAAACTGGACAAAAGTTCTGGCCATCATGAAGTTTACATTCTGATTTAAACACAGTCTTATGGGGACATCTGGGAGCCAAATTCCTGCTCTAATCAGGGGTGGCATTTGGAACCTTACTCCTTAGCCCTTCTCCACTCCCAAGGCTACTGTGAACCTTTGGGGGTGTCTTCAGGAAAAAGCAGCTGGAACATCTGGCTCCGGTAGCTTGTGAGCAGATGGAATTCCTATCCTTGCTATCCTTTTCTTTCCTAGCCCAGATTCAGTTTTTCAGAGCCCCAGGGGGTTCAGGGGAACGTGTTATGTGGCCCCTGTGCTTACCTCAGCCTTGCCTTCCTGCTGGAGCACTGGGAACAAAGCAGGCCATTTGTTTCATATGTTCAAGAGGAGGGCTAAGCAGTGGCCTCATTGTGGAGCTTTAGTGCAGGTTCACGTGTTCTGTGAAGCACTGTAAATCACTGAGGAGCTGCTTCTGGTGAGGTTGGTGTTAAATAGACACCATCTGTGACCCAGGAAGAAGTCTGAGTGCACTTTTCCAGATTTAGTCCTTTCCTTAATTTTCCCTTACCCAGTGTTCACTCATCCTTTGCCTCTCCTGTGATTTGGGTTCTTAAAGGGCTAGGTTAGGGATTGAAGGGGAATGGCATGGATGTGCTGGCCTTTCCTGTTCCTGCTCTAAGCATCCTGGGTAGTGATGGCTGTGGGTTCAGGGCTCCCGCTCAGAGAAGACACTGCTCAAGTTTCCTTGTTGCACCTGAGGGGGTTCATTTCTACCTTTCTGTTTTCAAGCAGTCTGTTCTCCCCTAATCCAATCCCCAGCCTGACAGTCACACATGTTCCGCAGTAGGCACTAATCTCTGCCCACCCACCCTCCTCCTCCTCCCCCAACAGGTTTAATCTCTCTGTTTCTTCCATTTGCCTCAAAAATTGTACCTTCTCTACAGCCCATAGAAAGTGACTCAGCATGGGCTGACCTATTCCTGGGGCTGGACAGAAGTACTGAAACAGATGGCCTCTCCCTCTTGTCCAGGTGGCTCGCAAGGCCTAGCTATATGTTTTGCGCATTAGCTGGGCCTTCCACATGTTGTTCTGTATCCCATCTGGGGCCCAGGCTTTGCCCTCTATGGCATGGTTTGGGGTCCCTGCTGCCATGTCATCCCTCACCAAAGCTCCCCTTCTGCTTTCAGGTAGCCCACTTTAAGGACTACATCCCCCAGGCTTTTCCTGGGGGACACAGCATGATCTTGGATTCTGAGGTGCTTCTGATTGACAACAAGACAGGCAAACCACTGCCCTTTGGGACTCTGGGAGTGCACAAGGTACTGCCTCAGGGCCATATGTGCAAGAATGAATGAGTATGTACATGTGGATGCACGCTGCAGTCTGAAAAGGAAGGAAATATCACTTAGTGTGGGCCTTATTCTTCGCTTCTGACCTGTTTCTGGTTTGGTTTTTTGTCTTTTGCTTTTCTCCTCAAAAGGGACTGGTATTGGGAACCAAGTTATAATTGGGTTGGTTTCCATTTAGCACTATCTGCTCAGTGCCCTTATGGCCCAGGGGCTTCAGAGCAGAAATAGGACTTTTTCATTCGGTGCCTTAGGGGGCCTCCAGAAGTGGAC
Organism: Papio anubis; assembly: GCF_008728515.1. Classification (NCBI taxonomy): domain Eukaryota; kingdom Metazoa; phylum Chordata; class Mammalia; order Primates; family Cercopithecidae; genus Papio; species Papio anubis. Next base: position 27,707,712 of record NC_044992.1, read on the forward strand.
TGGTACTCCTTATTTTGTCATGCTCTGTGACTTTTGTTCTTTGTATACCTACTACCTCATTTTCCCTTACAGAAAGCAGCCTTCCAGGATGCTAATGTCTGCCTGTTTGTTTTTGATTGTATCTACTTTAATGATGTCAGCTTGATGGACAGGTGAGTTGGCTAGCATCTTTAAACCCAGAAACTGCCAGGAGTCTGTTTTCATTTCCTCAGTGAGGAAGATGGGGGCTTCAGGTTGGAAAGGAGGGTACGGGGAACTAGCTGGCACATACGTTTGCACTCAGGAGCTTGCCAAAGGCAATGGCAAGAGGGAGCTGAGAGGAAGCACAATTGCTACATGGTCCGCTCCCCGTTCAGTGTAAGAAAGAGCCCACGTGTTGACTCCGTCTCGTCTCTGAGAGCTTAAGTCACAGAAGAAACCCAAACCCCCAAAGAAGTTTCTCTACTAAAGCAAAATGGACTATTGCAGAGAAATAGACTGTGAGCATATGGGGTTTCAGTTTATTTCTCCAATGACACCCCTGGGGGCATAAGGCAGATGGTTTTCAGCTCAAACGTTTTGATTTCAGAAGAGACTGACAACAGGAAGCTCCTGATTATAGGGGAGGCTATGGGTGGGACCATCTTGGAGAGAATGAGCAGTCTTGACTTAGCTGCATCCATATGCTTGTGCCTGAGAAACCAATATCAGCCCTTTCCTCACTTAGAAATGTATCTCTACCCCGTTCCTCCTGCAGCAGCCACATCCTTGATCGGGGAAGGAGAAAGAAGTAGAGAGGGAAGGAATTGGTGGGGGTAGGATTTGGGGTTTGGGTCCCGAGGCTTGTCTCAGCCTGCCTACCCAGGGGTTGGCCTTGGGACTGGGGCAAAGCAGGGTGCAGGGGATAAAAAATGAGAGTTGGAGTCACTTTTCAAGTGGGACCAGAATTTATACAATCTGGGCTAGAGGCCAGTTCTCCCTTGGCTCGCTTGATGAAGTAGAAATAGGAACTACAACTATGAACTGGCTCTATGCCACAGCTCACAATTGTCCATCTTCGGTCACGATGGAGCCCTTGCAGCCCTTGACAGCAGAGCTGTTACACATGAGGTCTTTGATCCATGGCAAACCCTTTCTTGAAGTAGCAGCTTTATCACTGTGGCCCTTCCTTCCTCAGAATTCCTAATAAGGGTGGGAGGATCCCGACCTAACCTCAGCTCTCCTGTTCTCCTCAGGCCTCTGTGTGAGCGGCGGAAGTTTCTTCATGACAACATGGTTGAAATTCCAAACCGGATCATGTTCTCAGAAATGAAGCGAGTCACAGTAAGTGAAGACCCTACGCTAGGCAGTGTCCTAGAAGTTTGAAAGCAGGGCAGAGAACTCCTTGCGTCAATTGCAACTGGAAGAATAAATCTTAATGTCTTATGCAGCCTCCTGATAATGTTTGCATTTGACTGTTGTATATGTTGTCTGCTAGTCTTCACCCAGAAGGGTAGGGCATGGAAATCCTTCCTAGGTAAGCCCCCTGTGTTTCAAAGCCACAGCAGCCCTCTCGTTGGAATGAGAAGCAACCTGCTTTCTAACCCTTTGTCCCTTATATTCAAGTAAGGGTGTTTCCATTGGGCACTTAAGTAGTGTGTGAAAAGGAACAACCCCCTCACCACCTTCTCCACTCTCACACCAACTTCAGCATCTCTCTTGTCCCTCAGAAAGCTTCGGACTTGGCTGACATGATAACCCGGGTGATCCGGGAGGGATTGGAGGGGCTGGTGCTGAAGGATGTGAAGGTAAGGTGGCCCTGCTTGCTTTCTCCTGTCGACTCACTCACAGCCCTCTCCCCTGAGCCTTTCCAGCCCTGACCAGGAGATGGCGGTGGCAGCCTGCAGTGGTTGGGGTGGCTGCTGGGGAAGCCTTTCCAGGGTGTGGGCAGATATGTCCTGGATCTGGAGGGCTGGTTTGTGTGTCTCCTGTAGTGCCTGGAGCCTGAGGGCTCTTCCCCTGAGGGAGGGGCACTGGGCTAGATCTGGTGTGTAGCAGTGAAGGGGTGAACCCATCCTCATGGAGTTGCCTTTCTACTCTGTGGTCTCTCTTTTGCTTCACCTCAGGGTACATATGAGCCTGGGAAGCGGCACTGGCTGAAAGTGAAGAAGGACTATTTGAATGAGGGGGCCATGGCCGACACAGCTGACCTGGTGGTCCTTGGGGCCTTCTATGGGCAAGGGAGCAAAGGTCAGGGTGGCTTCTGCCCACTGGGGTGGTACTGTTTTAGAAGGCATCGCTTGAGGTACAGGCTGGCCTTGTTACTGGCTTGATCTGCCAGCATGGCCAGTCATGACTTGCGAAGTCCTAGGATCTGGGGCCCCAAGCTGGCCTGCTTACTTGGTTAGGGAGAAGTCACTGAGTACCCTATGCTAGCCTAGCAGAAGGACGCTTACCACCAATTATTTTGTCAGGACCTGACAGCTTTCTCCTCAGGGAAAATCTCTTTCCTGACTGGAGAGGAAGCTGGAGTCTGCGGAACTAATACTTCTAAGCAATCTGTCATGTGTCCAACGCAATTCAATGCCCCACAGCCCAACACATTGGGTGTGATTATCCCTAATTTACAAAAGAGGAAATCGGGGCTTACAAAGGTTAAAATTACACAGCCAGTAAGAGGTAGCTCCAAGAGGTAAACTCTGGCACTCTGACGGCTGGGACCCAGGTCTTCTCCCTGGCCCCGGGCTCCCTCTCCTGGGCTCTTGGGGCTGGCAGAGATGGCTCCTTCAACCCACACTCATCTCACACTCCCCTCCCAGGCGGCATGATGTCAATCTTCCTCATGGGCTGCTACGACCCTGGCAGCCAGAAGTGGTGCACAGTCACCAAGTGTGCAGGAGGCCATGATGACGCCACGCTTGCCCGCCTGCAGAATGAACTAGACATGGTGAAGATCAGCAAGGTGAGGAAGGGACTTGGTTGACCCTGGCCTCTGGACTGGCCATGATCACTGAGACAGAGGCTGTGCTTTGGGGATTACAGGTATTGTTTATCTGTCTCCCCAGAAAGAAGGGTTGCAGCTTGCTCAGGGGAGCAGGATTAGGCCTTAAAATCTCTGAATGCCTGCCTTGTGGAAAATGGCTTGCATGCCGCTAGGTCATACCCACTCTGGCCTGGGAGGATCACATTGCTCAAGAGTCAGCTGTTTAAGTGGCTTCTTATAATCTCATTACCAGGAGAAGGGATTTAAGCCTTGATCCAGGTTGGGAACAGCCCAAAATAGCATCTTTTCTCCTGTAGGACCCCAGCAAAATACCTAGCTGGCTGAAAGTCAACAAGATCTACTATCCTGACTTCATCGTCCCAGACCCAAAGGTATCAACCCAATGGCTTGGGGTCCTCCAGCCCATAGAATTAGCTTGCAGGTTCTCTAGTGCCATAGAGAATCCATCTCACCTCGCTGAAAGTCCACCCAGGGGTGGGGATCTGGATTTCCAGCCAAGTGATAGGCACAGGGACAGCCGGACAACTCTGAGGAATTTTGAATAGATTTCTTTCTGCAATACAATTGCTTTTTAAAAAGAGAGAGAGAAGAAGAAGAGAGTACCTATCCACTCAGCGCGAAGGGTGTGTTCTAGAAGTAATCTGGCCCAATCCCTTCTTGTACTGACCAAGAAAGAGACCTAGAGAACAAACAGGACTTCCCTAAGGTTATTCAGCAGCAGCAGCAGCAGAACTGGGACCCAAGTTTCCCAGCTGCTAGCCAAAGCCTTCTTTGGTTTTTTGTTTGTTTGTTTTGTTTTTTGTTTTGTTTTGAGACGGAGTTTCACTCTTGTTGCCCAGGCTGGAGTGCAATAGCACGATCTTGGCTCACAACAACCTCCATCTCCTGGGTTCAAGCGATTCTCCTGCTTCAGCCTCCCAAGTAGCTGGGATTACAGGCATGTGCCACCACGGCCAACTAATTTTGTATTTTGAGTGGAGACGTGGTTTCTCCATGTTGGTCAGGCTGGTCTTGAACTCTTGACCTCAGGTGACCTGCCCGCCTCAGCCTCCCAAAGTGCTGGGATTACAGGCGTGAGCCACTGCACGCGGCCACCTTTGTGGTTTTAACTGTTCTGTATTGCTTCTAGCTGGTTGGGAGATCTTTTTGTTTTGTTTTGTTTTTTTGAGACAGGGTCTCACTCTGTTGTCCAGGCTGGAGTGCAATGGCAAGATCTCTGCTCACTACAGCCTCCGCCTCCCAGGTTCAAGCAGTTCTCCCACCTCAGTCTCCCAAGTAGCCGGGATTACAGGGGCGTGCCACCACGCCCAGCTAATTTTTGCATTTTTAGTAGAGATAGGGTTTTACCATGTTGGCCAGGCTGGTCTCAAACTTCTGACCTCAGGTGATCCACCCGCCTCGGCCTCCCAAAGTGCTGGGATTACAGGCATAAACCACCACGCCCGGCCACTGATACTATCTTCTTAACCAGTGATGACCTGCTGACTTACTCCTGACAGAAAGCTGCCGTGTGGGAGATCACAGGGGCTGAATTCTCCAAATCGGAGGCTCACACAGCTGATGGGATCTCCATCCGATTCCCTCGCTGCACCCGAATCCGAGATGATAAGGACTGGAAATCTGCCACTAACCTTCCCCAACTCAAGGTAGCAGCTCTTAGGCTGTATGTGTATTCTCCACCCCACTGTCCAGGCCTTGGAGCCTTGGGCATCTGGACCATTGACATGTCCTCTGTCTTCTCTTTTCCCCCATTCTCCTGTGGCAGAGCAAGGAGGGCAATTAGAGAGGGAAACAAACTGCTGCTGGGCCAGGGGCACAGCACTAGACCTCCTTCTCCCTTCATCTCTGAGCAGAGAACCTTGCATTTGCGAGGCCCCACTGAGCAGCCCTTGGTCTGGGGAATAAGAGTTTGCTCCTGTTGCCCCAGCCTTCAGTCCCTGCTTTGCTGTACCGAGAACAATGATTTGTACCCTGATTACTCAGGCTATAGGGCCACACTTTGGAATGGTACCAAGGAAGCCAACTCCTTTTCCTTGCTCTTTATCTTTCTCACATCTTTGTTCTCACATGCGCCTAAAACACACCACACGCATCACCTCTGAGGCCAGTCTGGGAAGGCAATGAAACCCTCTGACATTGTCCCTCCCCGCCTCAGGAACTGTACCAGTTGTCCAAGGAGAAGGCAGACTTCACTGTAGTGGCTGGAGATGAGGGGAGCTCCACTACAGGGGGTAGCAGTGAAGAGAATAAGGGTCCCTCAGGGTCTGCTGTGTCCCGCAAGGCCCCCAGCAAGCCCTCTGCCAGTACCAAGAAAGCAGAAGGGAAGCTGAGTAACTCCAACAGCAAAGGCGGTAAGGATAGGGAGGGGCTGGGATGGTGAAGAGGGTGGTGTGAGGGGCGGAGATTCGAGGGCAGGGACGCAGTCTCACATTCCAGCCCTGAGATCTCATGATTATCTATGTCCACTGCAGTGGACATGGACTGCATTCCTGGTGTGTGTCCAGCCATGGGCCAGAGACCCTTCTGCTGGGCACCCTGTATCTGCTCAGCAAACCTGAATGGAGCAGTACCCTGGCGACAGCCAGTCTGACCAGGGAATAAGCTACCTTTGAGCTAAAGGGCTTAGCTGATAACTCTTCACTCCCCTCTCACCTGTGCGCATAGCAGAGAAAGGCCCTGGTCCTTCCCCTTACTGCCCCTGACTGCAGGGAGCATTATCAGCAATCCCTACCCTCTTAGTTCTTTTGTATCTTATGTTTTTTTAGAGACAGGGTCTCACTCTGTCATCCAGGCTGGAGTGCAGTGGCACGACCATAGCTCACTGCAGCCTCGAATTCATGGGTTCAATTGATCCTCCCGAGTAGCTGGGACTATAGGTGTGCACCACCACGCCCAACTTCCTCTCTGTCCTTCAGGCAACATGCTGACTGTAAAGCCTTCTGCTGTGAAGGTGGGAGAGAAGCAGGCCATGAAGTCTTCTCCAGTGAAAGTAGGGGAGAAGCGGAAAGCTGCTGATGAGACCCTGTGCCAAACAAAGGTGAGGGTAAAAACAGCAACACACCACGTGGGCCGGTTTAGCCCAGGTTGTGTTCCTAACCCTCTGCACAAGAAGTTTGAAAGAGGATGAGCAAAGGTGTTTGGGGAACATTGGCTAAACCTCTTCCCTGCCTGCCGCCGCTCCTGTCGTGGGCAGGGTCAGCAGTGCTGCTGCTCACCCTGTGTCCTCTTGTTGCCTTGCAGAGGCGGCGAGCCAGTGAGCAGAGAGGAAGGAGAATTGTGCCAGCAGGCAGGAGATAGAACAGCCCGGCCTAGCCAGGAGAGACTGCAGGGACTCACTCAGCTGCTGGCCCCAAGTCAAAATTTACATTAAATGGGAAAGCCCAGTCTGGGTGTGGGAATGCAGCATTGTGAGTTTGTGGTTAGGCTGGAAGCAGGTCCAGCGAGCAATAAGAAGGGGAGAGGGCACTGGCTTGGTGACTCTCCTCCCACCTGAGGAACCTTTTCCCTTTTACACTTACTTGTCAGTCTTGGGTTTGGCAACATCTCCTGAGCACTTTTTTTTTTTTTTTTTTTTCTTCCCCCTCAAGTCTGGCTCTGTCTGACAGGCTGGAGTGAAGTGGTGCAATCTCAGCTCACTGCAACCTCCACCTCCCAGGTTCAAGCGATTCTCCTGCTTCAGCCTCCCGAGTAGCTGGGAGTATAGGCATGTGCCACCATGCCCAGCTAATTTTTGTATTTTTAGTAGAGACGGGGTTTCACCATGTTGGTCAGGCTGGTCTCGAAGTCCTGACCTCAAGTGATCCGCCTGCCTCGGCCTCCCAGAGTGCTGGGATTACAGGCATAAGCCACCGCACCTGGCCTCTTTTGAGCACTTTCTGATGCCAAGAACTAGGTTTAGTACTGGCTCAACTCTGGGGGAGCTGATGGCTCAAAGGGCAGATAGAGAAGTAAACATAATTTACACCCATGTCACTGCACCCCCACTCTCCCCACCGCCATCCAGGAGTAAGCATAGAAGTCTGACAACTCAGGTCCTGAACTCGGTCCCCAACAGACCTGTAGAAACCTTTCCCCTCTCTCTTCCCAGCCTGAAGTCCTTGAACCCATTGAGAGTAGTAAGCAGGACTCCTGACCCTTCAGTCTAGCAGGTTGTACAGAGTAGACTGCTTGGTCTCAGGGGACATCACTGAATCTGGGGGCACTGAGTCAGAGCCAGCTCTGCCTGCCCACCATGACTGGGTGGCTCTTACACACATATGCTCTTCCCATCTCCAGGTCCCAGATGTCAAGGCCCATCCCCTCTCCTTTTCCCCTAGGCAGGGATGGAGGGGCATGTCAGTCTTGTATAACTTGGAGTGACTGGAGGGGTGGGGTTATTGATGCATAGTGTTCCAGTAAACTCCTCTGCTTGTGTCCTAACTCTAGGCTCCCTCATTCTGTCCTGGGCTTATCTGGGTGAAGACCCATCTGTACCCAGTGTAGGTCTGACCCCACCGTGACCTCTCTGCATTTGCAGGTTCTGCTGGACATCTTCACTGGAGTGCGGCTTTACTTGCCACCCTCCACACCAGACTTCAGCCGTCTCAGACGCTACTTTGTGGCATTCGACGGGGACCTGGTACAGGAATTTGATATGACCTCAGCCACGCACGTGCTGGGTAGCAGGGACAAGAACCCTGCGGCCCAGCAGGTCTCCCCAGAGTGGATTTGGGCATGTATCCGGAAACGGAGACTGGTAGCTCCCTGCTAGGTTTGCTGTCTTCCCTCTCCCTCAGGCCATACTCTCCTTTACCATACTACTGGACTGGACTCAGGCTGGAGGCAGGTAGACACAGTATAGGGGGAATGGGGTTGCTTCTCCCAAACCCACCAGTTCTCCACGGTCTCTTCTGGACCAGGAATTAGTTGCTGTGGGTGCCACAACTGAAGTCAGTTTCTCTTGCTGGGTTTAAATAGATCTTTCAGGTCTGGGTGCTGGGTTTACCATCTTTTTGTTTTCTTTGAAAAGCAGCTTAGTTACCTTTTTTATAAATAAAGTATCTTGCAGTTGTCTTTGTCCTTTCCCCACCTACACCCCTAATAATTTCCCTAGAGATTAAGGAGTAAAGGCTGGGTTATGGCAGCTCTGTCCGCAAAGCCTTCTCTCCCGTCCTTGCCTGTTCCTTTGTACTTCCAGGCTCATTTTAAAGTCGTATTTAAAGGACTGCCCTCAGAAATGCTTCCATTTAGCAGAACTTGTGTTCGGCCGGACACCCTTTGCGAGGAACAAAGCCTCATGTGAAAGAAAACAAAATGAACTTTTTTGACTTTCTTCTCTGTGTTCTCCTATTACAGAGTGAGGATTCCCAGTTTGAAGGGAGGGGACTAGGGTCAGGTAGGACAATGGGGCCTTTATGAAGAAAGGGAAGTTACTTGGGTCACTCCTCTGGAGGGATAGAGGGCTCCAGGAAGATCTGCCTCCCCAAAACCTGGAAACAAGACTGTTCTTTAAGAATAAAAATCCACGTGGGGCTTGAGGCCAAGAACAGCCCTTGTTGCCACCAACGTGGAGACTTTGTACCGTGTCCCGTTCTTAGTGCTTGAGTGTCCCAGCCTGAAGCTGACTAAGTCACCCTGGCTGCACCTGCCAGCAGCCATGACTGTGTATGCTCTGGTGGTGGTGTCTTCCTCATGACTGGAGGAATAATTCTGTAATATTGTTGACCCCCCCCAAGTATTGGCTGATGAACGTGGGCGTCAAAGGCCAGTAGCTTTCTTGGCCTACAGAGTAAATGGACAGTATATTATGGAAGGACTTGCATCCAGCTTCCTGTTCACAATGGGAGGTTTAGGTTTCATAATCCTGGACCAATCGAATGCACTAAATATCCCAAAACTCAATCGATTTTTTTTTCTATTCATTGGATTCGTCTGTGTCCTACTAAGTTTTCTCATGGCTGGAGTATTCATGTGAATGAAACTGCCGGGCTATCTGATGGGTTAGAGTGCCTTTGAGAAGACATCAGTGCATACTGGATTTGTTCCTGTCGATGAAGTTTTACAGGCTGTACCAATCCTCCAATATGAAATGTGGGAAAGAAGGAAGAGCAGCAGTAAAAGAAATACCTAGCGAAAAACACAGGAAGCATATTGAAGCTTGGACTAGAATTTCTTCTTGGTATCAGAGAAACAAGTTTATCACAGTATTTTTTTTCCCTGCTGACCTATTGATAATACCAACAATGTTGAGTGGCATTTTTTTCTTAGTTTTTAATTTCTTAAAGAAAATATACTCCATATCTTCAAGAAAAAAAAAAAAAGAATAAAAATCCACACCTGAGAACAGATCCATACAACCTGCTTACAAAGAACAGCTCCTGTGCTACCTGAGGCTGATTTATTTGAAGAACAAAAGGAAGACAATTTAGTGTAAACAAGTGCTATTCAATGGAACTTTTTGCAGCAGTGGCAATATCCATAAATCTGCACTGTCCAACCAAACTAGCCACAGATAGCTGCTGAGCAATTGAAATGAAGCTAGCACAACTAAGGAACTGAAGTTCTTAGTTTAATTCAACTTCAAATGGTCACATGTCACTAGTGACTACCACACTGGACAGTGCAGGTATAGATGGAGCTCAAATCAGAGTCTTGAAACTTAATGGCTCTAACCTTAGGCAAGTTATGTAACATCTAAGCCTCAATCCCTCCAAGTAGAATGGGGATAGCCACTGCACCTAAATCATAGGGTTGTCCTATTGTCCTGAGCAACATTATGTAAAGCACTTAGCCCACAGCCTACCACATAGTTATCTAGAGTTGGGAACATCACCGCTGGTTTGCATGTCCAGACCCTACCTGGGAGAAGGGCCTAGCCTATGATTTTAGAACCCTCAGTTGCAGGTTTGCATGTTTCAGCTAACACTCCACTCTGAGTGCAGGCTCATCAGGACACCATACGGTTGTAAATTGGCTTCCATGTCCCAGTCCCGGCTTTTGAGGGTCAGTTCTCTCCTTATGAACAAATTAGCAGGCTCTGGGCTTGTAAGATCAAGGAGTACTGCACGACCGCCCCCGCCCGGCCCAGATTTGATCTGATTGACTTTGGCTTCCACCTACTGTTTAAAATGTGTATGTTGGAGTAGGGACAGCACAGGGGAGGGGGTTACTTTCCTGACTGTAGCCCAGGACATTTGGTGTTTTTGAATAGGCACCGTTCAGCCTGGCTTCAGTATTAGGAATAAGGTACTCTTTTTATTCCATCCTCTGTGGAGACAAAAAGCTGCTCCTCTTTTGAGTACTGACCTACATAGATTTCCATTTCTTCAGCCTCAGGCCAAACAACTGGACAGGGCAGCAGAACAAGACTGTCTCCTCAGGATCCTGCCAAAGGCACTGTCCTCTCCAACCTGGACCCAGCCCCACTTGCCCTTACTGGTTGCTTACACCCAGAGTGCACACTCACAGGAATGGGGCTCTGCTGGCTGCAGGTGATCATCTTGTCCCTTCTCTGCCTTAGTGTGTGTTATTGCCATTTCAATGTCAGTGGTTTTTTATGTATTTTCTTCCAGTCTTTGCTGCTGAGATCTGACTGTATATACTATTTTGTATCCTTTCATGTATTTCTTTCATATATTTCAATGCAACCCTCAACATCATCATCATAAATCTCTCCAGCAAAATGCTGGAGGCCTCCCTCTTCTGAACCTTTACATGCTGCTGGCTGGCATCAAGCAGAGGTCATCACTGGGCGCTGAACAGGTCAACTCCCTAGGGCAATGTGAGCAAAGTGTTGGGGCTCATCCTTGATCCTTTATGCCCTTTTGGCAAGATTCCTTTCTCAGTCACAGAGCAGATGGACACATAATTTTGTTCTCCCAGGGGCTGCATTCTTGGGAGTCTTTTCCCTGCGCCTTGGGCGCCTGGTCAGGGAGGTTTGTACAAGCCTGTGCACAACACAGCAGTCTGTCAGGAGGCTGGGCCAACCTTTTTTTTTTTTTTTTTTTTTTTTGTTAAACAGACTCTTGCTCTGTCATTCAGGCTGGAGTGCAGTGGTGCAATCTCAGCTCACTGCAACCTCTGCTTCCCGGGTTCACAAGCAATTCTCATGCCTCAGCCTCCCGAGTGGCTGAGACTTAACAGGCACACACCATCACTCCCAGCTAAGTTTTTGTATTTTTAGTAGAGACCGCGTTTCGCCATGTTATCCAGACTGGTCTCAAACTCCTGGCCTCAAGTCATCCACCCACCCCAGCCACTCAAAGTGTTGGGATTACAGGCATGAGCCATGGCACCCAGCCTGAGCCAACCTTTTCTGAGCCATAGTCCAACTGTACTACAGCTGTATCCAAAAGGTACCATGTATCTCCCAGGGTAACCTAAAGACCTAACTGGGCACACTAGCTGTCCTGATTCCTTTCCATTTCAGATCTTTAAGGCCCATCTCTTCTAGATCAGTGTAAATATCTGAACTTGGTGCTTCAACCCAATTGGTCTTGGGATTCATCCTTTTTCTACCCAGCTCTCATTCTCTTCTAGGCTATTCCATGGCCTCTTCCACATATTACATTTGTGGTCCTGGGCAAGTTACAGCAACACTGAGCATCTTGTCACTTCACCCAACCACAGGCTAATCCCAGGCCATGTGCACATCCCAGGATTAGCTTGTGGTTTATCAGTTATTTTGTCAATTTTTTGTTTGTTTGTTTGTTTGTTTAATACAGGGTCTCACTCTGTTGCCCCGGCTGGAGTGTGGTGGCAATCAGAGCTCACTGCAGCTTCAATCTCCTGGCTCAAGTGATCCTCCCACCTCAGCCTTCCAAGTAGTTGGGACTACCCACATGCACCACCATGCATGGCTAATTTTTTGTTTTTTTGGCTTTTTTGTTTTTTTAAGTAGACACGAGGTCTGACTACATTGCCCAGACTGGTCTCAAACTCCTAAGCTCAAGCAGTCTTCCCACCTTGGCTTCCTCAAGTGTTGATATTATAGCGTGAACCACTGTCAGGCTCTTTTGTCAGTGCTATCAACCTCTAACATCCTCACACCAGACAAGACAGGTGTCTGTATTAAAACTTTATTACAAAATTATAAAGCAGAGCTCTGTAACAAAATAATACACATTTGGGTTTGCTTCAACCTCCAAGTAAGTCTGAGAAAATCTTAATGTAAGCCACTTGAAGTAACAATTCACATCCAAGAAATTTCCACAAATTTATACAATGTATATTGAGCACTAGTTCCTGTACAGCTTACTCTTATTAGTTTGGATCCAACTATTCCAATGTATTATGAACCAGTCAGCTATCTGTCTTTTGAAACAAGTCTTAACTGAAATTTCAGAGCAATCAGCAAAAGCTACGGAATAATTGTAAGAATTAGATGTTTCCACGATAATTAAAACCAAGGATCCATGAGGGGCAGGAGGGAAGATTCAAAGATTTTAAAAAATTAAATTTTAGATCTTGGTTAAATATGAACTGGAATGGGATCCTGGAACTCCCAACTTTTATTTGGTGTAATAAAAATGATGCAAAAAAAAAAAAAAAAAAATCAGGGTTGTTTGACACCTTTTTTCCTAAAGGGAAACTTTCACCAAAAGGGGATAAAAGACTTAAAAGGCAAAATGAGTAAACGACCTCAGTTTTCATTCTTACTGAGGTTACTAACCAGCTATCGGTATATTATTTTCGGGTTGGAGGAGGAGGTAAGGCTTCAGCAGAGAAAGCAGGTTGTAAGTAGAGGGCCAGCTTCTGCCCTTAAGTTACTGCTAGATCTTAACTGAATTGCACATACATAGATCTGTTTTACAGAGGAACTGAGCAGCTGAATGAATGATCCTTTGCTAAATTGGTAGGCATTGTAAACGATAGTATTTACTGCCCATGAGAAAAGCAGAAAGGGATGTCTTCATGAGCAAATCTGATTCCCCCAACTCCTGCAAAGGCTGTGGTTCAGAATCAAATCATCCAGGACTTTGTATAATGTTGAGGTAAGTGGCCCAGTGTTCAGCTGACAACTACTTTATGCAGTTATTTCATTCCTCCAAAGGGGTTTAGTGGTTGGTGATGGAAGGAAAGCATAAATATATCTGTACCAATGTAATAAGTCCCTTTAGAGGTTTCCCTCTGCCATCCAGTGTCATGATTGGCTCTAGTCTCAGATTTTTCAGCTGCATGGGAGGGATAAGGGGTGGGAGTTGTCTGCCAAGGCATTTAGGGTTTGCATAGTTTATCCATTGGTAATGGGAAAACACTGCTCTCCTGATAATGTGTTTTGTGCTTGGCCACGCTTCTCCAGCAAACTCTTAAGCCCTCCAGCTCCTCTAGGGGTGTAAAGACTGTGAGGGCTCAAAAAAATCACTTACTCATTGTATGGTCCTTCCTAAAGAGCCTAGAATAAATGCTTTCTCCTCCTGGGTGTGGTGGCTCACGCTTGTAATCCCAGCACTTTGGGAAGCCAAGGTGGGCAGATCACAAGGTCAGGAGTTGGAGATCAGGCTGGTCAACATGGTGAAACCCCATCTCTACTAAAAATACAAAAATTAACCAGGTGTGGTGGCGGGCGCCTATAATCCCAGCTACTCCGGAGGCTAAGGCAAGAGAATTGCTTGAACCTGGGAGATGGAGGTTGCAGTAAGCCAAGACTGCACCACTGCACTCCAGCCTGGGCAACAGAGACTCTCAAAAAAAAAAAAAAAAAAAAGAAAAGAAAATGCTTTCTCCCTGACCTGCCCCCAAAAATCAGTAGGCTAGGAAAGGAAATGAAAGTAGGGTCTCCTTACTCCCCACCAACCTGGGAAATAAAGACTTGAACTGTCGACTCACAACAGAATCCAGTCTCATTCAGTACCTCCTGAAAGCTCTTAAGTGCTGTCTTAACGTTTGCTCTCCAGGAACTTTAAGAGAAGTCTGGCCAGAGAAGAGCACAGGCTCTTTGCCTAAATCTATTTCTTCAATGAGACCAAATTTAAAACTATCATGGATTAGGGAGGGATTTCATTCTCAGGGGAAAATGGCTTAAGACTCCTTCGAGTTAGGAAAAGGATCAGAAGCCAAGTCAATATTAAGCAGAAGGCCACTGCCTCCACCCATTGCGTCCCCTTTCCACATAAACTAAGGATGGTGCAAATCAGGTCCCAAGAGAAGCAGCAGCAGGGATTATGCACGCACTCTCCCTTGCAGACAGAAACAAATTTCCCAGCAGTTTGGGAGCCTGATGTTTTGTTGGCTCCCAGAGTTGGGTCAGGAGACCAGCAGCTTCCAATCCCAGCATTTAAGGAAGCAACTCTTAATAACTTTGAAATTTTTCTATAGCATTTGTGTTTCATTTCTCACAAAAGATAAGTTTACTGGTCTAAAATCTGTCCTAAGGACCACTATCGGTCTGGTAAACTAACATTTTTGGTCCAAAGAAATAAATGGATTTAGGCAGTGTAGCAAGAGACTTTAGCAAAGAGTTAAAGCACAGAAAGCTGGAGAGACCAGAAATTTAAATCCAAATGTGCTGGGCAGGAGGACTTCTGATTGATGAAACACATGGGCAAGCATTTCCCATGTGGGGAGGGGATGGGCTGGGTACAGGAGAGGGGGTGAAACTGTGTCTAGGTTCAGGGAGAAAGACAGGACCCAAGTTCTGGAAAGTTCTCTGTTCATCAGTTACCATCATCACTCCAAGATCACTGAACCAAGAACATACCCATGTGATTTATACAAGTTCCCACTGGCCTTGGGCTTTGTCAGCCAAGAGGTACACCCCTGTGGCAAGACAGGCATGCTCAGGGGTGACATGCATCTTGCTTGCCCTGGTCTTGGGAACACTGCAGTATTTCTACTAGCTTGCTCTTCTGCAAGCTGGCCAACCCTGAGCCCAGACACCCCAGGCTATTTCCCTGTAAGGCACTGAAGAAACCGGTGCAAGCTCTCAGGACCGGAAGACATGCACAGCTCGGATTACATACTGCCGGCAGATGGGACATTCATTCATGCGCTTGCCACACTTGGTACAGGTTACCATGTGGCCACACTCCAGCAGAACACAGTCAATGGGTGAGTCCATGCAGATCTTACACAGGTTCTCCTCCAAGCCTGATGGTACTGCTCCCCCTGTACAAACACACAGGGCAGAAAAAAAGGGGCAGAGGAGTAAGTGAGGAGACTGTCTTAAGTATATAGGGGTAACTGGGGGAGGGAGGTGGGAGATAACAGGTACACTGTGAACAAACTCCCAATGCACAGGCTTCCCTCAAATACAGCTCCTCCAAGGAAGCATTTCCTCAGTAACCAACTCGGGTTACTTGTTTAATCCACACTTCCTCCCCTCCAACAGGTATAGATTTGAAAAGTACAGTACTTGTGGATCAGATACATCCCAGAACATGAGAACTAAGACAAAGTTCTCAAAGCTTAAAAGAAATAATTTTCAGACAGCTAAGGCTATAATACAGTGAGTGTGTGAGTGGCACTTAGGGACTCATTATCCCCTGAGGCAGAACAGGCTAAAAAGATAAAACTGGTTCAGAAAAGTTTAGATAGAAATGGAACTGTGGTGAATGGTTCATTAAGGATCACATGGCTTATCTATAAACATATCCTCCATGTAATAAAGTCAAGGTTCATGGGGGACCCCTCTGCTATCTCACGAACTACTCCCAGGATTCCTAAGGAAACTTCCTGGTGGAGAAGCCTGGCAGAGATTATTGCTCCCTCTTTCTACCCCCACAAAACTTTTTTATACCCCCATGACTGCTTATCACATTGGATTAAAATTTTGAGTTTACCTACTTACTGCCCCAGTAGACTGTGAGCTCTTTAATTCTACATATTCAATCAATTTTTACAATTATATGCTTAGCATTTATTCCATGCTCCGAGGTTAGATACTCATCTTTGAAGCCCCCAGTGCCAGTCATATGGTAGGTACTCTAAATGTCTGATGAATGAACATCTTCCCAAGGGAATGACAACATCCCACATTTACTGAATGCTTACCGTGTGCTAGGCAGGGTCCTGAAAGCTTTGCATGTATTAACTCACTGAAACCTCACAAAAACTATGAAGTAGGACCTCTTGTTATTTTCATTTTATAGATGAGGCCAACCGGGGCAAAAAAATAAGTGGCTTACCCAAGGGCACACAGCTGCTAAGTCGAGGAGCCAGGATGCAAACCCAGGCAGGCTGGCCCCACAGCTCCTGCTCTAGAATGGCCTTCTGCCTAACTGCCCTAAGAGTATAAACTATCCACAGAGATCAACTGCCAAGTGCACAGAGTTCTCAATAAATGCTAACTGGCCTGTGTCACTAGCAGAATATACTGGGCATGACTAGTATCCTAGTAGAGCTGACCCAAACAGAAAAAGTCATGTTCAAAAGCCCAGCCATCTCCAACATGTCTTAAATTGTAGCCTGAAGTAGGTACCCATAAAAAGGAACTGATCTCACACAAGTCACCTCTACCATCTGGGGGTTGGCCACCCCATAGAGGAATTCTCCCTTATTGCATCTATACTTTCTCTTTTCTGGACTATTCAAAAGTTAAAAAATACTTCCCCTTAGCAGGTAGGCTGGATGTGAAAGGGAGTGAAACCTATTTGCCTCTTTTGAGGTGCTGTTGGCCCTAACAGAAGTTTAGAGACTACAAATACCTAAGATGAGTGGGAATAATTTATAATTTTCAATTACTCATTCTCTGAGGAGTAACAACAAACGCATTAACTCAGCTGTCAGCATTCTCCCAGGGAATCAGACAAAGAAAGGAAGCACCAAGTAGATCAGCCTGATCTTGGTACCAGGTGATGCTGGGGGGCGGGGTGGTGGGGGTAGGTCTAGAACTCCAAATGGTTTTGGGGAATTGAGAAAAGCTCAGCTGTTTTTTATGTCTGATGCCCATTCTGAGCAAAAGGCCATTTTACTAAATAAATTTGGGAAGTCTTCTGAAATAGTTTTAAAATGCTTGCAGGCTAGTCCAAGACTACTCTAAGAACGTTCTCTTGGGAGGGAGTTCACAACCACATACCCTTGAGGCTTTTTGAAAACACATAGCATATTTCAGAATGTCCCCACAGATGGTCAGGAGTTCTGCAGTGTGTTCTGGGAGTACCTGAGGGCCCAGCGTGGTCTTTAAGTGAATGGCAGCTGAGCTGAGATATATAGCTTATGCCCAGAGAGTAGCACATGTGTTAGCTCCAGAGTAGCTCTAACCATTACCGGCCCTGTACAAACAGGGCTGTCTTAGGTCACCACCCTTTCTTTGTGGTTAGTACCAGAAGCTGCTAAACACCCTGATTCCCCAGAAGGTGCACACAGAGACCCTCCCTACTCAGACCAGAACTGAACACACCAGGATTTTTTAAAAATGAGCTGAGTGTGATACATGCCACCCCTTCTCTGTTTTAGTGGAGACATACACATCAGTCAGGCTACCCCTGATATGCTCCACGCTGCTTCCTACACAGGGAGCACAGAGAATTTCTTTTTTTTTTTTTTTTTTGAGACGGGATCTCACTCTGTCGCCCAGGCTGGAGTGCAGTGGCGCGATCTTGGTTCTCTGCAAGCTCTGCCTCCCGGGTTCACGCCATTCTCCTGTCTCAGCCTCCAGAGTAGCTGGGACTACAGGCACCCACCACCACGCCTGGCTAATTTTTTTGTATTTTCAGTAGAAACGGGGTTTCACCGTGTTAGCCAGGATGGTCTCAATCTCCTGACCTTGTGATCCACCCACCTCAGCCTCCCAAAGTGCTGAGATTACAGGCGTGAGCCACCATGGCTGGCCTCAGAGAGAATTTCTAAAGATGGTGAGAGGCCCCCTGGGTCTCTGTGAGTTTCCCACACACCCTCTCTCTGGAGGCTGAAATGCTCAGAATTCTTAAGACTACTAAAGGGATTGGGGTTGAAGAGGACAAAAGAGCCTAAACCCATTCCCAAACAGAAACAACTACATACCATTTTGGTCTTCGGCACCACTGACTGAAAAGGAAAGAGAAGGATGTCTGAATAGGTGATGGCATGATGGTACAAACAAAGTCTCTTACTGCCCTGACATCGTTTCTGAACTCTTACCACTCCCTGCTGGGAACCAGGCTTGCCAAGAGCCTAAATGGACATCAGCCCTCTTTACTCACTATACATGCTCAGAACTCACACAAAGCATCTGATCTGTTTGGTTTTTTTTTTGAGATGGAGCCTCACTCTGTTGCCTAGGCTGGAGTGCAGTGGCATGATCTTGGCTCACTGCAACCTCTTTCTCCTGGGTTCAAGTGATTCTCCTGCCTCGGCCTCCCAAGTACCTGGGGACTACAGGCACATGCCACCACTCCCAGCTAATTTTTTGTTTTTGGTGGAGACGGGGTTTCACCATGTTACCTAGGCTGGTCTTGAACTCCTGATCTCAAGTGATCCACCTGCCTCAGCTTCCCAGAGTGCTGGGATTACAGGCATGAGCCATTGCACCCTGGTCTACTCTTAGAAAAATGTATTCCATCAGTTTGCACAAACTGCCAAGTAGAAGGATACTTTATATGCGCAATATGCTTTTCTATTTTGAAGCCAGCAATAAAGTCAAGAAAGAATGAACTATCTAGCTGTTTCAGTCAGTCAGGGAATCTGGATAAAATTCCCACGTGGAGTCATCTGTTCTGTTCCCCAGGTCCTGACAACTCAAGAGAAGACTCTTGAAACAATCCCAAAGGGAAAACAGACAGTAGTCCTCAGTCTGTAATCAGGTGAAGAGTCAGTCAGATGTCCCCTAACACTGATAAATTTGAGCTACTGGTAGAAGACAGCCTGAAATCTGACTTCGACCACTCTTACCAAGCAAGGAATCAGTATGTTGCTCTGTAGGAACTGAATCATTTGGGGATGGGAGGAAAGGAGAAGATTCTGTGGTGAAATAATTTCAGGAAATGCTAAGTTCAAAACAGCCAAAACACATTTCTCTTCTGCAGGACTTCACTGCCTTTAATATAAAAATCTACCATAAATCAGTAATGAAGATACAGTATGAGGTATTTTTCCCTGAACTCATTTAACCACAGACCCAGATATTTTCCTGGGCATCTGCTGAATGATACAGTGTAAAATGCCCTGGGAAATGAACAAAAGGAAAAGCCCAAGTGCAGACAGAACATATACCTTCTCCTACTATGTATGTAGATTCATTTTCTACCTCCCAAATCTTCAGAACAAGCATTCTTATGCTAAGGTAAGAAAACTTACAAGGTGGTGGTGAGTAGGGAGGGGATAGCATATGGTGAGAAAGGCTATGGACTTAGACCAGAAAATTCTCAGTTAAAACTGGGCTCTATGGTAAAAGGGTGATGCTAATAATGTCTATTTCATAGGTTGCTCTAAGGAATAAATATATGCAATGCTTAATCTAGTTTTGACACTCAACCACAAATGACAGCTATTATTAGATGGTGCAGATATGTAAGGTGTCTCCTTCCATGGCTAAAAGTGTGGAAACTGAGTCAAGTCAGTGCCATCAGGCTTTGGAATGACAGCAAACACTTCTGAGCTCTGTATAGCTACCATGCAGATAGCCCCTCACCCAGGTGCTGGAGTCCTTTCTGATCCTTGTATAGCCGAGTCACTCTCTCCATCAGCTCCCACTTCTCACAGCAGCCCTTGTAGTTGACAAAGTTGCGAGCCAAGATCTCTTTCAGCTGCCGCACTGTCAGGCCTTCAATGTCCTCCAGGTCAGTCAGGTCAGACAGAGAGGCCCTTCGGCCTGGGACGAAGCTGTCCTCTGAGTCAATAGACTGCAATGGCAAAGAAGAGATCAGTGTGCTCAGCTCTTACCTCCTCAAGCTGTTTCTCCAAGGACCCCAAAGCACTCACCACATCATAATTTCGGTGACTGACCTCATGAAAGGTAGGAACAGAGACAGGATGAGTACCTGGCATGGGGCTCTGCATTGCAAAATTTACTAGAATCTCTTCCTGACCCATGATTCTGTGCTTAGGAGCAAACAGACACAGACCAACCAATCAGTGTGACACAGTACTAGATAGAAGTATGGTAGAAGGAGCGCTGGTTTGAGTCATATGACCCTAATTTTGAATCTTGACTGCTCTGCTGGTTAATGCTAAATAATATCCAGCAAGTTGCTTACCACTCTGAGCCTGTTTGCCCCTCCATAAAGGGGAGAGAGCAGTCATACCCCACAGGGTCCTGTAGAGGTTAAATATGGCTGCACATGAAACCCAGCATGGTGCTGGCCCTTCTCCCCTGGAGACTTCTACTTGCCCACAAGAGGCACATTTCCCTGGCAAGTACTCCTCTGTACACAATCTTGGCCACAGCTCCCTGGTCTGTGCTCTGGACTGGCCCTGCCTGGTTAATTGTCTGACCTCCTTCCCTTGACAATGGCTACAGTGTGCTAGAAGCAGGAGAAAAGAACAAGATTTTCACAGCGGCAGCACAAGCCTGCCCTCTGGCAGCTCTTGGAAAGTCAAGAGACTGGAAATATAATGGGCCATGAGGCTTCTCAGTCTCCACTATGACCTCACAACTCCTTATAAACACACTGACAGCTTCACAAGTTAACCTGGAACACTAACACTAAACCCTATCCCAAAAATATAATTTCGGAAGCACTATCATCACACATTTATTCTCTCTCCACCCGAAGAGGTTCCTAAGAACACCAGTGAAAGAGCAAAGGTGAAGACACAGACCCGAGCAGAGGCCCCACCTGGGTCTCATCCTCAGCAGGTGCTCTGGCCACGCTCTCCAGGTAGACGGGTTCCTCTTGATCCTGAGACACATGGCCATTGGCCTGTGGGAAGAGAAAAGTAACATCACATCTAGAGATGTCCCAGAGATCTGCATAGCATGGGCCTCTTTTCAACTCACACAATGTCCACAATGTATTCCCATCACGCCCAGAAATCCGGAGCCTCTTAGAGCATCATTACAAAAGCCTGCTCTCTCATACCAACTTTGTCAAGCAGAGAAACAACACAAATACATTTCAATAGACAAAGCTGCCCTCTAGAACAAAATTGCATTAATTCTGCACACACCAGGATGGCAGTAGCCACCACTCACCATCAATTTAATCTCAGCTTGAGCAACACAGGTGAAGGGAAGGTCACTGTGTCCATTCCGCTGCTGGACTGCTCTCTATCTGGCATCAAGGTTTTTCTTGACACTGATCCAAAATTGCCATCCCTATCCCTGGTTCTGCTCCTCAAACCATAGTCTGCTGGGTTTTGTTTTGTTTTGTTTTTTCCCCAAACTGTTTATACCATGTTTTCCCCTCCTTCACACTAAATCTCCCTGGCTTCCTTATCTGACAGTGATGGGACAAAGTTTCCAGACCATCACCACCCTAGTCTCTTTTCTGCCTAGTAACTACTCTCACATTCTGGAAATGTGTTTCCATGTTGAGCACACTATTATTAAGTGCTATGTCTAGACCTAGTCAAAGAATATTTTAATGTATCTAAGAATCTATTAGCCTAATACTATAAAACACTGCCTATGCTTATAGAATTTCATTATGCTTAGAATTTTCACTTCTCAAAAGGTTCCTCCTGAGTACTCCTTTAGGAGGTTTGGCCAAAGAGTAGGCAGAACTGTGAGCCTCCTAATTCCATCACCATTTAAGCTACAAACCCCTCAAGTAGATCCTCTTCACCCACTACTCCCTGCATGCAAAGGGCCTGCTGTGAGCTCAGAGCAAAGAGGTGTCTGAGCTCACAGGCCTTTTCCACCAGATTCTGGGGATGCCAGTGAAGGGACAATCTGGGAAACCAAAGTCACCCACTGACCCCAGCCACTCATCCCACATTAGGATGCATAATATGAAGCTAATCAAGAGGAGGCAACCAACTGCAATGGAAATGAAAAGTAGAAATAACAAAATGCCAAGTGAAGGCAAGATCAAATGCATAGTACACATGTATAGGGATGGATCCAAATCAATGTCTTCATCAACAATGTTTTCTCTTAGCTTACTCTAGGTCCTCACTGGTCTCTCAGGCAGTGTCACCTTGGAATTACCCTGGAATCCTTCAGAGCCTAACCTGTTCCTAAGTAGATATCTTTCAGATGTCCTGTTTCCTAGAAAGAGAAACGACCTCATGCTGCAAAGCATGCTCTTGTCTTTCCAGTTTGCCCACTGGTTAAATAAAAATCCGAAACTAGTATCTGTCCACAGTTGTGCTTATTGTATACCTTCCTTGCCTAGCAACTATTGATTGCTAGGGCACTAAAGGTAGAAGAAAGAACTCTGGTTGAGCAAGTATTATAAGGAAATTGACATTCTAGGTGCAGCTCACTTGTGAACTTGTCAGACAGCACTGCGTAAGTTACTTAATTCTTCCATGCCTGTTTTTCCTGCTTGCAAAGTGCAGCTCTCACCAGAACAGCGGATGTAAGCAGACATTAAGGTCTCCTGAAAATCTCAGAGGAAAAGTACCCACTTAGATCTTGTATGTAGGGTCACCTTTAGGTGCAATCTGGAAATTTCTGGTTAATGACAGGAAGCTTATAATCTTTCATTGAAAAATCTACCTGAAGGTTTGGTTGGTTTTTTGTTTTTGTTTTCTGAGACAGGATCTCACTCTGTTGCCCAAGCTGAAGTGTGGTGGCACGATCACAGCTCACTGCAGCCTCGACCTCCCAGGCTTAAATGATCCTCCCACCTGAGCCTCTTGAGTAGCTACAGGTGCCCACCACCACGCCCAGCTAATTTTTGTATTTTTTTGTAGAGACAGGGTTTTGCCATGTTGCCAGGCTAGTCTCAAATTCCTAGGCTCAAACGATCCGCCTGCCTCAGCTTCCCAAAGTGCTGGGATTACAGGCATGAACCACCATGCCCAGCCAAGGTCCTTTACAGAAAAAGAATTCCTCAAGTTCTTTTCCTAGCTCCTTATACACAGAGTGCTCACAAAACACACACACACACACACACACACACAAGCAAAGGGAAGAATGTATAGTAGGAGTTAAAATCTGTCTAGCAGACCAAGAGTCAGAGCTTAGGAAAGAGTTAAAGTACAGCTGTGGAGAAAAACATGCTCAGGCCAAAAAGGGAGTTAAATGATTTTACTGCAGTTAAATTATGCTATCACATTGGCCTTTATGCCTCAGTGCTTGTCCAGAGCTGAATCAGGGGGCCCAGTCCTGGCAAAGGAAGTGATCATAAACAAGCAGCAGCAGCCATCCACATCATGTGTAGGAACTAACAGCACTAGCACTATACCAGCTGTAAGTGGCTCAGAGCTCTTTCAGACATGGTATCACACATTCAGATCTCTCAAGATCCTGGCAAGATCAAAAGTGGTCTGTGATTACTAACCCCATTTCATTGTTGTAGGCTCAACGTTTGCCCAAGGGGACCAAGAAGTCAGTGACAAAAGGGGATGTGGAAATTAGATCTCGTAGTTCCTAATTCCCCCATATTGCCCAAGCCCTATATCAAGGGTCCCCAACCCCTGGGCCACAGACTGGTACTGGTCCATGGCTTGTTAGGAACCCAGATGCACAGCAGGAGGTGAGTGGCTGGCAAGCGAGCATTACTGCTTGAGCTTCGCCTCCTGTCAGATAAGTGGTGGCATTAGATTGTCCTAGGAGTGTGAACCCTGTTGTGAACTGCGCATGCGAGGGATCTAGGATGCATGCTCCTTGTGAAAATCTAACTAATGCCTGATGATCTGGGTGGAACAGTTTCATCCTGAAACCAAGGCGCCCCAGTCTGCGGAAAAATGGTCTTCCAAAACCAGTCCTTGGTGCTAAAAAGGTTAGGGACTGCTGCTATAAATAACAGAGTCACTAAGGCACTTCTGCAACATCACCACTTCTTATACAACAGTTATGTCCACTGGCCTCACTCTAATCCAGGAGTTAGCTGGTCTACGTGTCCACCTTCCCTCTTCTGGGGGCTTTTTGAGAGAGTGTATTACTCATTTCTGTACTCCCCAGGCCTGGGTCATGATTCAGTTGATGTGCTGCTCTTAGCTTCCAAGCCCCCCAGGATAATGAAGAAGCAGCATACAAGTACAGCATGCCAACTACTCCTGCTTCCAGTCAGTGACTGGTAAGAGAAGCAGTGTCTTTGTCTGTTTCCCCACCCTTCCTTGCCTCCATATAGCCCTTTGCTTTCCTATATTCCTTGTGATGGTTACTAAGGAACTAAGTTCCCAATCCAGCCAATGAAGACCGGAACAAAGGAATTAAGTTGGAAGACAAATTGGACCAGAACTAAATCTGATGGCTTAATGGTTATTTTTCTCAAAATATTTCTGGAATGATGAACTTTAAAAAAATGTCTAACTAGGATATGTGTGTATTAAAAACAAAAAGCAAACAAAAAAATTTGGTACTGTGCATATCATCTCTGAAGAAAGCCAAAACATGAGTCTGATGCCCAGAAAACACTTGGCGCACCAGTAGTCAGAAAGGCTTCACATAATCAAGACACTTAGCCTTATACCCCATTCTCACAACACAGGCAGGAGAAGAAAATGAAAATGAGCCCTCAAACTGGCATGGACTGGCAAAGACTACAAATGGGCCCTTACCTGCTGATTCTCCTGAACCTGGGCTGGGGGAACAGAGGTGGCTTGTGCAGATGAAGAGGGGAGGTTGGGTGAGGTAGGTGGAACCATGCTAGAGTGAGGCTGGGTCAGGAAGGCCTGCTGCTCAGGAAAGTCTGGGGACAAGGTGGAGGCATGAGTCCTGCCCTCCTGGGAGATTATAGGCTGCTGGCCAAGGACCAAGAGCACCAGCTCTTCTTTCTCCCGGCACATTTCGGTAGAGATGTCATGGAGGCTGAGATAGTCCCTCAAGTCCTTCACCTTCATCTTCATGAGCTCCTCTCGCTGAAAGGCTGTAGCTCGAAACCGTTGGCAGAGAAGGCAGAGGCGGGGCCCATTCCCCACTTGGCTCGAACAGGTCATGCAGAAATTTTTCTTACAGTCCAAGCAGGTCTGCTGCTTAGAGGAAGAGACACAGGAAACCATGTCAGCTTGAGAGAACAAGACAGAGAGTGAGATGGGAGCTTCAGAGCTGCCAAGCCCAGCAGGATCTCCTCCAGTCATTCTTACTTTTACTAAGCTCTCTCACATAACTAAGGGTGCAAGCCACTTTCAGATTTTAGATTAAAAGCCACTCAGGGGTGGCAGACCTCCAGTGTGTATTGTGTATATCCATGTACAGGACACTTCACGTTTATTATTTAATTTGAGGCTTACTTTATTTATTGACGAAGCACCTGAGGTATTAATCAAGACTACCAGCTTTAGAATCAAAAAGTTCTGCATTTTTATTAAGCCTCCCCTCCCTTATTTCTTGCAGTATCACCTTGGGTGTGTAATTTAGCCTCTCTGTTGCTCAGTTTCCACATCTGTGAAATGGGGTTGATAACAGTATCTACCTCATGGGGTGGTTGTGAAGATTAAGAGAGAATTCATTTAGCATATCTAACACAAAATGAGTCCTCAACAAGTGTTAGCTGTTTTATTATAGCTAGGAAATATTAGCTAACGGTGAGAGCCAGGATTCAAATCCTAAACTATAATTATTTCTGCATGAAGGTTATGGTGGTTGTTACAATTAATATTAATTTACTGAAGTGCTTCTATATGCTAGCTTGTCATTTAATTCGCAAAGTAGGTATTAGTGTTCTTCCCTGATCCACAGACAAAGCAACCCAGGCTTAGGGAGATCAACTACTGTATTCAAGGTCAGGCAGTAAACAGGAGAGCTGGGATTCACACTCAAGGTCTGTCGGAGGCTAATGCTCATGATCACATTCTTCCCACCAGGCCATGCTGCAGAGCTTAGTTCCATTCAAGCACGGAACAGTTCTGAGTCAAGGGCCTGGCTTCCCATCTCCAAATTCCCCACCCACTGCCCCATCGACATAGGCTCCCCACTCCAGGAAGGTCCACTCAGAGTGCTGGGAACCCAGTGGTGCTTACGACCATATCCAAGACAAATATTTAGATAGCAACAGGAGACCGTCTGGACATCAGGGTACTCTTGTTACTGAAAGCACAGAGTGTCTCAGTTAGGCAACGGGCGCCTGATGGGCAAGCTGGTACTGCCTGGCAGCAGCTACTCTGGCAGTCACTGACAACACACGAAGGCTTACTCAGCCCACAGGAAGCAATCCTCAGCCTCTCACCCCACAGGCTGAGCAAGCACAGTGACATCTGGCTGAGCTCTGTTCTGGCCAAGAGCATGTCACACCCCCAAAAAGAGAGGTAATTCCTGAGCACACTGGGATTGGCCTCGAGGGCACCCTCACTAATCCTTTAAAGAAGTTAAAAACTTTTCATCCTGTGTTGACTTAAGTAGTAACTTAAATATTTCTGGTCCATCTTTTCAAAATATAGAAAGCTGTTCAAGCTAAAAAAGAATGCTTAAGAGACAAGATTCTCATAGTCAAGATCATAGACACTCTGGACTGAAGTAAATGTCTGCATAGTTAAGACAGTTATATGTTTTGTCTAAGTATCATTCATATAGTAAAAGGAAAAGAAAATAATATTTACCACCCAGTTTTGGCTATTAAGACTTAGAAGGCATTGCAAAGGGACATATATCAAGCTCCCTAATTCTCCACACAGTTATAACCAAACAATACACTGTTCAGAGACAGACTTAAAAGGATGCATGGCTGCACTAGCAGTGTAACGGTGTTGGCACCAGTAGCCACGCAGGCAGAAAATGGATGTTTTCAGGTATTTGGGGTTCATTCACATCTAAAGCTTTTCTATTGGGAAATGAAGTGTGCTTAGGATGACTGAGACTGAAACAAACAGGCTTCAATGTCATAAACCTGTGGGCCTGACATGGAATATTACTTAAGTCAATGCAGTTTGACAAGACCTAGCTTGACACAATTATAAAGCCTGCATTGCTCAATCAGCCAGATCCAAACAACTCTCTATTCTTTCTTCAAATGTGTGTGGCTTGTTGGATGCAAGATCAGAATGCAGACAGCAACCTAGCTTCTATACACCCACTGGCTCACAGGGGACTCTGAAATAAGCTGGCATCTGAAACACACCCTACAGGAACAGGATAGGGCTTGAGGCTAAAACCCCAGTTTGCAGTGGAAGGAGAGAACAAGAGGAAAGGAAAAAAGGGCTGTCAACAAATGCAGGCAGAATAAGCAAAGGACACACTTATGTATAAATTATACCAAATGGTTCAAAACAACTGAGTAACCAGGTAGTATGAAAGATGAATTAGTGGAGGCAACCAACGTGCCTGCAGAAATGCCCAGAGTGCACTGAGATATCCAGCATCACAGAACTGGCCATGGCACCTCAGGTGGGCACCATCCTTCAAGGATGCTGTGTGCAGGGCTCTGCTGGCTCCCGTTTGCCAACTGCCCTTCCCTTGCTCCTACTCCCTCCCACCCCTATTCCCTGGAATATGGGAAATATTACATGAGAGAATGTATATAAAACGTTAGCACAAGGTAGATGCTCCAGAAAAGGTAAAACAGTCACCTTTAATTTCTTTTCCCCTTACCGGCACCTAAGACCCAGTCCTCTCTTAACACTCTGAGATCTGAATATCACTTCCATGGCTCCAAGCATAACCTCCTCCTCCAACTGGTCCAACTAAAGAGGCTGGGTGCCAGACCCCCTCCAAAACTGTCGGTCACAGCTAAACCATAGAGAGGTATTACCAATAGAGGTGGGGTATTTGGCTTGTGGCAAAATTACAGTCTGCCATTTCTCTTTAGGACTGAAAACTCAGGGAATGCAAGGGCCACATCTTCCTTATGTTCTCTCTATAAAGTCCTGAATGTTATCTGTGCTTTGCACCCAGAAAGCAATCAGAAAATACTGACCATAATGAAGAAAAAGGAAAAGAAAAAGACAGTAGGATCCATGTAATCATTTCAATTCAAGCACTTCTAGAAAAAGACATTTTGAAAGCCCCTGGCTGTTAAATGCCAAACCCTTAAGATAAGAATGCTGATCCACTTAAGCATGAAATTACAAATGAAAAATTCTCATAGATGAAAACACCCTTAATATTCACAAAATTCGCTGTAAATTGCACAAAATTAATTCATACTTTTGTAGCAAGAAAATATTGTACCAATAATCATCTTTTACCATCCAAACTGGAATTTTTCTTCCCCTCACAGAAGCTCTTCTTGTTACACACACTTTTCTTTTGTCACATTGTATAGTGTGCACTGTCCTCACCTCCCTGTGTGACTGCAAGCTCCCTGTTAAGCAGGAATGACCTTCTTCATCTCTGCCTCCCTAACCCAGGCAATTCCTGATACACAGTAGATATTCAGTAATTCATTTTCCAATAAATAAGAAAAAAACACCTTATTTTAATCATTGCCTTGCTTCTCTAGGCACCCAGGCCTATAACTGTCATCTTCTACTCGACATGCCGAACGTCTTCTGGAGGGGGCTTTGGAATCAAGGACCTGGGTTTGAATCCCGGCTCTGTCATTTAATAACTATGTGATCTTGAGCACTACTGAAGTCAAGGGAAAAGAATGAGTATTTTAATATCTCTCATGCTATTTGTCAGGAATTTAACACATTCAATGTTCTTCTTAAATTTTAAACCCTGAGCCCTAGTTTCTCATATGTAAAATGGGATTTGGGAGATTCTAAAATGTATATCATAGCTATTGTGCGGATTAAATGAAATAAAAAAAAATTTAAATTCCTTAAACAGTCCTTTGCACATAGCAGATGGTTTAAAAGTATGATTTCCTCTCAAATTTCGCATGATCACCATTTTAACATCATATCCTATCACTTATTCTGGGCTGCAAACTTCCCATTCTGCAGAAAAATGCAGAATGCAGGAGTTCTTTATCCAGGTGAGGGTTTACCTTCTGCCCTAGTCCTGCTTGATCACAGATAACTCACTGTCTCTGGAAGAGGGTGCACACCTAGACACCATAATCCAGCCAGTAATTTTACTTCCAGCTCACTCATTTGGGAAGCATGGCTCCCAAGCATTTCAAATGAAATCTGCTACAGTAAATAAGCTCCAGTCTTTGTTATGGTCCTAATGTATCTGAGTCATCCTTAACATTGTTTTTGATAAAAAGAACAAGTTAATCTGCAATCAGGTCTTTTGTGATGGTGGCTAATGAAGTAAATAACATCAAGTGCCTACGACATTCTAAGCATTGTGCTAGGCACCCTTCATGGCTTTCTTGTCTCACTTTATTCCCACAACACTGAAAGATGAGGACAACAATCATCCCATTTTATAACAGGGAAACTGAATCTCAAGAGAGGTTAAATCATATAGCTAGTAAGCAGCAAAGCTGATAACTGAATTCAGGTCTACTGACTCCAAATCTATGCTGACATGCTTTGCTTTTGCTTTTACTTGGTTAGTTCTTCTTGAACATTTTTGTGAAAGGGACAGGTCTGGGTCACCAGCATTACACAGGGAAAGGCAAGGTTGCAGGCACTCAGAGGGGTCAGCAGTGCTTGCCCATGGTCCATAGGCTGCAGTGGCAGAGCAGGCCAAGAAGTCAGCACTCACCTTCCTGGCTGTGCTTGCAAAGTGAGCCCCACAGGACTTGCAGCTTGGTTCCAGGCCTGTTGGGGAAGGGAAGGAGCTGTACCCAGGGTTGGAATAGGCCTGCATCCTGGCTCCCTGGGGTGGTGGGACCTCTTCAGGCTGTCCATCCAGGCAGAACCAGTTGCAGCAGGTTGCCCACATGATAAAATCTGGTGCAAGGGAGGAAAGGGGAAAAGGTCAGAGTTAAGATACACCTCTACTGTCCTTTTGATGTCCGAGAGCACAGGTGAGCAGTGATACTCAATCCACACATGCCACCAAGGTAGAGGGGTGGATGTGTTTTCAAGGATCACAGATTTCTTTTTTTTTTTTTCTCCCGAGACAGAGTTTCGCTCTTGTTGCCCAGGCTGGAGTGCAGTGGTGTGATCTTGGCTCACCGCAACCTCCGCCTCCTGGGTTCAAGCAATTCTCCAGCCTCAGCCTCCTGAACAGCTTGGATTACAGGTGCCCGCCACCATGCCTGGCTAAATTTTTTCTATTTTTAATAGAGACAGGGTTTCACCACATTGGCCAGGCTGGTCTCAAACTCCTGATGTTGTGATGGGCCCACTTTGGCTTCCCAAAGTGCTAGGATTAAGGCGTGAGCCATGGCACTGGGCTGGGGAAGACTATTGTTAATTGCTTTATATAAACAATGCAACCCAGACTCAAAGAAATAAAATACATAGCTAATATATAGAGAGTTAATATACAGAGTTGAGATTCTACAAACCCAGGTTTTCTGACTCCAAACCTAACATCCTTTTCCCCATACTATGTTGTCCATTCATTGATTTCCCCTCCTGCCGGCCAGTAAAACTACTCTTACATTTGTACCCCCAATCCTAGATAAACTTCTATCACAGCACCTATTATACTTTCTTGCCCAGGTATATCTTGCTCTTTATTTTCTATTACTAAGCCATAAATTCCTCCAAGGGCAGGGAATATTCTTTCATTATGTACTGTACTGTTCCCTAGCACTATTGTCCACGTAGCAGAAGCTCAACAAATATTTGCTTCCTTCCTGAATCAGAGCCTCTGTAGGTTTATTAAGAAGTGTTCAGAGCCAGGTGTGGTGGCTCACGCCTGTTAATCCCAGCACTTTGGGAGACTGAGGCGAGTGGATAACCGGAGGTCAGGAGTTTGAGACCAGCCTGACCAACATGGAGAAACTCCATCTCTACTAAAAATACAAAATTAGCCAGGTGTGGTGGCACATGTCTGAAATCCCAGTTACTCAGAAGGCTGAGGGAGCAGAATGGCTTGAACCCAGGAGGCGGAGGTTGCAGTGACGGGAGATTACGCCACTGCACTCCAGCCTGGGTGACAAGAGTGAAACTCCATCTCAAAAAAAAAAAAAGAAGTGTTGGCCAGGTATGGTGGCTTACGCCTATAATCCTAGCACTTTGAGAAGCCAAGGTGGGAGGATCACTCGATCTCAGGAGTTCAAGACCAGTCTGGCCAACATGGCAAAATCCCATCTCTATAAAAAAATACAAAAATTAGCCAGGGGTAGTGGCACACACCTGTAATCCAGCAACTCAGGAGACTGAGATATGAGGATCACTTAAGCCTGAGAGGCAGAGGTGGCAGTTAGCTGAGATTGTGCCACTGCACTACTACACTCCAGCCTGGGTGACAAAGTGAGACCCTGTCTCAAAAAATAAAATAAAATAAAATAAAAAAGAAGTGTTGGTTTATTACTTCCATTTTACATATCAAATGCAGGTACTGGGGACAAAGGGGTGATGATTTCTACGATCAGAAAACAAAGAGGATCTGGATTGAATCCCTCAAATGTCAGAATAACCCAACAATTGTAAGAGGGCCCACTCAAATGCCAAGCATTGATGTGAGATATGAGTGTTTTTCTCAGTCGACTAAAGCAGCCAATGTAGACACATTGAGCCTGAACTCTTTGCTTACAGAGATAATAAACGAAACATTTAGTGTTATTATTCGATAATCAGTTCACACAATAGAATGCTCTGCTGCCTCCTGACTCATTGTTTTAACAAAGGCACTTTCATAAAGTGGAAGGAACTAAGAAGCCAACTGATTCAACCTGGGTCATTTTATAGAGGAAAAAAGAATGAGAACCAGCAAGGGGAAGTAACTTCCTAGGTCAAATAGCTCATAACCTTAGACCTCTTCACTTCTCTAGGTCCTTTTTAGCTTTCCAACACTGCCTCCACTGCACCTGATATAATTCTCTCCCCTGCAGGGGTCCCTGGTTAACACCTGTCTCCCCAACTTGCCTCTGACCCCGACCACAACAGGGATTGTGATAGTCTAACAGTGCCCAGTTAGACAGGTAGCTCAACAAGAACCAGCAAATAAATGAATCATATCCAATATCTAAGTCTTAACTAATCACACATTTGTTCAGTCTTCAGCACATCAAGAACATTTCTCTCTTGACTCGATATAACCTGTTTGAGGGTTCTAAGTTCCCAGAAGAGGAACTTAGTTCCCAGGAACTTAAGTTCCCAGAAGAAGAATTGCAAGTAATCTGGCCTTTACTTGCAATTAACAGTTCACATGGAATAATGAAGTAAAGAGTTCTTCACAGAGTGTGTGTATGATAAAGTAAATGAGCTCTTTGTTGGCAAGAGAATGGAGATAACAGAGGAGGAATAACCCTCTGAAATAGATATTTTGTAATTTTTTTTTTTTTTTTTTTTTTTTTTTTTTGAGACAGGGGTCTCACTCGGTCACCCAGGCTGGAGTGGAGTGGTATGATCTCAGTTCACTGCAACTGCCGCCTCCCAGGTTCAAGTGATTCTCCTGCCTCAGCCTCCTGAAGAGCTGGGATTACAGGCGTGTGTCATCATGCCCAGCTAATTTTTTTTTTTTTTTTTTTTTGAGATGGAGTCTTGCTCTGTCGCCCAGCCTTGAGTGCAGTGGTGCAATCTCGGCTCACTGCAAGCTCCACCTCCCGGGTTCACACCATTCTCCTGCCTCAGCTTCCCAAGTAGCTGGGACTACAGGCACCCGCCACCATGCCTGGCTAATTTTTTGTATTTTTAGTAGAGATGGGGGTTTCACCGTGTTAGCCAGGATGGTCTCAATCTCCTGACCTCATGATCCACCCAACTTGGCCTCCTAAAGTGCTGGGATTACAGTTGTGAGCCACCGCACCTGGCCAATTTTTGTATTTTTAGTAGAGACTGGGTTTTGTCATATTGCCCAGGCTGGTCTCAAGCTCCTGACCTCAAGTGATCCACCTGCCTCGGCCTCCCAAAGTGCTGGCATTACAGGTGTGAGTCACCATGCCCCGCCAAATTTTGTAATTCTTTAAATCACATGTTGATAGACCAATCTGAGACAGTGTGTAATAATAAAAAGAATATAGAATCTGGAATAAGAAGGCCTCAGTCCTAAGTCCTGCTCTACTACTCAAAGGCTGTGTTATCTACCTCTAACAAGTAATAGACTTTCTGTACTTCATTTTTCTCATCTGGACAGTCTGTATGCTATAAAGCACTATATAAACATTAGTTGTTGTTATCTGCATTATAACAATGCTTTTAACTACAATTTTTCTGGGAAGGCAAGGTACAAAATAAACCTAATAAACCTACAGATTTCACAACAATTACCATCTGGCTTTCCGGGCTTGTCCCCTGCAAAGAGGACAAGGTTGTAGACAATTCACTAACTTTTTTTTGGGATGGAGTCTCATTCTGTCGCCCAGGCTGGAGTGCAGAGGCGGGAGCTCAGCTCACTGTAACCTCTGCCTCCCAGGTTCAAGTGATTCTCCTGCCTCAGCCTCCCGAGTAGCTGGGATTACAGGCGCCTGCTACCATGCCTGGCTAATTTTTGTATTTAGCCAGGGCTAAATACAATACATGTTTGGGCTGAAGATAAAGGTTTGGGAACACGTGGCCCACCCGAAGTACGTAAAGCCAGAGTGGGGCCGGAGACTGATTAGATGGTCTGGGTCAGAAGAGAAGAAGGCACGGGAAAACCACATCTACAAGGCAGCAGGGGAAAGCCCACAGCAGCACAGAGGAAAAAAGAATGCTCAGAGAAGGTGGAACTGGAGAGTGTTTTTAGTTTCAAGAAGAAATTATCAACGCTGTCAAATGTCTCAGAGAACAGAATACAAGGAAGAATGCAAAATGCCCAGTGGACTAAGGTTTAGGAAAGTGTCCATATGTGTTCTCTGCCTAAGCAGTTTAGGAAGAAAGAAGCTGATAATCATAGGTTGGAAAGTGAATGAGAGTAAGAATTCACACAATTCCAAGGATAAATTATTATTTCAAGAAACTTGACTGTAAAGTGAAAGGAAGAGAGAAGGCAGTTGCTAAAGAAGATCCGGTGTCACCAGGATAAATGTAGACATATTCACAAACTGCTGAGGAGTCCCCAAAAGATTAAGAGACTGTAGAGGAAGTGAAGCTGGCAATAAATGGAAGTAGGAGTAAAGGCTGGAGTAGAAAAAGAAGTGATCTGGCTGGGCACGGTGGCTCATGCCTGTAATCCCAGCACTTTGGGAGGCCGAGGTGGGCGGATCACCTGAGGTCAGGAGTTCGAGACCAGCCTGGCCAGCATGGTGAAACCCCATCTCCACTAAAAATACAAAATTACCCAGGTGTGGTGGCACGCACCTGTAATCCAAGCTACTCAGGAAGCTGAGACAGGAGAATCACTTGAACCCGGGAGGTGAAGTTGCAGTGAGCCACCGCACTTCAGCCTGGGCATTTTGAGCAAAATGCCGTCTCAAAAATAAATAAATAGGAAAAAGAAGTCATCATGTGATCAGGATTAGGGGGTAGGTCTATTCCCAGGCAGGATAAAAGTCACTTCATTCACCAGACAGTGGGACAGAGGTGAAGGCAGGTGTAACCAAATATACGTTTATAGTATTAGCAATAGAAAAGTGGAAGTACGAAATAAACAGGAAAGGGGCTAGGCACAGTGGCTCACATCTATAATCCCAGCATGTTGGGAGGCCAAGGCAGGAGGATCGCTTGAGGCCAGGAATTCATGATCAACCTGGGTAAGACACTGAGACTCCATCTCTATAAAAAACAATAATAATAGGCCGGCCGTGGTGGCTCACACCTGTAATCCCAGCACTTTGGGAGGCCAAGGCGGGCGGATCATGAAGTCAGGAGATAGAGACCATCCTGGCTAACACAGTGAAACCCCGTCTCTACTAAAAAAATACAAAAAATTAGCCGGGTGTGGTGGCGGGCACCTGTAGTCCTAACTACTCGGGAGGCTGAGGCAGGAGAATGGCGTGAACCCAGGAAGCAGAGCTTGCAGTGAGCCGAGATCATGTCACTGCACTGCAGCCTGGGTGACAGAGCAAGATTCTGTCTCAAAAATAATAATAATAATAATAAAAATTAGCTGGGCATGGTGGCACGCACCTGTAGTCCCAGCTATGTGAGAGGACAGAGGATCACTTGAGTCCAGGAGGATGTAGTGAGCTATGATTGTGCCATAGCACACTCCAGTCTAGGCACCACAGTCTAGGCAAGTTTCTGTCTCAAAAATTAAAAAAATTAAAAAGGAAAGGGGAGATAGATTTAGCCACAAGAAAAAAGTAAACTTTTGTTCCACACAAGGAATCTACAGGTTGTAAATTTTTCCTACAAGGACTTTGCACAAAATGGGCAGACCCACCTGGTAAGGCACAATCAGTAGGAAAAACTAGAAAGTTGTATATTGTTTAAATCCATGTACTTTTTTTTTTCTTTCTTTTTTTTCTTGAGACAGAGTCTCACTCTGTCACCCAGGCTGGAGTGCAATGGCACGATCTTGGCTCACTGCAACCGCCACCTCCCATGTTGAAGTGATTCTCCTGCCTCAGCCTCCCGAGTAGCTGGGACAACAGGGAGCTACCACACCCAGCTAATTTTTGTATTTTTAGTAGAGATGGGGTTTCGCCATGTTGGCCAGCCTCATCTCGCACTCCTGACTTCAGGTGATCCACCTGCCTTGGCCTCCCAAAGTGCTGAGATTACAAGCGTGAGCCACCATGCCCGGCAAAAATCCATGTACTTTAACAAGCGCTTAGGAAGCACCAGCTATATTGTGGGTAATGGAAACACCAAAAGTGATTTCGACTAGGTCCTTGTCCTGAGGGGATCTGGGGCCTTGAAAGGCATATAACTCAACCTGAACATCTTGATACAAGACAGAAGAAAACTCTTCTTTAGCTGGAGTCAAGAGAACCCATCTTCCTCCATACTATTTTTATTCTCTTAACTTTGGTTCTAACCTTAAGTGCCTCTTCTGAACATCTCTGAAAGAAGAGCTATCAGCCTATTCAAGTATTTGGCTAATTTTAAAAAGGAGGCTGGCTGGCATGGTGGCTCAGGCCTGTAATCCCAGCACTTTGTGAGGCCAAGGTGGGTGAATCACATGGTCCCAGGAGAGCAAGACCAATCCCGGCTAACATGGTGAAACCTCGTCTCTACTAAAAATACAAAAATTAGAGGCCGGGCGCGGTGGCTCAAGCCTGTAATCCCAGCACTTTGGGAGGCCGAGACAGGCAGATCACGAGGTCAGGAGGTCAGGGAACCATCACAGCTAACTGCAGGGTGAAACCCTGTCTCTACTAAAAATACAAAAACTAGCCAGGCGAGGTGGTGAAGCCTGTAGTCCCAGCTACTCAGGAGGCTGAGGCAGAGGAGAATGGCGTGAACCTGGAGATGGGAGCTTGCAGTGAGCTGAGATCCAGGCCACTGCACTTCCAACCTGGGCGACAGAGCGAGACACCGTCTCAAAAAAAAAAAAAAAAAATTAGCTGGGCGTGGTGGCAGGCGCCTGTAGTCCCGCTACTCAGGAGGCTGAGGCAGGAGAATCACTTGAACCCGATAGGCGGAGGTTGCAGTGAGCCAAGATTGCACCACTGCACTCCAGCCTGGGCAACAGAGAGAGACTCCATCTCAAAAAAAAAAAAAAAAAGTTGCCATTCTGTTATCCCATAGTCTCCAAGTTTAGATGGAGAATGAAGTCTTATGCTAGGAATATACATATGTGGGGAAGGGGGTTATTACAGGAAGGAGCAGGTAGTGGCAAAATTCTCCAATGCTAACATACCTTAGACCTGCTCAGTCTAACAGAACAGGTTTGCCAAAGTCAGCCGACTAGGCTTTTTCTCTCTCTCTCTCTCTCTCTCTCTCTCTCTCTATATATATATATATATATATATATACTTTTTTCTTTTTTATTATTTTTTTTTGAGATGGAGTTTCACTCTTATCACCCAGGCTAGTGTTGGGACTACAGGTGTGCATCACTACACCTGGCTAATTTTGTATTTTTAGTAGAGATGCGGTTTCACCATGTTGGCCAGGCTGGTCTTGAACTCCTGACCTCAGGTGAGATACGCCTGCCTCAGCCTCCCAAAGTGCTGGAATTACAGGCATAAGCCACCACGCCTGGCCACTCTGACAGGTATTGAAACAAACAAACAAAAAAAAACATGTCCTAATGTGGTCAGTTAGAAGTACTCTCCTGCCAAACTGGAAAGCCCTAACCCTAAATAACAACTACGTTCAGGGTTATATCAGAGGGTGGAAGGAAAGAGTTTGTAACAACGCTATACAAGCTAAAATACTTTTCTCTTGGGAATACATTTTTCATTCCTCATCCCTAAATAGATAGATATACATACATGGCATTTGATATTGCTATTAAAGGACTGAAAGTGGAACTAATTGTGAGGTGTAGAAAGAATTCTCCCTAAGGTGAAAACTGAAAAAATTTCTCTCTTATCTACAAACCTCCTTCTGATGTTGAAAGAAAATGATCAGA
Organism: Papio anubis; assembly: GCF_008728515.1. NCBI lineage: Eukaryota > Metazoa > Chordata > Mammalia > Primates > Cercopithecidae > Papio > Papio anubis. The sequence goes on from NC_044992.1 coordinate 27,744,953, forward strand.
TCTTCACTCAGGGCTTGAACATTCCTTCCCAAACTCCCCTCACCCTCTTCTTAAAAGACAGACTTGGCAATTTAATCCTCAAAAACAGTGTCTAACTGCTGTCCTACAGAGCTTGCTTGAAGCCTACTAGGGTCTCCTCTTCCACTTTCCCTAAAGGGGAGAAAAATGGGAGATGTAGGGCCAGTAGTGAGTAAGAACATTTACTATTCCCTGTGGAAGAACCCTGTGATATGAGGCAAGAATGGCTAGCTAGCATGTAGGATTTTGTCAGCTTGATAGGTATGCTAGTATTTCTTGGGAGACTTAGCCCTGCTGAACAGGAAAATAACAGTGTTAATAACAGAATAAAATAAATTACCTATTCCAGGTAGGCTTGGTACAGTCATAGTTAGAGGCAAGAGAGTAGATAATGTGATTTCAACCTACAAAGTCCTAGATTCCTAAGTAATTTTAAAACACTTCTCGCTTGTTCACCTGCCCAAGGCAAATAATTTAAAGTAGATCAGTGGTTGTCATGAGTCTTCCCAAGAAGGGGAGAGAGGAGTAAAAGGGCCATGCTGGTTTGCAATGTAACTCCAAAACCAGCAAAAAACTAAGGCAGTAAAAAAATCCCCAAGGTTCTCATCCAATCTATTCTGATTTTAATTAACTGCTCTGTGCACCAAGGTAGTTCTGCAACAACAGGCTTTACACAAAAGCACAGACAGCTACATCTTGGAATCAACACACTTATGGTGCACCCATTGTATAACAGTTTACAAAAATCCTTTTAAAATACCTAAATAAAATGCCCCCAAACCTTAAAGAAATGCCTTTCTGACATGGCAAATCAGAAAAGGGCTGGAAAGCAAGCCTTACAGAATCATGTCCGGTTTGTTGAGGGTGGTACATCTACTGTCACTAACATATTTCTGGAATGGTTAAAAGCATCTATCTATGTTGTTAGTGCATAAAGAAAAGTATCCCACGTTACAAATCATTAGTACAGAATGGACTTAGCTTCATCTTGTATATTATCATTAAAAAGCAATTAAAGTACAATTGCAATGGTTTTGAAAGGAAATTCTGTGAAAAGCCTATCATTAGGGCTTAGGCTAAGTCTCTAAAATAACTGATAAGTAATTACATATTTTGAGAAGTAAAGAAGAAAGTAGCTACTCTCTGCTGGAAGAATGTTTATTTGCCAGGCACCAAGATAGGTACTTTTACCTAGTGTTATCGCATGTGATCCTCATAGTTCTGGCAAGGTAGATTAGCTCTTCCCATTTTCAGGTGAGAAAAAAGGGTTCGGAGAAGTAAAGTAACTTGTTAAAGGTCACAGCTAGAGGAGAGCAAAGCCAAGATTTGAACCTTGGTCACTTAGACCTTGAAGCCCACCCTCTTGAAATGTAGTCCCGATTTAATTTAAAAAATCAATCTGTCTACCCTGTGGCCCATCCCCTCTGGCTTTTGCTTTCCATCTCTACAGGAACTTTCCTATCATCATACAGGTATGCTCCAGAATCTCCCAGATGTTAAAAACTCTTGTCATAATGGAAGTACACATTACGACCACCAAGTGTTACCACCACTGCAATAGCTAAAATGGAAAAGAGATACTAGCAAATGTTGTAAAGAGCAACTGGAGCAGCCGGGCGCGGTGGCTCACACCTGTAATCCCAGGCAGGCAGATCACCTAAGGTCGGGAGTTCAAGACCAGCCTGGACAACATGGTGAAACCCCGTCTCTACTAAAAATACAAAAACTTAGCCAGGCGTGGTGGCACATGCCTGTAATCCCAGCTATTCAGGAAGCTGAGGCAGGACAATCACTTGAACTTAGGAGGCAGAGGTTGCAGTGAGCCCAGATCGTACCATCGCACTCCTGCCTAGATGACAGAGCGAAACTCTGTCTCAAAAAAAAAAAAGGAAAAAGAGCAACTGGAACTCTAATATTGCTGGTGGAAGTATAAATCACTGCAACCAATTTGGAAATTGTGTATGTGTGTGTGTATGTGTGTACATGCACACACACATCTCTTTCCATGGCTTTGCAATTCTACATCTAGGCATATACCCAAGAGAAATTTATATTCACCGAAACAGTTTACAGGAATATCTACAGAAGCCCTACTGTAATAGCCTCAAGCTGAAAACAACTGAAGTGTCCATCAACAGTAGAATTATGATATGTTTACAGAGCAATGAGAAAAAACAAACAACTGATACATGCAATAGTACAGACGAATCTTAAGTTGAACAAAAGAAGCAGGCACAAATGAATACATGGGAAATGATTCGTTTTACGTAAAATTCAAAAACAGGCAAACTATGGTGTTCAAAATCAGGATAGTGGTCATCCTGTGAGGCAGGATTATAGATGGAAGGCAGCCCAAGGGGCTTCTGATAACATTCTGTTTCCTAATCTGAATGCTGATTATGTAGATATGTTGACTTTGTAAAAATTCATCAAACTGTACACTTATAATTTGTATGCTTCTCTAGTTACACTTGAATTAAAAGTTTTTATGTTTTTGTTTTGTTTTTTTTTGTTTTTTTGAGACAGGGTCTCTCACTCTGTTGCTCAGGCTAGAGTACAGTGATGCGACCATGGCTCACTATAGCCTGAACCTCCCAGGCTTACCTGATCCTCCTGCCACAGCATGCCGAGTCACTGGGACTACAGGCGCGCGCACCACCACACCTGATTTTTTGTATTTTTTTGTCAAGACGGGGTTTCATCAAGCTGCCCAGGCTGATCTCGAACTCCTGGGCTCAAGCAATTCACCCACCTCAGCCTCCCAAAGTGCTAGGATTACAGGCGTCGGCCTCTGCACCCGGTCTATATGACAGATTTTTTCTTTTTTTTTTTCTTTTTTTGAGACGCAGTCTCACTCCATCACCAGGCTGGAGTGCAGTGGCGTGATCTTGGCTCACTGCAACCTCCGCCTGCTGGGTTCAAGCAGTTCTCATGCCTTAGCCTCCCGAGTAGCTGGGATTACAGGCACGCACCACCAAGCCCAGCTAATTTTTGTATTTTTAGTAGAGATAGGGTTTCACCATGTTGGGCAGGATGGTCTCGATCTCCTGACCTCGTGATCCACCCACTTCGGCCTCCCAAAGTGCTGGAATTACAGGCGCGAGCCACCGCGCCCAGCCAATGACAGATTTTTTTAAAGCACCTAGTCAAATATTTGTAATTTGTAAAAAAAAAAAACCCAAAAAATAAAAAAAAAACCATTTTGACCACGCATTCTCTCCCTCCCCAGTAAAGCTCTTTTTCTGTGATCTCCTCTAAAATCAAATTCCTCCAAATATTTGACTCCACTTTTTTTTTTTTTTTTTTTTGAGACGGAGTTTCACTCTTGTTGCCCAGGCTGGAGTGCAATGGCACGATCTCGGCTCACCGAAACTTCTGCTTCCCGGGTTCAAGCAATTCTCCTGCCTCAGCCTCCCGAGTCGCTGGCATTACAGGCATACACCACCATGCCTGGCTAATTTTGCATTTTTAGTAGAGAGGGGGTTTCTCCATGTTGGTCAGACTGGTCTCAAACTCTCGACCTCAGGTGATCCGCCCACCTCGGCCTCCCAAAGTGCTGGGATTATAGGTGTGAGCCACCACGCCCGGCCGACTCCACTTTCTTAACCTCTAATTCACTATTAAACTTTCTCCAATCTATCTTGAGCCAACCACTATTCCTAATCTCTTCAAGATCACCAAGGAATTCCAAGTGGCCAGATCTAATTGACACTTCTCTATCCTCATCTTAATCTCTCAGCAATGCTGGACACAAGCGACTCTCCCCCTTTAAACATCTCTTAGCTTCCAGCACTCTGCACCCGTGGCTTTCCTCCTACCTCAAAGCCTTTTTGCTGCTTCTTAACCCTCCCTTTGTTCTTAAATGTTGTGAGTGTCCAGGCTGTCTTGGGCCTCCCTCTCCACCCATACCTCAGGTTGCTTTAAATACCTTTCTTGGCGGGGCGCAGTGGCTCAGGCCTGTAATCCCAGCACTTTGGGAGGCCAAGGCGGGTGGATCACCTGAGGTCAGGAATTCAAGACCAGCCTAGCCAACATAGTGAAACCCCATCTCTACTAAAAATACAAAAAATTTGCCAGGCATGGTGACAGGCACCTGTAGTCCCAGCTACTTGGGAGGCTGAGATAGGAGAATCACTTGAACCTGGAATGCAGAGGTTGCAGTGAGCTGAGATCATGCCACTGCACTCCAGCCTGGGTGACAGAGCAAGACTCTCTCTCAAAAACAAAAGTAAAAAAAAAAATTAAAAACACTTTTCTTAAATCAAAGATTCACAAATTCCTACCTTCATCTTCCCTGCCCCTGCTGATGGGCTAAATCATCGTCTTTCATATATTAATCACATTTCCCTCCTTAGGCCTTTTAGATTTGTTGTTTGTTCCTTCTGCCTGGATTGGTCTCCCTAGAACTTCCTATGTTTGGCTCCTTCTTGTCATCCAAACGTCAGCTTTAATGTAATTTTCTTTTTTCTTTTTTCTTTTTTTTGTGAGAGATAGGGTCTCTTTCCACACTGGAGTGCAGTGGTTTGATCACAGCTCACTGTAAGCTCGAACTCCTGGACTCTTAAGGATCCTCCTGCCTCAGCCTCCCAAAGCTCTGGGATTACAGGCGTAAGCTACCAGACCCAGCCTTTTAATGTCATTTTCTTTTTTTTTTTTTTTTTTTTTTGAGACGGAGTCTCGCTCTGTTGCCCAGGCTGGAGTGCTGTGGCCGGATCTCAGCTCACTGCAAGCTCCGCCTCCCGGGTTCCCGCCATTCTCCTGTCTCAGCCTCCCGAGTAGCTGGGACTACAGGCACCCGCCACCTCGCCCGGCTAGTTTTTTGTATTTTTTAGTAGAGACGGGGTTTCACCGTGTTAGCCAGGGTGGTCTCGATCTCCTGACCTCGTGATCCGCCCATCTCGGCCTCCCAAAGTGCTGGGATTACAGGCTTGAGCCACCGCGCCCGGCCTTAATGTCATTTTCTAATTTCACCATAACATTTGGTATTAGCTGACATTATTTGCTTACTTATTAACTGCTTTACCTAACTGGAATAGAAATCCCATGACGGCAGGGACTTTGTGCTCCACTGAATTTCCAGAGTCTAGAATGGCTTCTTGGGTAAAAGAACAGCCTCTTAACAGGTTTCCTAGCTTTAATTCTTGCCTCTATCCAACTATTTCTCCACAAGGCATCACCCACTCCCCTCCTCCCCTCAAAACACACACTTAAAGCTCTTTAACGTTGCTTGTCCCTAGAAGTGATCTTCCTTGGATGGATTATCCAAGGCATCTACCCAGTGAAAGAAACCATGTTAACTCTTTGTACATAAAAATGTTTAAAAACTCTTCAAAAAAAAAAGTTCTTTCATGGACTCTTATTGCATTTTAGAATAAAAATAATCACTTCTTACATGGTTAAAGACCCTGACCACTTCTCCAATTCATACCATGCTACTTTTCTCACTTGCTAACTTCAAGCCATAGTGGGCTGGTGTGTATAAATGGGGGAGGACTCCTCATGTAGGTGATACCTGAGATGAGACCTGAAGGCTGAGAAAGGATTCTCTTTTACTGCACCCAGCTAAAAAGTATAATTCTAAAATGATGGCTGGGGATGGTGGCTCACTCCTACAATCCCAGCACTCTGGGAAGCCAAGGCAGGCGGATCACGTGAGGTCAGGAGTTCAAGACCAGCCTAGACAACATGGTGAAACCCCGTCTCTACTAAAAACACAAAAATTAGTGGTGTGGTGGCCAGCACCTGTGGTCCCAGCTACTCGGGAGGCTGAGGGAGAAGTATCGCTTGAACCCGCAAGGCAGAGGTTGCAGTGAGCCAAGATCGCGCCACTGCACTCCAGCCTGGGCAAAAGAGCGAGACTCCCTCTCAAAAAAATAAATAAAATAAAATGCCAATGACCTACATGTTTCATAGGCCCTGCTGGCTGGAAAGCCCAAGGTCTCTCTCCTCTCTCTGGTCACCCAAAGCTTGGGTTTCTTACCACCCAAGGCCCTTGGTGGGACAGGCCCTGACACAGCTGATTTATACCAACAACATAATTTTAAAAATCACAATGTCCTGAGAACTCACCTGAAATTTAAAATCATCTCTTAGCTTGGAAGGCTGCTTACTTTTAAAATAAATTAGTCTGGCAAGCAACTTGAAATCCTTTGAAACTGTTTACTGGAATTTTGCAGTAAACCTGCCTGAGGTATCCAGCTTGACTTGTAAAGATTTAAAATGCTGGTGACAACACAATGAGCATAAAATAGGGCAACTGTTGCATTTGTAAGTAAGCAGCCTGCTGAGTAAACCATACTACTAACTGGTCTCATGTGCTGGGGGTGGGACAATGAAGCATGTTCTCTGTGATAGTGAGATTATTTCTGAGATATTTATTTTAAAATAAATAATTCAGTGGACAGGTGCAGTGGCTCACACCTGTAATCCCAGCACTTTGGGAGGCCAAGGTGGGCGGATCACCTGAGACCAGGAGTTCGAGACCAGTCTGACCAACATGGTGAAACCCCATCTCTACTAAAAATACAAAAAATTAGCTGGGTGTAGTGGCGTGCACCCATAGTCCCAGCTACTCAGGAGGCTAAGGCAGGATAACTGCTTGAACCCAGGAGGCAGAGGTTGCAGTGAGCCAAGATCACATCACTGTACTCCAGCCTGGTGACACAACGAGACTCCATCTCCAAAGAAAAAAAAAGAAAAGAAAAGAAAAAAGAATTCAGAATACCTAAGTCACAGAGAAGACATGTATATGGTAGAACTTTAGAACCCAAGGCCTGAATTAGGATAAACAGCCCTGCTGAAATGGTACATGGGCTGGACATAAACAAGGAATATTTCACAGGCCAGAACTCAGGGGAGGAAAACATTTCCAAAGCTTTAAATACTAACAGACATTTTCTATCCTCCAAGGCAGTTCTTTGGATATGGGTAATGGATACATGCATATTTCCTAGGTAAGAATTTTATTTTAGGGCTAAAGTTTAAGAAGACAGAACAGTTGGAGAGAAAGGTGGGGGGAAAAAGGCTGTTCCCAAATATGTTTTATTCTGGCTTTAAAATCAGTCAGACCAACCTTAAATCCTGGCTCTAACATTGAATAAATGAATGAGCTTGAGTAAGTTGCCACTATGAGCTTCAGAGTAACAGGAACAAACTTCCTACACCTCACAGGCTGGACATAGAGGTGATGCTCAGTATAAAGGGGGATCATAACTTCACTGGACTTTTCAATCTTACATCAAGAGCAGAGGGCAGTAATAGACATTCAGTAAATAGCCATCATTATAATAAGGCATGGGTTCATGAGGATTAAATGTTTACCTTTGCCTCTCTCCAAACCAGCTTCCAGAGCCTCCATTCACACTGAGATGTCAGTAACATCAAAGACAACAAGGACTGGAGTCTCCTCTTTCCTTCAGTCCCCAAGTCATACTTTAATAAAGGATTGAAGCTTTAGACATGACATAATCTTCTGTGCTATTATTTCAGATGGCAGACAAGGGGAAAATTGGGGGAGTTATTCAGAACTTGGGGTTCCTGAAGTCCTTTCTCAGAAGATAACAAAGTATAAACATTACAAGACACCTAAAATGTGCCAAGTTCGTTATTATGTTTGCATCTGTTGTCTTATTTAACACAATAATCCTACAAAACTCAATTAAAATGGTCTGATTTTTGTAGGATTCAAAAGTACCTTAAGCACCTTGTACAAAGTATAATACATAGAAAAGCCATTCCTGGGACTACAGAACTTTAATTTATACATCCCATAAATCATCTGCATTTCTAGTTTCTACAAGTTCAGGGTACCAGTGATATAGACCCCCAACTTTCTAAAGATAAAGCCTTTGATATTTAAGGTGTATTTCAGTTTCTCTTCTTACTCACCTTTGCTCCAGTTGAGGAGGGGTTTCTGACTTGTCTCAACTGCAACTAATGCTCTATTTCATTGATTCATTTATTGAGACAAGTCTCTGTCACCCAGCCTGGAGTGCAGTGGCACCATCATAGCAAACTGCAGCATTGAGTGATCGTCCCACCTCAGCATCCTGAGTAGCTAGGACTACAAGTGCCCACCACCTTGCCCAGCTAAATTTTTTTTTTTTTTTTTTTTTTGTAGAGACAGGATCTCACTATGTTACCCAGACTGGTCTTTGAACTCCTAGCCTCAAGCAATCCTCCTACCTGGGCCTCCCAAAGTGCTGGGATTACAGGCAATGAGCCAGTGCACCTGGCCTACCTTCCTTTTAATAAGTGTTGTCAGCCGGGTGTGGTGGCTCATGCCTTTAATCCCAGTGAAACCTCGTCACCACTAAAAAGACAAAAATTAGCCAGGCACGGTGGTGGGTGCCTGTAATCCCAGCTACATGGAGGCTGAGGCAGAAGAATTGCTTGAACCTGGGAGGCGGAGGTTGCAGTGACCCGAGATCGCACCACTGCACTCCAGCCTGAGAGACAGAGTGAGACTCCATCTCAAAAAAAAATAAAATAAGTATTGTCACTGGGTAACTAGTAAATAATAATGAAAGCAAATCCTTAGTGCTCAGGGCCTTACTCCTTACTCTAACCTATTCTTTCAGTTCTTCCAACACCAAGGTTATTTTGGCTTTAGGAATCTCTCTCCCTCAAGCTATTCAGCTATTCAGCTATTCTCTCAGCGTGGAGCACTGTTGCCACCTCACCTCCCTTACCTATCATTTATTTACATCATTTATTTCCTCAGGGAAACCTTTCCTGATCCTGTCTGTGCTCTCATAACATCTTTTTTTTTTTTTTTTTTTTTTTTTTTTTTTTTTTTTGAGACAGGTCTCACTCTGTCACACAGGCTGGTGACATAGTGGTGCGATCACAGCTCACTGCAGCCTCAATCTCCCAGGCTCAAGTGATCCTCCCACCTCAGTCTCCCAAAGGGTTGGAATTATAGGTGTGAGCCACCATGCCTTGCTTCATAGAATCTTATACACTTCCTTATAACCAGAATTGATTTATCAGACTATTTAGCATGAATCTCCAGTACCTCTGGGGAACGTAAGAGGAACAACAGGCAAGGTCCTTGAATCTCATGATGATTACATTCTGGGGGAAAGAGCATTCTAGCAGCACTGTATCTAATCAACTGGCTAACAATTTGTATAATTCTTTTTTTTTTTTCTTTTTTTGAGACAGAGTCTCGCTCTGTTGCCCAGGTTGAAGTACAGTAGCACGATCTCAGCTCACTGCAACCTCCACCTCCCAAGTTCAAGCAATTCTCATGCTTCAGCCTCCTGAGTAGCTGGGATTATAGGCACGTGCCACCATGCCTGGCTAATTTTTTGTATTTTTAGTAGAGATGGGGTTTTACTATGTTGGCCAAGCTGGTCTTGAACTCCTGACCTCAAGTGATCTGCCCGCCTCAGCCTCCCAAAGTCCTAGGATTACAGGCATAAGCCACCATGCCCAGCCTGTATAATTCTTTTTAAACTATTTTCTTCTATATTTAGGGTGTGGAAAGTGAAACAGGAAACAAGAGTGAGTCTATTTCACAGCTTTATTCTCAGCCTTAATGCCAGGTAATCAACACATACTTGTTGAATTATTAACTAATAATAACAGCAATAGAGTGCTTTTTTAAAAAAATAGGACAGAAATTCATGCTTAAAATCGCACAATTGGCAAGGCATGGTGGCTCACACCTGTAATCGCTGAGCCTGTAAACGCCTGTAATGCACTTTGGGAGGCTGAGGCCAGCGGATCACCTGAGGTCAGGAGTTTGAGACCAGCCTGACCAACATGGCGAAACCCCATCTCTACTACAAATACAAAAAATTAGCTGGATGTGGTGGTGCACGCCTGTAGTCCCAGCTACTCGGGAGGCTGAAGCAGGAGTATCGCTTGAACCCGCGAGGCGGAGGTTGCGGTGAGCCAATATTGTACCATGGCACTCCACCCTGGGTGACAGAGTGAGACTCTGTCTCAAAAAAAAAAAAAAAAAAAATTTAGAAACTGCACAATTATGATTCCAGGATGATCAGTAAATTAAGGATTTTAAACACATATAACCACAGCAATACCTTGAAGGAAAGACTGAAGAGAATTATTTGTCTGCTGAGATTACTTGAAAAACAAAAGAAAATAAAAATGGTTTAAATTGTTATTATAGAAGGACGAAACCAGAAAAGGAGAGCCTGGAAGAGGAATAAGACCGTCACTTCCATCTCTTACTAAAAAGACACAGAAGGCTTCAATGCCTTGACTGTTGTTTTGGATTGGAATGGTGCTGCAATGCGAACTGTAAATACAAATAAACATGAAAACAACAAATGCAGACGTAAAATAAAGACACGCTAGAAATCAAAGAAACCGACCTCTACCAGACACACCCAGGTCTGGGTGTACCTTTGCCTGCTGTTCCTGACTTACATAGCCCAAGCAAGGTAGAAGGAGAAACATAACAAAATGATAACAGGAAACGAGAGAGCAGAGGGTCTTGGAACATAAACTGTTAAAATAATAATATGAATAAGGGGGAAAGGAGAGAGATTTCACTTCCTAATAGCAATAAGTGAGCTCTTTTTCTTAAGCGGTAACTGTTAACAACTGAAAAACATACATAATAATCACAAGTTATAAATGTTCTCAGAAACTCCCTGGTTTCAACTATTCTATGACAAATATCTGCAGAGGGACCTCAGCATCTGCTATGAAGTTCAGGGAAAAGTAATTCTAACCAACGGAGCTGTGCCAAAATATCACCCCCGGGGTCTGACCAATTAAATGGCTGCTTCTTAGTGTGGAGTTTAGGAGAGATGACAGATTGAACACTGCAGCAGAGAAACCTACACTTTCATTTCAACCCAGGCATTCTGCCCCAAAGGGCGAGTCAATCAGGAAACAAAGCAGTTCAGAGTAAAGTCTTCTAACAACGTGGAAAACAGAATAAATGGACCTGCAGTTTAATTACAGCAGGATCCTTCTTCCATCGAAACTGATGACAAAGCTCATCAAGAATAAAGAGACTCTGATCCCCCTACTACTCTGGTGCAGGAAACAGGATTTACCAGATAAGCTCCTCTGTACCTTCTACTGAAGAAGCTGCTTTCACAAGATATTATCACAATGACTGACTAATGGGTAACCAGGATTTTATTTTTAAATGAAGGCAGGGACTAGGTGAAGGGGTTTCTGGCACTCCAAAGCACTGAGAAAATACAGCACTTCAGGACAGGAATTCTGTCTAGGCTCAAAATTATGCAATTTATCTTTCCAAAGTGGACTGCAGAAAAATGACTGCAGCCAAATGTACCATGGTATAGAATGAATTCTGGTGTTAACTCCTTTAATTTCCTCAAAACAATAAAACCTGCTACATTGAAAAGATCATTGAAAGGATTAAAATAATGCACGTCAAAGCATTTACCCCAGAGCCCAGCAAACAATGGGTGTTCAACAGAAATTGGCTGTAAATAATTTAAACAAAGTATTTTTTAAGGTTATTTTTGTTGTTGTTGTTGTTGTTGTTTTAACACAGAAAGGCCCAATAAGGTTCCCAACTTTTTTATTTATTTTTGAGACAGGGTCTCCCTCTGTTACCCAGACTGGAGTGCAGTGACATGGTCTTACTCACTGCAACTTCTGCCTCCTGGGCTCAAGTGCTCTCCAACCTCAGCCTCCTGGGTAGCTGGGATTACAGGCACAAACCACCATGCCCAGCTTTTTTTTTTTTTTTTTTTTTTTTTAAGACAGTCTCACTCTGTCACCCAGGCTGGAAAGCAGTGGCGTGATCCTGGCTCACTGCAGCCTCTGCCTCCCAGGCTCAAGCGATTCTCATGCCTCAGCCTTCCAAGTAGCTGGGATTACAGGCGCTCACCATCACGCCTGGCTAATTTTTGTGGTTTTAGTAGAGACGGGGTTTCACCACATTGCCCAGGCTGGTCTCAAACTCCCGACCTCAAGCAATCCACTACCTTGGCCTTCCACAGTGCTGGGATTATAGGGGTGAACCACTGCGCCCAGTCCATTAAGGTTCTTTAAAAAGACAATGTTTATCAGCTCTATTCCTCTATCTGCTTTTTAAAAATTTAGGGGCCACGCACTGTGGCTCATACCTGTAATCCCAGCACTTTGGGAGGCTGAGGCAGGTGGATCACAAGGTCAGGAGATTGAGACCATCCTGGCTAACACGGTGAAACCCCATCTCTACTAAAGATACAAAAAATTAGCCGGGCGTGGCGGCATGCACCTGTAGTCCCAGCTATTCAGGAGGCTGAAGCAGGAGAATGGCATGAACCCAGGAGACAGAGCTTGCAGTGAGCCGAGATGGCGCCACTGCACTCCAGCCTGGGTGACAGAGCGAGAATCTGTCTCAAAAATTAATTAATTAATTAAGCAGGTATGCCAATACCTCTAATCAGGCTCAATTTAGTTTTTAAACCACTCCTCTAAGAATTAAATGACTATACTTCTTCCACCAGTTCTTAATTATATAATCCCCTGAAAAACTTCTCAGAGGTGGTCAGTGGTTTATCCTCCTTGCAGCCCCAGGCTGTTAAATCTCTTCCCAATTCCACCCCATTGCTAATGAGTTTGTTACTACCCACAACTCTGCAGTCCAGCCAGTTTAGAATTTCTCCCTTAGCTCCTCAACCCTTCTCTGCCAAATTCAAAGAATGAACATACACCTCTGGTCTCCACTTGGTGCACTGTAATTGCTTGCACTGCACTGAAGTCAGATAGGATTTGGTGATAAATCCAGGATGAATTGAGACTAAGCACCCCCTTCTTCCCACAGACCTTTAGCTTGGTTTGATGTTTGATCTCAATCTGAAAATTATGCTGACTTTCTGAAATGTTTTCTGCTCCTGCCAGGAGGATGTGATCTACCCGGTATCTATGCCAAGCAGCATAAATGAATAGACATTTCTAGTTTTCCTGGTGTCATAAAAACCTTTGTATCGTCTCCAAATTCTCTCCTCGCCAGGAACACCTGTGCTCAACCTGATCTTCAGGTTTTACTATTGGCCTATATCCCACAACAAAGTGCAAAATGCCTCATATTCACCACTCTTTGATAGAGTCAAGAAAAAAGACACCTGAGCTGATAGCAGAAAGGAATGTTGTTCTCACTGCTTTCACACACAGTCACTAGAACATCCACATTGAGATATGTTGCTACTTTACCCTTTTGCTCCCGGAATTACAAAGTGGAAAGACAGACGATTTTCTTTGCAATATGGCAAGAGTACAGAATGCGCACACACACACACACACATACACACCCCACATTATCAAAACCTTCATCTGTCCCATTATAGTATCAGACCAGCAGAATGGACCTGGTTCAAGTGGTTGTGATAATCCACAAAGATCCCGAGATGACTTGAGCAGATGGTTATCCTATAACCAATCCAGTCCTCTAATGAACGTAATAAAGCACATTTCACAGTAGGAAGCAATGGGAAATGGGAGGTGGGTTCAGAAAATAGGGGCTGCTGAGATTGTTTACCAGCTGAGCGACCCCAAGCAAATTACTTACTTAATCTCTTCTCCAGAGACTTGCCAAGGGGTGAAGCAATTCAGCAGCTAGCATTAGATGCAGCCTCCAGTACTCAAGGAAAGTTTGAATTCAAAGACTTAAAAAAAGTTCACAAACACCCGGTAGTCATTTGTAAACCACGCTCAGAAAGCACTCAAAAGTTAGGCTAAAAATTCTGGAAACCAACAAAAGCAAACTGTTATTTAAAAGAATGGGCCAGGCGTGGTGGCTCACGCCTATAATCCCAGCACTTTCGGAGGCCGAGGTGGACTGATCACTTGAGGTCAGGAGTTCAAGACCAGCCTGGCCAACATGGCGAAACGCTGTCTCTACTAAAAATACAAAAATTAGCCAGAGCTGGTAGTGGGCACCTATAATCTCAGCTACTCAGGAGGCTGAGGCAGGAGAATCGCTTGAGCCATGGAGGCGGAGGTTGCAGAGAGCTGAGATCGCACCATTGCACTCCAGCCTAGGTGACAGAGTGAGATTCCATCTCCAAAAAAAAAAACAACAACAACAACAAAAAAACAATGGGCCTGTTGTAGTGGCTCACACCCGTAATCCCAGCTACTGGGTGGCTGAGGTGGGAGGATCACTTGAGCCTGGGAGATCAAGGCTGCAGTGAACTGTGATCGCACCACTGCACTCCAGCCACTGTACTCTAGCCTGGGTGACAGAGGGAGCCTCAGTCTCAAAAAATAAAAATTAAAAAATAGAAGGCAGTAGCCAGATGTGGTAGCTCACACCTGTAATCCCAGCAATGTGGGAGGCCAAGGAAGGAGAATCACCTGAGGCCAGGACTTTGAGACCAGCTCGCAGCCTGGGCAACACAGCAAGACCTCACTCTGGTGCCAAGGCTGGATGTGATGTACTCTTGGTCACTGCTGCCTTGACCTGGGCTCAGGTGATCCACCCACTTCAACCTCCTGAATAGCTGGGACTACATGCACATGCCACCATACTCAGCTATTTTTATTTTTGTAGAGACAGGTGTCTCACTATATTGCCCAGACTGGTCTCAAACTCCAGGGCTTAAGCAATCCTCCCACCTCAGCTTCCCAAACTGTTGGGATTACAGGCATGAGCCACTCCCCAGGCTCTACCAAAAAAAAAAAATATATATATATATGTATGTGTGTGTGTGTGTGTGTATATAAATAAAAGGATGGAGGCCAGGCACAATGGCTCATGTCTGTAATCCCAGCACTTTGGGAGGCCAAGGCGGGTAGATCACCTGAGGTCCGGAGGTCGAGACCAGCCTGATCAACATGGAGAAACCCCATCTGTACTAAAAATACAAAATTAGCCAGGTGTGGTGGCACATACCTATAATCCCAGCTACTCTGGAGGCTGAGGCAGGAGAATCGTTTCAACCTGGGAGGCGGAAGTTGTGGTGAGCTGAGATCACGCCATTGCACTCCAGCCTGGGCAACAAGAGTGAAACTCTGTCTCAAAACAATAAAAAATAAATAAAAAATAAAAGGATGGTGAATTATAGGCTAAAATTTCCCACTGTTATTTTAAAAAATAGCCAAACACAGACTGAATCCCATATCTACCAAAAGTAACATCAGCAGTCAATTCAGTGGCTTCATTTTATAAATCATATGGATGCAGTATGTTATAAACTAGGAAAAACAACCATGCCCAGGAAGAAAGAATGGTCCCTAGAAGAAAGACATGCATATGGATAAAGGCAAGGGCTGTAAAGACTAGTTATGTTAGCTTCTTTTCAAACCCAAAATGGAGACTTCTTCAGCCAAGCTCAAATATTAGAAGTCTTAACTTTTTAACAGCACCAAGTTTCAAAACACAGGCATACAAGTTACAGTAGACAAACACATCCTGTTTGCACTTGACTTCCCGTTTTGGGCTATCTGATCTCTTTCCATTGCTGTACCCTAGACCTTCAACAAATAGGTAACCTTTCATATCTGCCACCAACTGGTTCACTAGACAGCATTTCAGTGACAATAAAGTACATTATTATATGAGTCAGGTAAAAGATCCACCTAACAAGCACCAAAAACCAATCATGAGTGTCTAAGACACTTTCTGGATTTCCCATGCTTTGTACTGACATCTGACTTAAGCAATAAAAACTTAACACAAACAGTGCTGAGATAAAGAAATTAACCCTGAAACAAAACTTGGAATATGAGGGCTGGAAAAAAGAGCAAGAAAAATTGAAAATGTTTTAATAATTTAATGTTAGCCCCCTTTTCAAATGCAGAATGAACGGATTCCAAGAAGGGAGTGACTGAGACAGCTAAACCGCCCTTTGGTGAAAACTGCCTCAAATCCAACCAGCTACCAACTGGACAGTCTACTTTTCAGCATTGCAAAAGCCTTCAATTTTAGACACCTAAAGCCACCATTTCAAGTGCAACTTTCCACTACTTTCAAAGATTTGGTGGTTTCCTAGGCCACATTCAGTTCTAGAAGTAAACACTGGGCAACAAATACCCCAGTTTAATGAGCAAGTCATTTAGCCTCTTTGGGTCTGTTTTCTCATCTGGAAAACAGGAAGGTTGAACTACACTCATCTCTAATGTTTTCTCCAGCTATAGAAAAAAATTGAGGATTCAATATTAACGGTTAGCAGAAGTTTCTATGGCTTCCTGCATTATTTCTTTGGTCAAATAAGATGCCTCTGACATCCCACATCCCACACTGTGAATAAAATGCCCTGATCTACCTCCCCAGTACCCAAAGATTTTTTTTCCCTTTCCCTTTCACTTGAAACATGCATCAGAAAATTTCCCTCTTGAAAGCAATACACTGACAAATTTTAAGTCCTGTTCTTTATACAAGGTCTTTTATTAAGATCTTAATGTAATCACCAGTCAATTCTTATGCTGCTCATCCGATTCATGAAGGAACTCGAGCCACAAAAGGATGGAGAAAATCCGACCAGCAGCATATGGCACACCCACACAGTAACTGCTAATGGGGAAAGAATGAGGCAAAATCTGGGTAAAAAAAAAAGGAGTGGTAAAGAGAAGTTCAGTGAGTCAGTGCAAGGGAAAACACAGGTTAATAGAAAAGAAAGAAAAGGAAATGTGAAAGGAAGAAGAAAAGCAAAAAGGGAGGGAATCTATAAACCATGACCAGAAACTTAAAAATCTGAAATTCTGTTCAGTTATTCATTCATTCACCCAATAGATATCGAATGCCCACTATGTGAAGGAACTGAACTAGACACTAGGGGAAAGACAAAGGTCAACCAGACAGATCTGCTCAGTGAGGCCATGGTCTAGTAGGAGATAGGTACATACACAAACAACTATAATAGATGGCAGAAAGTGTAATGTGCCACAAATGAGACATAAAAGAGAATTCTCTGCTATGAGACTCAGGAAGAAGTGATTACTCCCAGTGAGCGATCAGACTAGGGAGCCTTCATGAGAAGAATGCCATTCCAAGCCAAAAGCACAACAGAAACAAGGATACTCAAGTAGGAAATCAAGGACATACAGGAGCAGTGAGTAACTGGCAATAGCTAGTGATCCAGAGAGCCATGTCTAAATTGGATAGCTGGACTGGAGCCAGACTGAGTATTCAGAAACTAGCTTTAGTATCTGAATTTAAGTCTAGTGGAAGAGGAAGGGGACAGGGAGGAGTTGATAGACTAGGAGCCAGAGGAAACTCAAAAACTTAACCCATAAAATTAAGATAATAAAATCAACACAAAATCAGTGAGAACAGATATGTAAAGTTCCTCCAAAGAGAGAATATCTTCCAAACCAAAAGCAAGAAGAGAACAAAAAGGCTTGGATGACTATATGAATACACAGGTATTTAAACAAAGAATGTGACCACATCTAAGAAAGATTAGCAAAGAAATCTGGAAAAATCTAGAAAAAACAAGGAGTGGCATTTTGACTCCAGAACTGCGCAAGGCCGAGAAATACTAGAGGGAGGTGACACAACATCTCCGCAGTGGAACAAGGTGGTTATTTCATGAAGCTTAGATGGGAACAGCATATAAAGTAGCACATAGGGGTATGGGCTCTTAGAGGCAGAGGGACTTGGTTCAAATCTCAGTTCAGCATCTTATCAGCTTAAAGAGAGTCTTGGTTTCCTCATTTGTAAATTGAAGATAATTGTGGCTACTTTGCAGGAGGATCACCGGGAGAATAAAATGCCCTACTGTATGCAAAGTACTTAATACAATACCAGGTATTATGGGAGACAATCAATAATCTTTTTTGTAACTGTATTCTGCCCTAAAAGCCATTCTATCTTATAAATCCATGCTCACCAAGCAAGCTTGATATTATTAAATTTGATTGCCAGATCTCTTGATACTGAAAAGTAATTATCCTAACAAATTCCAGAATCCTCTTAACAGAAAAGGAATCCTTCATTCTAAAATAATAAATTGGCATTCCATTCTGAGCTCAATCACTCAAGTCTGAATACAATCCTGTCTTCAAGACTAATTATTTCCAGGTTCTCAACAAAATACATTTTCTGACCCAAGACTAGACTGATGACACAGTGACCAAAATCCTGAGGGGTCATCCTGAGAAGCTAGATTGGCATCACCCTGGCCAGCCCTACCTAACTTGTATAATACTTTCCCATACTTCTCCTCCACCTTCCTCTCATACCCTTCAATCACGCACTATAGTGAAGCACTTTACCTTCCTCTCTAACCGTATAGAGGTCCAATATCCCATCTTATCCATTTTTGCATTTTCCTCCATATCCCAATATAACTTGCATCAAAAGAACCACAATAAATATTTACTGTAAAACACAATTTTGCTTAACAACACAAGCCACTGCATTCCACCATTCCCACAAGCTGAGGCCTCTTTCTGATTTATTTTTCCCACATCAGATGGGTAATGCACTGACTTTGTAGTAACAAAGCTTGAGGGAGGCACATCTCATACATGTGCATGAAAATCCAATCATTACACTTATGAACAACAAAATAATCCCCTTTCTAATTTACCGAACTCTTATTCTATCCTTTTCTTCCCCCCTTCCTTCCCCTCCCCCACCTCTCCATTCCTAAACTGCCAGATTATTATAGAAAAATAAGAAGACTTTATTTAACTGGGTTGCTAACAAATTCATACAGCTGGAGCTAAGCCATCACTGGACTCTAAAAACCTTTCATTTATCTCTAGCTGATGTCCTGATAGGACTTTCCAAAAAAACAGCGTCATGCAAGGTTTAGGAGCATGGGGCCTGGGTCAGACAGAACTCATAGTCTTCTTTCTGTGTGACCTGTCAAGGTGATTAATTCCCTAAGCATCATTTTTCTCATCTGTAAAATGAAGTACCTAAATGAGGTCATTCACACAAACCCTTAACACTAGAACAGTGACCGGCTTAGAGTAGGTGCTTAGTAAATACCGATACAACAGCTTTTAAAATCTTGCCTTTACACACATGCTCCTCTATGGAAGTTTGTACAAGGCAAACTCTTTGTGATCTTCCTTTTTCTTCAATTCCCAACTTCCCTAAGAAAGTAGCTGGTACTCTGCCTTCACTTCTCCATCACATACTCATTCATAAACTCAATTTCATTCTGCAGAAAGCCCTTTCTCCATGGTCACCAATGATCTTCTAATGGATAAATGTGTGGCTCTTTCCTACATCCTCAACCTTCATGATCTCCCTGCAGCCCCATACACCCACAACCTACCCATATTCTTCCTTATGAAGCTGTCCTCAGAGGGTTACCAAGAATTATGGACAGAAATATAACTTTAATTAAGCATTAGGTCAGGTGCAGTGGCTCACCTGTAATCCCAGCACTTTGGGAGGCTGAGGTGGGTGGATCACCTGAGGTCAGGAGTTCAAGACCAGCCTGGCCAAAACGATAAAAACCCATCTCTACTAAAAATACAAAATTAGCTGAGTGTGGTGGCACACACCTGTAGTCCCAGCTACTCAGGAGGCTGAGGCAGGAGAATCACTTGAACCCGGGAGGCGGAAGTTGCAGTGAGCCAAGATCATGCCATTGCCCTCCAGCCTGGGCCACAGAGCAAAACTCCATCTCAAAGCAAAACAAAACAAATCAAAAAACACATTAATCAGGCTGGACTTTGACGCATTTCCTTGTAATGGTTAAGTCACACGGCACTAGATACTGACCATTTGCATCCCTACTGTTTCTAAAGATAGGATCTCCGACCTTAGAAGCATAAGGCTTTTTTTTAAGAATTGCTTGACATATTTTTCAGATCCCGAATTCTGGTAAAACAGCTTATGTCAACCAGTTTGAAGACCCTCAGAGAGAAACGAAATCAGCATAATACAGTTTTTTCATCTCCTGGTCCCATTACGTCACCTTTCTCTCTCTGGTCAACCAACAATCACCACACTCCAGCCCACTCCAAAATCCTTAAAAACCCTAGCTCCAAACTCCTCAGGGGGATGTATTTGCAGTTCTCTCTCATCTCCTCATTCTGCAGCCCTACAATTAAACCCCACCCCCATGTCTTGGGTATTGACTTACCACACATCAGGCAGCACACTTACTCCCAATACACTTGAATTCTCCTTATAGGCTCCTTTTCCCACATTGGCTCCCACTGCAGGCGCAGTAGCTTGACTCACCTTTGACATCAATGACCACTCTTGCTCCCTTATTTTCCTTCCCTGGTTCCTCCTTGTGCCCCCTACATAGGCCCCAGGGCTCTGTACTCCTTACTCTTCCCTCTTCCTTTCCTTCTCTAGTGAATTTTACTTCCACTTTTTTTTTCTTTTTTTTTGAGACGAAGTTTTGCCTGTTGCCCAGGCTGGAGTGCAGTGGCACGATCTCGGCTCACCACAACCTTCGCCTTCCAGGTTCAAGTGATTCTCCTGCCTCAGCCTCCCCAGTAGCTGGGATTACAGGCATGTACCACCACACCCAGCTAATTTTGTATTTTTAGTAGAGACAGGGTTTCTCCGTGTTGGTCAGGCTGGTCTCGAACTCCCAACCTCAGGTGATCTGTCCGCTTCAGCCTCCCAAAATGCTGGGGTTACAGGCGTGAGCCACCACGCCCAGCCTGGTTCTACTTTTTAAATGCATCCTGCAAGTATCCCGTTCTATGTCGACTGCCATAACCTGCCCTATCTGCCATGATCCTTCTCAAGAAGGGAGACAAACACTTCCTTACTGGTCCCTTTTTTGTGACTCTCTATTCTCTACAGAGTAGCCAGGGTATCCTTTTATTTAGAAAAAGAATCTCTGCTTGTCACTTTCTGTTTTAAGCCTTCAATGGTGTCCCACCACCTTTTTTTTTTGAGACAGAGTTTTCGCTCTTGTTACCCAGGCTGGAGTACAATGGTGCAATCTCGGCTCACTGCAACATCCACCTCCCGAATTCCAGCAATTCTCCTGCCTCAGCCTCCTGAGTAGCTGGGATTACAGGCATGAGCCACCATGCCTGGCTAAAATTTTTTGTATTTTTAGTAGAGACGGGATTTTATCACGTTGGCCAGGCTGTTCTCGAACTCCTGACCTCAGGTGATCCACCTACCTCAGCCACCCAAAGTGCTAGGATTACACATGTGAGCCACCATGCCCAGCACCACCACACTTTTGAGTGAAGGCTAAACTCACTATCTAGCCCACAAAGTCCCCATGTGATGTGGGCTCTGCCTGCCTCTCCCACTTTACCTCATGCAGCTCTCCCTCTTCACTCACCTCGCTCTGTCCTCAGTCACCTTCTTTCAATTCCTCAAAAATTATAAATTATTTATTGCCCCAGGGCCTACAAACTTGGGGTTCCTTTTCTGGCCGAAACATTCTCCTTAGCTCTTTTCACAAGACTGGCTCCTTCTCAGACTGCAGTTCACCTTCCCTATAACATAGCTGTCTGGCACACAGTAGGAGCTTACCAGGTATTTGTGAAAGGAACAGATTTCATATTCTTCAGTCAGGTAACTCCCAAAAGTGAGTATCTGGAATCAGTCTCACCCTTCAGATTTCTAAATGCCTGCTAAACCTCCATATCTCAAATTTAGTATAGAAATGTCTCATTTCTAAATGCCTGCTAAACCTCCATACCTCAAATTTAGCATACTAGATATAAAAAACCAAGCTTTCATCTTTTCCCAAATCAGTTTCTCCAGTTTTCTGAAATTACATGAGCAATATGACCCACAGTTTCCACTTCAGAACAATAAATTTCCCTTTCATTTGCTTCACCTGTCCAAAATTACAATCACCTTTAAAACTAAATTCGGCCGGGCGCGGTGGCTCAAGCCTGTAATCCCAGCACTTTGGGAGGCCGAGACGGGCGGATCACGAAGTCAGGAGATCGAGACCCTCCTGGCTAACCCGGTGAAACCCTGTCTCTACTAAGAAAATACAAAAAACTAGCCGGGCGAGGTGGTGGGCGCCTGTAGTCCCAGCTACTCGGGAGGCTGAAGCAGGAGAATGGCGTGAACCCGGGAGGCAGAGCTTGCAGTGAGCTGAGATCCGGCCACTGCACTCCAGCCTGGGCGACAGAGCCAGATTCCGTCTCAAAAATAAATAAATAAATAAAAATAACTAAATTCAAATATCACTTCATTCATTCATGCATTCAACCACTTATTCAACAAGTACTGAGTGCCTTTTATGAGGCAGACACTATGTTAGATACTCGAAAGCAAAGCAGATATATTTTTGTCTATTATATATCAAACAATCATATAAATATTGAATTATAAACTAAAAGCAATGAAGGAAAAATGCCAGAAACCATGAGAAAAAAATGAGAGGCATCAAGAAACACTGTTCTAATGATGGGCTGATTTAATGAAATATAATTTACCCTAGGCAGACTGCAAGGAAGAGCATACTAGACAAATGATTCAAACAAGTCCTAGAAGCAGGAGAGATAAGATCTATCTCAACGTACATACCATCTTGCCTTACGTATTATACCTATCTGTCCCCCGCACCACACTCATTTTACTGATAGCTACCTGAAAGAAAGGACATAGAGTGTCTCTTATGTGCTAACACAACACCCCCAGGAGATACTGAGTCATTGGTCTGGTACCTAGGAGCTTATGCTTGTAAAAAGCTCCCAGATGACTCTATATGCAGCCAAATTTGTAAATCATATGCCCAAACTACCCATTTAATAAACATGTATTGATTATTCTCTCATGAAAAATCTCTATGGTCAGTGTGGTAAACTGTATCTAAAATTGGTGGTAGGCCAGGGGCGGTGGCTCACGCCTGTAATCCCAGAACTTTCGAAGGCCAAGGTGGGCAGATCATGAGGTCAGGAGTTCAGGACCAGCCTGACCAACATGGTAAAACCCCATATCTAATAAAAATACAGAAGTTAGCCAGGCGTGGTGGCACGCAACTGTAATCCCAGCTACTCATGAGGCTGTGGCAAGAGACTCACTTGAAACCGGGAGGCAGAGGTTGCAGTGAGCTGAGATCACACCACTGCACTCCAGCCTGGGCGACAGAGTGAGACTCTGTTTCAAAAAATAAAATAAAATAAAATAAAATTGGTAGTAATAATCCAAACCACACTGCAAGCTCTTTTGCAATGTGATTTTTACCCTCTGTCCTTTAGAGGTGAAGTCAATGTCCCCTCCTCTTGTATCTGGGCAAAAGTGATGATGTATGACTGCCAGGCCTAGGTCTTAAGAGATCCTGCAGCTTCTGTTATGGCCCAGCCACCATGAAAAGGAGCTCGAGCTAGAATTTTTTTTTTTTTTTTTTTTTTTTGAGATGGTCTCAATCTGTCGCCCAGGTTGGAGTGCAATGGCACAACCTTGGCTCACTGCAACCTCTGCCTCCCGGGTTCAAGCGATTGTCCTGCCTCAGCCTCCCAAGCAGGTAGGATTACAGGTGCCCGCCACCACGCCTAGCAAATTTTTGTATTTTCAGTAGAGATGGGGTTTCACCATGTTGGTCAGGCTGGTCTGGAACTCCTGACCTCAGGTGATCCACCCACCTCGGCCTCCCAAAGTGCTGAGATTACAGGCATGAGCCACCATGCCTGGCCATTCTATATAGGTTTATGAGTGATGAGAGACCAAGAAAAAGAACTCACAGAGAACCAGGATATCCCAGCCAACAGCTAGCTCCAGAGGTATAGACCTGTGCAGCCATCTTGGATCCTACAGCTCAATCAGCATCATATGGGGCAAAAAAAATATGTCCTCCTTTCCCGAATTACTAACCACAAAATCATAGGCAATAAAATGGTTGTCATGTTATGCCACCAAAAGTCTTTGGGTAATTTGTCACACAATAGACAACTGAAACAGTCAGAAATTCAACACTCTCTTGGGCAGTCATTCAAACATTTCCCCACTTTGATGATCAAAAAACTCTTTCTCGTACTCATCAAAATTGCTCCTCCTTCAATTTAAGACCATTTCCTCTTAAATCTTTGAAGTTCATGAAGAATAATTAATAAAAATCCCCCTGGCAAAAACTATTCTTGTATTCGAAGATGATAATCAAGCTCTCCCTTAGCTTTTTCTTCTCCAGGCTAAAATCTTTCCCCCCTTTTTTAAACTTAAAATGATAAGACCTATTTTTCAACCTTTTAATCATTTTAATTATCCTCTCAAGTATGAGGGGACCAAAATTGAATGTCACATGCCAATATCTAACAGAGATTATTTCCTAGCTCTAATGGTTCATCTTTCTATAATGGAATTTCTCATAGTCCCAAATATGGCATTTTAGCACTCCAAAAATTGTGAAGTGATCTACAAAGTTACTTACTTACTATAACTATAAAAGGTTTTCTGCTCTTAACACTCAGCTTACTCCATTTTGGGATGACTGCTTTCACTCACCAGCCTGGTTTGACGCTCCACTAGGGCAGCAGGTTTTCACAACTTCCAGATATTTGAAGTATAATAGAAAAACTTGAGAGGTTGGAGTGGGCGCACCATTAATTTCAGTCAAGGTCTCTAACCACAACCAGGGCCTTCCCATAGGTCAGGCAGGTTCTGAGCACCTCCTCCTCCTACCTTGATGATAAAGTGGCCTTGTAAAAGGCAAGACCGTTAGCACTTGCCTATCGAGCAAAAGCACCATTTCTGTGGAACCTGATAGAGTATATTTAACTACTACATTAAGAGACAAACCAGTTGCTTAATGCAGTGTAAGAACCATGTTTTCTCTCTGAGTCTTACCTGAAAGTAAGTATGCTTTGGTATCAGACTAGCTTTATAATCACTGGTAAAATAGGGATAATAAATAAAGCCTACCCAACACAAATAAAACCATATGAGGGCAATAATTTTGTAAAACACCATGAAAATGTTGTAATATTGTCGGACTAGATCTCAGCAAGCCCTTTAAATCTTCAAATTAACTTTGAATGATTACTTGACGGTTGCAGGTAACATACAAAGTAAGCAGCCATGGGCTCATGTTCATCAAATAGGAATAAAAAACCATGCCATCTAACAAAAAAGCTTATGGATTTTCTAATATTGCACAGAATAACGGTTTGACCCTGGAGATCCAGGTCAGCCACTCTCTCTGATGGTGTCAAGCTCTAGTCCAGGGATACCAAGTTGAGTCAAGGAACTCAACAGTCTAGTGGAAGAGACAGACAGTGCTGTCTGTCAGAAAAGACAGAGAAGTCAGAGAAGAGGCATATATGAACTAAGTGTCCTGAGGGATGAGTATCTTTCCAGCTGGAGAAGGGAGAGTCCATTGGGAAAAGGCAGAGTCCTAAAAGACATGGTATATCCAGGGAATGTTAAAATGAGAAGTTCAGTGAAGCTGGAGAGGAGAGAAATGGCCAGGGGAGAGGGAGATAAGATGGTTAACAGCAACATGTAGGAAAGAATCCAACTGTGAAAGGTTTTAGAAGTCAAGCTAAGTGGAAAACAGAACAAATGGCACCTTAAATGAAAAG
The DNA here is from genome assembly GCF_008728515.1 of Papio anubis. Lineage (NCBI taxonomy): Eukaryota > Metazoa > Chordata > Mammalia > Primates > Cercopithecidae > Papio > Papio anubis. The sequence continues at coordinate 27,770,333 of NC_044992.1, forward strand.
ATTAGATGTTGACTTTTAAAAGATAACAGGGGCGGTAGCGTGGCTCAAGCCAACCTGTAATCCCAGCACTTTGGGAGGCGAGGCAGTGGGATCCACGAGGTCAGAAAGATCAGAGACCATCCTGGCTAACAGTGAAACCCGTCTCTACTAAAAAAATACAAAACTAGCAGGCGGTGGCGGGCGTCTGTAGTCCCAGCTACTCAGGAGGCTGAGGCAGGAGAATGGCATTAAACCCGGGAGGCGGGCTGCAGTGAGCTGAGATCAGCCACTGCCTCCAGCCTGGGCGACAGGCGAGACTCCATCTCAAAAATAAAAAATAAAAAAAAAAAAAAGATAACTTAGGCAATAATATGGAGAAGATAGGAGCAAGGTAAGACTTATGGTGGAGTGGCCATTTGATAAGGGTCTGAACTAGTAGTTACAAACTCAAATTCCTAGAGGCAATGCAGACAAAATGCTAAGTCTTCAGTGTGTAAGATGTCAGAAGATGGTGGTATCTGTACTGTTTGAAGAGTACAGGCCCTCTCTCTGATGGTGCCTAAAAGTATTCACACACAAAATTTTAAGCCCTTAGGCTGATTGACAGATTTTGAGATGGAGTCTCCTGTGCCTTGGCTGGAGTTCAGCAGCACAATCTCGGCTCACTGACACCTCCGCCTCCTGGGTTCAAGCAATTCTCTTTCCTCAGCCTGCCAAGTAGCTGGTACCACAGGCACTGGCCACCATGCTTGGCATGCTTTTTTTTTTTTTTAAATAGAGACAGGGTTTCAACATGTTGGCCAGGATGGTCTCAAACTCTCTCTCCTTTTTTTCTTTTCTTTTTTTTTTTTTTTTTGATTTGGAGTCTCGCGCCCAGGCTGGAGGCCACAATCAGTGTGATCCTCACTCCCTGCAACCTCCGTCTGGGTTCAGCCTCCTGCTTCCTTTATCCTGAGTAGCTGGGATTACAGGTGCCACCACGCCCAGCTAATTTTTTGTTGTTAGTAGAGATGGGTTTTCACCATGTTTGCCAGGCTGGTCTCAAACTCCTGACCTCAGGTTATTCACCCACCTCGGCCTCCCAAAGTGCTGTGATTACAGGTATGAGCCACCATGCCCAGCCTGATTTTAATTGTCCAGTTTTGACCTCTAGTAAATTAAGGCAATGACAGTGTGAATGAAGAAAAGCCACACATCAAACAGTACTCCAATAAAATCAACAGGGTTTAGCACATTTAAAGATGTGAAACTAAAAAGAATGAATAGGGCTGGGCACAGTGGCTCATGCCTGTAATCCCAGCACTTTGGGAGGCCAAGGCAGGTGGATCACGAGGTCAAGAGATCAAGTCCATCCTGGCCAACATGGTGAAACCCTGTCTCTACTAAAAATACAAAAATTAGCTGGGCGTGGTGCCACATGACTGTAGTCCCAGCTACTCAGGAGGCTAAGGCAGGAGAATCACTTGAACCCGGGAAGCAGAGGTTGCAGTGAGTTGAGATCATGCCACTGCACTGCAGCCTGGGCGACAGAGCAAAACTCCATCTCGGGGAAAAAAAAAAACAAGAGTCGATAAGAGGATCGGAGTTGAGAAAGTACAGTACAGGCTCTTGCTCATTCTACCCTTACTGAGAACCTACTATGTGCAACGTACCATGGATACAATTCTAACAAAGCAGACTCTGATTCTCAATACATACTATGATTGGAGTAAATACCAGGTTCTCCTGAGTACTCACCTAGCCCTGGTAAGTAAGAAGAGGTTTTGTGGAAGAGGTGACTTCTAGGCTGAAACCAGCTGGCCAGAGTAAGCTTGGGGAAGGTGTGTAAAAGAAGGCGTATATGTGCTACGGTCTGAGGTGAAAGAGAACATGGGCATTTGTTGGAATTATAAGGAGCAGAAACGTAATTTTGAAGGTGACGACCACCTAGAGATATCATAGTCTGATTAGGTGAAGGGTTCAAAAGTTTGGAGATGAAAAGCAGGAAGGAGACAGGGTAGCAGCCTGGTAGAATTAGAAATGAGGAGGTTCTTCCTATTAATTCAGAAAGGAATACAGGAACAAACTCACTGGTAAGACAGTGTTCTCTACAACTCCTATTTAGTTATTAGGAAGGCAACCAAATGCCTTCGCTTCTTTTCCTTTAACAATGGCTTAGTTTGACTAAAGTGTTTCTCATAAGACACAAAAAAAAAACAAAATACAAGAGCAAACGATGGATAAAGCTGTAAACCTAACGTTTTACTTTTCTAAGATTTATATAATCAGTGGTTTAATTGGACCTAACGCCACATCCAGAATCCAAATGAAAGAAAACTTCTGGCCGGGCGCAGTGGCTCACGCCTGTAATTCCAGCACTTTGGGAGGCTGAGGAGGGTGGGTCACCTGAGCTCCGGAGTTCGAGACCAGCCTGACCAACACGGCGAAAGCCCGTCTCTACTAAAAATACAAAATTAGCTGGGCATGGTGGCACACACCTATAATCCCAGCTACTTGGGAGGCCAAGGCAGGAGAATCACAACCCAGGAGGTGGAGGTTGCAGTGAGCTGAGATCGCGCCATTGCACTCCAGCCTAGGCAACAAGAGTGAAACTCTGTCTCAAAAAAAAAAAAACCTGACTCACTTCTGAAGACAGGATTTTCCCAGTTTCTAATGCAGCTTCATCTAGCTAATGAAATTTAAGAAAACAGTCTGAGGCTACCCGATTTTGCCAGTTTCAAAACATTGCCACGAGAGAAAGCAAGCTGTCTCTAGTTCCTGTGGCTGAGGTCGTTGGAGCCATGTTCAGATGAGATCATCGCAGGAACCAAGAGCAGTGGCTTTCATGCGAAGTGAATGGTGCCGCCTGGGGATGTATCTTTGGTAAGCAAGATTGCAACAGAGCAGGGAGTTGACTCAGGACAGTGCTGACTCATGCTGGGCAAAACTTGTATTTCCCAAACAACTCAGCCTGAACCAACCGCAATCAACTGCAACCTAGGAAAGAAGAGGCACCCCACTGATTGTTTTAAATCAAGTGCTGATTACTGGGGGCAGGTAAACCTCATTCCCCCACTGCTGGTAATTTGGCCACCTCCAGAGCCCTTACCCAAAAAGTTCCAGTGGCCAGTTTCTAAAATTCCATCTGAGAACAGGCTGGGGCTGGGGTCAGCAAGATTACTGAACATAGCAGGTTCACAGCTCTGAAGATTTCCCCAGGAGGCTGATAAAGAAGTCACTTTGCATTTACAAATTAGAACATCTGGGTCAGTGGACTCAGGGAACTTGCCCAGTCATCATTAGCCAGTCAAATCATTAGGGTGAATTTTTGTCAGTTCTAACCAGGCTCATTGTTCTTTTTTCCCACTAGGCCTCCTCTGACCTCTCTATTTCTTTAGACAACTCAAGTTCTCTCATTAAGATAGACATACTGGAATTTTTTTTTTAATCAGCTGCCACATTCTCTATGCTAAAGCCAAATCATCCACCATCACACCTACTGGATGCATAGCGAATATAGAAGTCTATGAAAATCACCTTAATACTTGCTCTGAAAAGAGAAATCCCTAAATTTATGTCAATTCTCATTTATTAGCCTGCTTATTTAAAAAAAATTAATTCTAGAATAACTGGCTCATCATCAGCTATTAATTATTGAATTTGCCCTGACAGGCTAGAATTGACATTGGTGTCATAAAAAAAAAAAAAAAAAAAAAAGACAAAGTCCTTCCTTTCTGTGTGCTTTAATTTGACAAGAGAGAAACTAAAGTTCCTATTAGATCCTTCTGTTTCCTGCTTAAAATGTATGACAGTTCCCCACGACTATCAGCTATTTCTTGGCAGGGCATTTGAGGTAGGTCTCACACGGCATGAACTCTGGATGTAGCTGCCAACTCAGCTTGTCATTCAATAATGTTAGGTTAATTAAAATGTACGTGCAGACAGAATTTGGGTTTAAAAACTATACTACTTAATACTATTCCTTTTCAAGGGGCTAGTTTTAAAAAGTTATTTATCCAACTCACTTAATTCTCCTTAATTACATTATTCCAGTAGGATAGCCATGCTGAGCTTTTATAAGGTATTATAAAATGTTTCCTGTTTTATTTCCTCCCCTTCAGTGTTTTCCTTTCAGAAAACGGCTTTGTTTAAAGAAGTTTCCTTATAGTACATGTTAATTAGTCCTTTCCAAATGATAAACACATCTTTACAGAAGCTGACAACCATTATCTCTTCAACCACACTTTAAAAAAATATTTCTGCAGTTGATGATAAGTTACAAATTCTAGTATGAAACAACTCTCAAGGTACGGACAAACATGGAACCTCCTTCAGAAAAAAAAATGATTAGAAAAGGTCCTGATCTGTTCTATATTTGTGAACTTTAAATAAAAAAGAGGGCTGGGCACGGTGGTTCACACCTATAATTGCAGCACTTTGGGAGGCCGAGGTGGGCGGATCACCTGAGGTCAGGAGTTCAAGACCAGTCTGACCAACATGGAGAAATCCCCACCTCTACTAAAAATACAAAATTAGCTGGGTGTGGTGGCACATGCCTGTAATCCCAGCTACTTGGGAGGCTGAGGCAGGAGAATCGTTTGAACCCAGGAGGCAGAGTTTGCAGTCAAGGAAGGAAGGAAAGAAGGAAGGAAGGGAGGAAGGAAGGGAGGGAGGGAGGGAGGGAGGGAGGAAATCCAGACAGTACTATACCCAGGAGACAGATACGAACTATATGAAGAGCAGACTGAAGGCCAAAGGCATGGAACTCCCAACTTGACTAAGAGAAACACCATTGAGCAAGTGAGCAGAGCTGCTGCAGCTTATCATTCCCCTCTTTGGGATTCTGATACAGTTTTAACCAACTTCCCCAAATTATGGCCACACTCCAGCCTAGTTCCTCCTTTTAAACTGGAAAAGTTGAGGATTACATTTTAGAGCTTAAAAAGGTACTTATTTGAACTAGTGGTTTCAGGCACCGGAGGTTTTATGAGGTTATCTGAAAATTATGAGAATATGAGGCTATGGAAGAAATAATAACTGTGACTTTCTGATTAAGTTTCTTCAATACATTATTTTAAAATTAGCCAGGCATGGTGGCATACACCTCTAACCCCAAATACAAGGGAGGCTGGGGCAGGAGAATTGCTTGAACCCAGGAGACGGAGGTTGCAGAGCCGAGATTGCGCCTCTGCACTTCAGCCCAGGCGACAGAAGGAGACTCTATCTCAAAACAAAAAACAACAGAAACAAAAAATACGTTATTTTAAAACTCAAGTAACTTGGCACCCAAAACTATTTATACTTTTTTTAATAGGGTGGTCCCAACAGATATTTAATGATTGTGCATATGTGTGCCTGCCCACTGTTGCACTTGAACAGAAATATGTGATGTCATTGACATCCTAGATTTACTTTCTTTTCTGCAATAGATCTTGACATTATAAACAATAAGCAGGTTTCAAAAGAGAAACTGAAATACCCATTTCTCAGGGTTCTGTAGTCTTCCAAATCCATAGAAAATTACCAAATACATATGGAAGATCTGGGAGGATGCACATGGCGGGGAAAGAACTGTAATGGGAATAAAGATCAAAGAGCTATGTTTAGCTTTGTCCAAATTACCCCCAAAAATTCAGTATATAAATTTTTTTTACAACAAGCATATATTCAAATATGATTTGGTAGTTTAAAATTCAGTTAAAATTTTAAACTTTGTATCGCTTACAAACTACTTTACTCTCACTTCACACTCTTTCCTCTCAACATCTCCCTTTTATTTACTTCCCTACCCCCAGCATCCTAAATGATACTGCACATTTCTTGTTTTTAACAAAATTAATCTTACTTGTGTCCACATCCTTTTTCTAACTGAGAAGTCGGTGAATGGATAAACGCACATTTCCAGGAACCAGTGCCTGTCTCACCTTGTTGATAATTAATGACTGCCAAATTCTAATCTTTGGTGTTCAGGAACCTTACAACCTTTTTTTCCTTTTTTTTTTTTTTTTTTTTTTAACTATAGAATATACTATTTAAGAAAAACAATATGATGGCAACCAAACATTTATCATCTAATAAATCACAGAAGTTAAGCATGAAAAATGAAGTAAACTTTATGATACTCAACAATTAATTCTAGCGGTACTTAAGAATCAACAGGGGTGCTTACTGAAAACGAACATTTCCCATCCCAGTCCCTCAGACACTCTGAATTAGCAGACATGGAGGGAGGCCGCAGAAACTGAATTTTTTTTTTTGAGACAGAATCTCGCTCTCGTCGCGCAGGCTGGAGAGTAGTGGCACAATCTCAGCTCTCTGCAACCTCCACCTCCGAGCTTCAAGCAATTCTCCTTCCTCAGCCTCCCGAGTAGCTAGGATTATAGGCGTGTGCCACCATGTCTGGCTAATTTTTGTATTTTAAGTAGAGACAGGGTTTCGCCATGTTGGCCGGGCTGGTCTCAAACTCCTGACCTCAGCTGATCCACCTGCTTCAGCCTCCCAAAGTGCTAGGATTACAGGCTTGAGTCATCATGCCCGGTCAAAACTGAATTTTTAATCAGTACCTCTCTCTTCCAAGCCTTTTTTTTTTTTTTTTTTTTTTTTTGAGACAAGAGTCTTATTCTGTCGCCCAGGTTGGAGCTCAATGTGGCACAATCTCTCGGCTCACTGCAACCTTCGCCTCCAGGTTCAAGCAATTCTCCTGCCTCAGCCTCTCAAGTAGGTGGGATTACTATGCACCACCACGCCAGGCTAATTTTTGTATTTTTAGTAGAGACGGAGTTTCGTCATGTTGGCCAGGCTGGTCTTGAACTCCCAGCCTCAAGTGATCTGCCTGTCTCAGCCTCCCAAAGTGCTGGGATTATAGGTGTGAGCCACTGTGCCCGGCCTTCCAAGCAATTCTGACACAGATGGGTCTTGAATCATGTTTTGAGAAAAAGGACACAGCTATGTTCCCTAAGCACTGTTTAGAGTAAAATGAAAAACAGTTTTTTCAAAGACTGAACAGTAGTCACACTGAGCAGGTCCTACACATAAGTCCCCTCACCCACAAGAACCACAAAAAATGTAACAAACTATATTTACTTTGTTGGTTGGACCATTATTTTCTTCAAACCTTCAGAGACAATTATCCTAACTACCATTAAGGATTTCACCTGTCACCCACAGTCTTGCTATGCTGAGACATTTTCACACCTGGATGCAATACAAGGGGCTTAATGGAATTTTTATGGCTAAAAATTAAAGTTCACTTGACTCAACAGAATAGTCAAATAAAACAAAGGAGAAAACCTCCCCCAAGGAACAGGTTGAAAGTAGAGGCTTTTGACTTCCTGATGAGCCAATTTTGTCCAGAAATTCAAACCATGGGATGCTATAAAGCTCATATGTCTTGAGAGTGCCCAAATGTCAACTTATCGCCAGAGCATCAGCCAGTGCAGGCTTACTGTAACATTTGGAAGCACAAACCTGCTGTATAAAATGGACTCTCCTGGGAGATGGAGGCTGTCACCATGGCAGAGATCATTCCGTCTTGGGGCCAGAAGGACCAGGCAGTCCCTTTAATCTTTAACGAGCCACTTTCACATTTAGATACAGGAACTGGCACTGCATGAGGCTCAACCTGCTTCACAGCACTCTGCTGCAAAACAACCCCCCAGTTGCATGAGGGCATGCCAACCCAGTCTGTCCCCACTGGTACAGTTACCAGAATCTATTCTATAATGCAATTGTGAGTACTTTATTATCCACTATGGTATAATACTTCATAGCTCAGAAAAGGTATCCAATATCAAGAGGCTAGCAACTGCCTACCTCAGGCACAATGAAATACTAGGTTCCTGCGTTAGTAATTGAAAAAGTAGCAAGCATGCAGGAAAGAATCCAGAGGGGTCAGGACCCAGCCTGAGGACCCAATGACAAGACTGGGAGAAAGGAAGTCAGCAAGAAGTTAGCAACATGACCAAACTGCTATCTTGGGCAGCTCATTTCAGAAACCCAGCAACAGAAATCTTCGAACCATTTGATAGGTATATAATTTTCTATATAAGGCTATTTCTCAGGTTTTTTTTGTTTTGCTTTTGTTTTTTTCCTTGAGCAGCCAATACAGAAGAAGGGCAGGGAAAAGACCCCTGTCATCAAATTCCATCACCTAAACTCTAATAGCCTCATAATGTAAGTGACTTAGCAGGCTCGTGTCCTATTACTACCTCGCCCCAGTAACCATACTCTCAGAAAAAAGATTCTGTAATTCAACTCTGCAGATTACCTGAATTCAAAATATACCTCTGAATTCATCTCTTCTCCTAATACACACACTCACATGCTCTGTCTCCCTGACACACATGCCCTGCCTCCAATAAGTCAAACTTCCTAAATGTCTACCCTGGTTTCCACTAATAATGCCCCAAGATTAACTTACCTTTGTTCATGTCCCCAAGTCTAGGGGGCCTTTGTCAACACGTGTTTCATCTTGAAGAGTGATTTCTAGCCAAGTAGATAAGATTACCTGTTCACCTACAGTTAATATTCAACCTGGTTTCTGCAGGCTATAGAAATAAAAGGATACAACTGCACAGCTTGAATGTCCCATCAACGTAATCAAAGTAATGGAAGAAGGAGAGAAGGCAGAAGGAGAGATTTCAAAATAAAGACTGAACTGTGCACTTCAGTAGTACTTAGGAAAACACTCCATCTGACTAAGCAGCTGATGAGTAGACAAATACCCAAAGGACTGTGCATTCTCTGAAGATTATTGTGCTCACAGTTCCCACTTCTCCCAAGGTTCTGCAAGAGATCACATCATAAAATCAGCCTTCCATTATTTATAATAAAGTGCATAGATGCATCCTAACATCCAGTATTCTACTGATTTACTCACAAACAAAGCTAAAACCTTATTTCAACTCAAACCCCTGTAACAAGGAAGAAAACGTATTTTCTTTAGGTCTTTCAAAGGTACCTCTCTCATCCCTTTTATAACAGAACAGACAAGGGTTGGAGAAAGGAACCCAAAGCTCCATCCCAGGTCCTAAATGCTTAAAAAAACTCACATTAAAAAAATGTCCCATAATACACTACCCATTTGAAAAAAAGCACTGTGAACAGCAGGGGGGAATATATATTTAGATATATATGATAGATACGCACATACACACCGAGAGAGGGAGAGAGACAACACGCACGTGCAAAAGAGCGAGCAAGCATGCACACATATACTTAACAAGTCTAAAACCATTTAATAACAGTTATTCCTAGTAGGAATGGGGGTCTAACTTCTGCTTTATGCTACTTCAGCTGGTTTTGTTTTGTTTTGTTTTTCTGAGACGGTTCTCACTCTGTTGCCCAGGCTGGAGTGCAGTGGTGTGATCACAGCTCACTGCAGCCTTGACCACCCTGGCTCAAGCAATCTCCCACCTCAGCCTCGCGAGTAGCTGAGATCACTGGTGCATGCCACCATGCCTGGCTAATTCTTTCATTATTTGTAGAGATGGGGTCTCAATATCTTTCCCAGACTGATCTCGAACACCTAGGCTCAAGCAATCCTCCTGTCTCGACCTCCCAAAGTGCTGAGATTATAGGTGTGAGCAGTTTAAGTTAATCGTATTAGAAATAAAGTACCTAAGACCACTTGATAATATAAACCAAAACAATTTGAAAAAGGTTTTAGGGCCTTTGGAAGCCAAATTTTGAGTACATTTAAAGCTACAGTCATGGAGGCAAATGTATAAAAAATTAACAAGAAATTCAGAGTTTTGAAATTGTATTATTTGTCTACGGGCAATACTGTACTAGGAGTGCTATGCTATCTATTGCTGGATAAAAAGAGTTCATCTAGGGCCTTGCTGTCAAGGAAACCATGGCAGGGGTGCTAAAAAGCCAGTCAGCAGACCATTGTGACACTGTATGGAGGCAGATTCATCCAGAGAGCTAAAAATACAACTCAAAAATCATCTATCTTGGTACCAGTACCATGCTGTTTTGGTTACTGTAGCCTTGTAGTATAGTTTGAAGTCAGGTAGCGGAATGCCTCCAGCTTTGTTCTTTTGGCTTAGGATTGTCTTGACAACGCGGGGTCTTTTTTGGTTCCATATGAACTTTAAAGCAGTTTTTTCCAATTCTGTGAAGAAAGTCATTGGTAGCTTAATGGGGATGGCATTGAATCTATAAATTACCTTGGGCAGTATGGCCATTTTCACAATATTGATTCCTCCTATCCATGAGCATGGTATGTTCTTCCATTTGTTTGTGTCCTCTTTGATTTCACTGAGCAGTGGTTTGTAGTTCTCCTTGAAGAGGTCCTTTACATCTCTTGTAAGTTGGATTTCTAGGTATTTTATTCTCTTTGAAGCTATTGTGAATGGGAGTTCATTCATGATTTGGCTCTCTGTTTGTCTGTTACTGGTGTATAAGAATGCTTGTGATTTTTGCACATTGATTTTGTATCCTGAAGGCTACAGTAACCAAAATAGCATGGTACTGGTACCAAAACAGAGATATAGACCAATGGAGCAGAACAGAGCCCTCAGAAATAATACCACACATCTACAGCCACCTGATCTTTGACACACCTGACAAAAACAAGAAATGCAGAAAGGATTCCCTGTTTAATAAATGGTGCTGGGAAAATTGGCTAGCCATAAGTAGAAAGCTGAAACTGGATCCTTTCCTTACTCCTTATACGAAAATTAATTCAAGATGGATTAGAGACTTAAATGTTAGACCTAAAACCATAAAAACCCTAGAAGAAAACCTAGGTAATACCATTCAGGAAATAGGCATGGACAAGGACTTCATGTCTAAAACACCAAAAGCAATGGCAACAAAAGCCACAACTGACAAATGGGATCTAATTAAACTTAAGAGCTTCTGCATAGCAAAAGAAACTACCATCAGAGTGAACAGGCAACCTACAGAATGGGAGAAAATTCTTGCAATCTACTCATCTGACAAAGGGCTAATATCCAGAACCTATAAAGAACTCAATCAAATTTACAAGAAAAAAACAAACAACCCCATCAAAAAGTGGGCAAAGGATATGAACAAACACTTCTCAAAAGAAGACATTCATACAGCCAACAGACACATGAAAAAATGCTCATCATCACTCACCATCAGAGAAATGCAAATCAAAACCACAATGAGATACCGTCTCACACCAGTTAGAATGGCAATCATTAAAAAATCAGGAAACAACAGGTGCTAGAGAGGATGTGGAGAAATAGGAACACTTCTACACTGTTGGTGGGACTGTAAACTAGTTCAACCATTGTAGAAAACAGTGTGGCGATTCCTCAAGGATCTAGAACTAGAAATACCATTTGACCCAGCCATCCCATTATTGGGGATATACCCAAAGGATTATAAATCATGCTGCTATAAAGACACATGCACACATATGTTTATCGTGGCACTATTCACAATAGCAAAGACTTGAAATCAACCCAAATGTCCATCAGTGACAGACTGGATTAAGAAAATGTGGCACATACACACCATGGAATACTATGCAGCCATAAAAAAGGATGAGTTTGTGTCCTTTGTAGGGACATGGATGCAGCTGGAAACCATCATTCTCAGCAAACTATCGCAAGAACAGAAAACCAAATACCACATGTTCTCACTCATAGGTGGGAACTGAACAATGAGATCACTTGGACACAGGAAGGGGAAGATCACACACCGGGTCCTATTGTGGGGAGGGGGGAGAGGGGAGGGATAGCATTAGGAGATATACCTAATGTAAATGATGAGTTAATGGGTGCAGCACACCAACATGGCACATGTATACATATGTAACAAACCTGCATGTTGTACACATGTACCCTAGAACTTAAAGTATAATAATTTAAATAAATAAATAAATAAATACCTCCTATCTTTGTCAGTCAAATCAGTTTTACTAAGTAATCTGATGAACTTAAAAACCAGATATAACACCTATTAGAATGGCTAAAATTAAAAATGGTGGCCAGCACAGTGGCCCATGCCTGTATTCGCAGCACTTTGGGAGGCCACGGCAGGTGAATTGCCTGAGGCCAGGAGTTTGAGACCAGCCTGGCCAACAGGGTGAAACCCAGTCTCAACTAAAAATACAAAAAATTAGCCAGGTATGGTGGCACGTGCCTGTAGTCCCAGCTACTCGGGAGGGTGAGGCAGGAGAATGGCTTGAACCTGGGAGGCAGAGGCTGCAGTGAGTCAAGATTATGCCACTGCACTCTAGCCTGGGCTATAGAGCAAGACTCCATCTCAAAAAAAAAAAAAAAAAATTTTAAAATGATGACAATATCAAATGCTGGTGAGGATGCAAAGAAACTGGATCTCATATACTGCTGGTGAGACTGTAAAATGGTACAGCAACTCTGGAAAAGAATTTAGCAATTTTGGCCTGGTGCAGTGGCTCACACCTGTCATCCCAGCACTTTGGGAGGCTATCATGGGCAGATCACTTGAGGTCAGGAGTTCAAGACCAGCCTGGCCAACATGGTGAAACTCCATCTCTACTAAAAATACAAAATTTGGTTGGTAGTGGTGGTGCACACCTGTAGTCCCAGCTACTTGGGAGGCCGAGGCAGGAGAATTGCTTGAACCCAGGAGGCAGAGGTTGCAGTGAGCTGAGATCACACCACTGCACTCCAGCCTGGGTAAAGGAGTCAGTGAGACTCTGTCTCAAAAAAAAAAATAGTTTAGCAATTTCTTTGGAAAACTGAACATACACTTACCTTAAGAACCAGCAATTTCATTCCTGGATGCTTAGCCCAAAGAAATTAAAACTTGAGTCCATACAAACACCTGTACACAAATGTTCATTATGGCTTCATCTGTAACAGCCCCAAACTGCTAACAACTAAAATGCCCTTCAGGTGAATAGTTAAACAGCCTGTGGTACATACACACCATGGAATACTACTCAGCGATAAAAGGAACAAACTATTGCTGCCACACAATAACTTGGATGGAGGGTGTGACACTAAGTGAAAAATGCTGGGTTCAAGACCAGCCTGGGAAACACAGTGAGACCCATCTCTACAAAAAATACATTCGAGGCTGGGCACAGTGGCTCACACCTGTAATACCAGCATTTTGGGAGGCCGAGGCAGACAAATCACTTGAGCTCAGGAGTTCAAGATCAGCCTGGGCAACATGGTGAAACTGTCTCTACAAAAAATACAAAAATTAGGTGGGTGTGGTGGCGTGCACCTGTAGTCCCAGCTACTTAGGAGGCTGAAGTGGGAGGATGGCTTGAGCTAGGGAAGCAGAGGTTGCAGTAAGCTGAGATCACGCCACTGCACTCCAGCCTGGGCGGCAGAGTCAGACACTGTCTCGAAAAAATAAAAATAAATAAATAAATAAATAAATAAAAAACAAGTTCCAATTGTTCTATGCGTATAAAAGTAAAAAACAAAAAACCCAGTCTTAAAAGGTCACATACTGGGTCACATATTGTTATGATTCCATTTCCATCATATTTCTAAAATGACAAAATTATAGAGATACCAAACAGATTACTGTTTGCCAGAGATTAGAACAGTAGGGAAAAAGGATATGTGTGATAATAAAGGAGTAGCACAAGGGGGATCTTTGTGGTGGTAGAAGAGTTACACAAATTCATACATGTGATAAAATGGCACAAAACTACACACACACACACAAGCGCACACACACAGAGCACTGTGTCAGTTTCCTGGTTTTGATATTGTACTATGGTTAAATGAGACATAACCACTGGGAGAAAAATGGGTGAAGGGTACATGGGAACTGTGTAGTGTATTTGCAACTTCCTGTGAATCTTTAATTACCTAAAAATAAAGTATAAAAAAAAAAGTGGCCGGGCGTGGTGGCTCACGCCTGTAATCCCAGCACTTTGGGAGGCCGAGGCAGGTGGATCACCTGAGGTTGAGAGTTCAAGACCAGCCTCACCAATATGGAGAAACCCCGTCTCTACTAAAAATACAAAATTAGCCAGGCGTGGTAGTGTGCATCTGTAATCCCAGCTACTCAGGAGGCTGAGGCAGGAGAATCGCTTGAACCCGGGAGGCAGAAGTTGCAGTGAGCCGAGATCGTGCCATTTCACTCCAGCTTGAGCAACAAGAGTGAAACTCCCTCTCAAAAAAAAAAAAAAAGTGCAATTATTCAGTCAACTGTCCAGCCCCTATGGGGAACTAAAAAAGGTGAAAAGTTTATAAAGTATAGCATGTTTCGTACTCTTTTGCAGTCTCTACTATGCAGGAGAGATGATTATTTAAGCATAGATTGGTTGTTGGCCCAACTACCTGAAATATATTTAGGCACTACCTGTGCCCCATTCATCACAATATTTTTATCAAGCCTCACCAAAGCCATGAGTAATGGGCCAGAAGGCTGCAGAAGTAACCAGTCCCGAATGAATGAACTCTCACTACAATTTTAGCTCAGCAGACAGTGCCTGCTATCAGAAACATCCAAAAACCACAGCAGTTAGACAAATAAGTTGTGAAAGATGTGGTTTCCAGGTAAGATATGTGACAGGCTTCTTACTGCAAATAGTTTTTCTTACTAAAGAAGTAAGACTGGTGGGAGAGATGGTGGAAAAATGAAAATAATCCTTCTTCTATGATTCTCTGGGCCCATCTTCACAGGACTTCATATGTAGTGAAGGCAGAATATTTGTCTCAAGCACAGATAACCAGCTTTTACTTTCTACACTGATTCAGGCTTCTTACTGAAAATGGTATATCACCATTTATTCCACTAACATCGCTTACAAGATGAGGCCCTATGGGGCACTAACATCTATGTATCTTAGGAGAATTCAATTCATTGGGAAGGCCTATTGACAAACAGTAAGACGCCCACCCCCAACACACACACACACACACACAAATAAAAATAAAAAATAACCACCAGTGAACTCTTCTCTAACCCAATGCTTTATTTATTTAGCCAAATGTGCTTTTAAGGGAAACTGACTTAAATATCAAAAACATTTACAATTTTAGAATAAACTATAAAACATCCTTCAGCACTAGCAAAACTAAAACTAATAAACCAATTAACAAGTACTGCTAATATCATTTTTAAATCGTATTCCACACAAGTAGGCCCATTAAAAAAGAATAGTTTTATGAATAAAAAACTATTTAAGAATTAAAAAGTGATGTTAGTGGAATAATGGTGAAACACCATTTTCAGTAAGAAGCCTGAGTCAGTGTAGAAAGTAAAAGCTGGTTATCTGGGCTTGAAGCAAATATTTTGCCTTCATTACATATGAAGTCCTGTGAAGATGGGCCCAGAGAATCATAGAAGGATTGTTTTCATTTTTCCACCATCTCTCCCACCAGTCTTCTTCTTTTGTAAGAAAAACTATTTGCAGTAAGAAGCCTGTCACGTATCTTACCTGGAAACCATATCTTTCACAACTTATTTGTCTTAACTGCGGTTTTTGGATGTTTCTGAGAGCAGGCACTGCTTGCTGAGCTAAAATTGCAGTGAGCGTTCATTCATTCTGGACTGGTTACTTCTGCAGCCCACATATTTGTAAAGACTTATTCAAAAGGTAATCATCCTGATGGAGTGTGAGGCAGCTGCCACCCAGTAGTTGACAGCTCAACATTTACAGCTGGAATGCTTCAGTTCCAACACTGTGTGGCTTTGGGCCCCCTTTAATTTCTCTGTGCGGCATTTTCACATCTGTGGAACAGAGATAACACCTACACACCTCATAGGATGGTTCGGAGGATTAAACATGTTAATACAGCAAAGTCCCTGGCACCTGGAGAGCACATAATAACTGTTGGTAATTTTCATAAAGGTAAACTATGGCACAAAGAGAAGTATCACACAGCAAAAGAAGTGCCAGACTTTTGATAAGTCTTACACAAATTCTCCCACACTTTTAGACAAGAAGACTTCCCCTAACTGCCACTGAAGAATGCATACAATTTCATTCAGAAAAAGCATCATCTGACACAGTGGAATGAGGGACACAAATCCTGCTGAGCATGCCCATTGCTTCCCTAGCTCCTGTGCCCAACACACAATTTTAATAGGAAACGGGATTGTTTGTAAAGACAGTTTTATAACATCTGTCACCAAACAACAGTGAAGTTCAAAGTGAAAATTCAAGATTTCACATAGCAGGCAGAGGGACTTTCAAAAACATCTATCCTCTCGCTCCTGTTCCCCATCCCTCTTTCCTAATCAAGGTTATAATAACCCAAGCCCTCTGTAAGCTGGCACACAAGCTAACAACATGCTACCCTGCTGAATAGTCATCAAGGAGGAAAGAAAGGCCCAGGGGGCTGCTACATTTCCATAAACCTCTCATCCTTAGTTAAAAAGGTAAATTTGTTCTAGAGATGCTTAAAGAAAAAACACTTGACTGTCATAACCTAGACACATGCAATAGCTTTCTCCCATTTCTAGTTTTGTCAACTATTCAGGGAACGACCATCCACATTTTTGGAAACAGAAACAAATTGTTTCCAAAAGTGTTAAGCAGTGCTTGTCCAAAGGCCCCCATATAGCTAGTAATTTAGACAGCTGTGTTAGGAGCCACAGAAGCTGCATTTTCTAACCAGTATTGCTTGTGAACAATTGAAACTTTCTCCAGTGCAAAGTCCATACACAGGAAGCAGTGTTCTCCAAAAACATTCAAACAGTTTCATTATTGTTTAACTACCAAAATAACAGCTCCAATAATCTATCAAGTTTGACATTTCACCCAGCTAAGCAATTAAACCAGAACGAAAAGCATGCATGGAGAGATTTGCCCGCCTGCTCCAAATCAACACTAATTTTGACATTATAACCACAAAAACTAATAATGCATCCTCGTAGACTATTCACAAAAGGCTTCTAAAAAGCAAACACAAAAGTGTCTCAAAGAAATTGCACACCCCTAAATTTTATTTTCTGTCTCCCATCCTTAAGCATCTCAACTCTGAGTTAAGTTACAGGCCAAGAAGTTAGAAACTCCTTTCCAGTATTTAGTCAAAAGAGGGGACTATGCCTCCCAATACAACTACCCAATGCAAATTCTATCAATTTATCCTTTTTTTTTTTTTTTCTGGAGACAGGTCTCCCAGGTTGGAGTGCAGTGGCATGATCTTGGCTCACTGCAATCTCTGCCTCCTATGTTGAAGGGATTCTCCCGCCTCAGCCTCTTGAGTAGCTGGGACTACAGGCGCGTGCCACCACACTGGCTAATTTTTGTGTTTTTAGTAGAGATGGAGTTTCACCATGTTGGCCAGGCTGGTCTCGAATTCCTGACCTCAAGTGATCCACCCACCTCAGGCTTCCCAAAGTGTTGGGATTATAGGCATGAGCCACCATGCCTGGCCTCAATTTATTCTTAAATATACTAAAGCTTGGCTACTGTGGACACATTGCCTATAGGGTAGCCCTGCTCTGCAAGGAGCAGTAATTTTAAAAATAATAGTAAAAAGGCCAAGCGTGGTGACTCATGCCTGTAACTGCAGCACTTTGGGAGGCCAAGGCGGGTGGATCACCTGAGTTCGGGAGTTCAGGACCAGCCTGACCAACATGAAGAAATCCCATCCACTAAAAATACAAAATTAGCCGGGTATGGTGGCGCATGCCTATAATCCCAGCTACTCAGGAGGCTGAGGTAGGAGAATTGCTTGAACTCGGGAGGCGGAGGTTGTGGTGAGCCAAAATGGCACCATTGCACTCCACCCTGGGCAACAAGAATGAAACTCCGTCTCAAATAATAATAATAATAAAAACAGTAACAGAAACAAGATGATGAAGGGAACATCATCATTTGGAAAGTGTCACAATAAGACACAACAAGGCCTAACACCTTCAGAAGTCAACCTGTGGCAAATGTGGCTATGCTGCCAAGCGCAAGAGGAAGTATAACTGGAGTGCCAAGGCTAAAAGACAAAATACCACTGGAACTGGTCAAATGAGGCACTTAAAAGTTGTATGCAGCAGATTCAGGCATGGATTCTGTGAAAGAACACCACCTAAACCCAAGAGGGTAGCTGCTGCGGCATCCAGTTTATCTTCAGAATTTCAACAAACAGTCATGCAATAAATGTTCTAGTTTAAAAAAAAAACTAATTATATATATTAAAGGTAAATGTTCCTTAACTAATCCCTAAGTATTATCAACTTTGGTTCTGACCTAGGAAATCACTAAGTCATGAAACTTCTCTCCCCAGGTAGGAATGGGAGTTATCAGATGGTAGCTTGAGTTACAGGTGGGATGAGGAAGAAAATGATCAAGGACCTCTGATATCAAGTTCCTAAGATGTCCTAAGAACCACCTAGAATAACGCTATTCAAAGTGTGTATGTGTCAGACTGCTGGAGGCCCATTCATGTCAAGGTAAACACAGAAAATCACAGTAAGCATTTAGAAACTTTTCCAGCACTTGACATTGCTGTGACATCCAAGCGCATGATTTTTCTGGTGATTCATTTTTCTTGTACTTTACAAAATTATTGGTTGGCAACAGATTAGGAGTGGAGGGAAACCCTTATAAAGCTGGTCCTTCGCCACAGATAGTTTAAGAAGCACAATCTTCTCACACTATGAAGTGCCAATTCAGTCATTATTGTTCTGAAGGAATCAAAGTACTTTTGCCCTCATTATCTTATAGCTTCTGATTTAAAGGCAATTAGATAAACCAGCAAGGAGGCACCATGGTATAATCCAAGCTTGATCAACCCACGGCCTCTGGGCCCAACACAAATTCATAAACTTTCATCAGCTATCATTAGTGTCAGTGTATTTTATGTGTGGCCCAAGACAATTCTTCTTTCAGTGTGGCCCAGGGAGGCCAAAAGATTGCACACTCCGGACTATAATCTAATGGAAAGAGTGCCAATCCACAGTAGTCAGCCAACCTAACTTCTGGTTTGCAAGAGCCAAATAACTAACTGAATATCCTAGGTAAGTCTGAGTCTCTTGACTGTTCTGCACTTTAAATTCCTCGTCTGCAAAATAATAGCAATTCTCAATCTTTTTTTTTTTTTTAATGTGTGGTTCTTTCTCACAGAAATTCTTTCTCCAAGTGGGGTCTGCAGATAAGCTACATCAGAATCCCACATCTCTATCCCAAACACTTTGATTCTGTAGGACTGGGCTAGGAACCAGGAATCTAATTTTTACAAGCACCTAGGAGATTTTTGATCCATACTAAAATTTAAGATCTATTGCAGTAAGCATATAACCTTACCAAAGACTTTAGGAAAAAAAAAAAAGTCACAATTTGTATGTAATCTCCAATAAAGAAGTTATTTGATTTTTATTATTTTTTTCTGGAGACAGGGTCTCACTCTGTTGCCCACGCTAGAGTACAGTTGTGCAACCAAAGTTCATAACCTCAAACTCCTGGACTCAAGCAATCCTCCCAGCTCAGACTCCTGAGTAGCTGAGACTGCAGGCGCACACCACCACATCTGGCTAATTGTATGTATTTTTTTGGAGACAAGGTTTTGCTATGTTGCCCAGGCTGGCCTTGATCTCCTGGACTCAAGTGATCTGCCTGCCTTGGCCTCCCAAAGTGCCAGAATTACAGGCATGAGCCACCACGCCCGGCCCAGAAAACACATTTTAATATGCTTTCATAATATGTGTAATATACATAACAGCAAATTTCCATTTTTCCCCATCTTAAAAAGTGATAGGCCAGGTGCAGAGGCTCACACCTGTAATCCCAGCACTTATCCCAACACTTTGGGAGGCCGAGGCAGACAGATCGCTTTAGGTCAGGAGTTCGACACCAGCCTGGCCAACATGATGAAACTCCATCTCTACAAAAATTACAAAAATTAGCTGGATGTGGTGGCGTGCATCTGTGGTCCCAGCTACTCAGGAGGCTGAGATGGGAGAATCACATGAATCCAGGAGGCAGAGGTTGCAGTGAGCCAAGATGGCACCACTGCACTCCAGCCTGGGTGACAGAGTGAGACTCTCAAAAAAAAAAAAAAAAAAAAGTGATGTTTGATAGGGAAGGATCAACTGTATATCAAAACGCACAAACATTTAACCAGTGGCATCAAAAACTGCTTTCCTGACATGATATTCAGAACTCGAATATGGTATATCGATCCCTCCCAAATAAAACTAGAGGCTTATTTTTATGTTTGTGTTCCTGGGATTACAGGCATGCACTACCATGCCATGCCTGGCAAATTTTTGTATTTTTAGTAGAGATGAGGGTTTCACCCTGCTGGCCAGGCTGATCTCAAACTCCTGAACCCAAGTGATCCACCCACCTTAGCCTCCCAAAGTGCTAGGATTACAGACGTGAGCCATCGCCCGACCTGTTTGTGTTGCTTCTAAAATGACAATATAAGGAGAAAGATTTCAGTCTGCTTTGTGCTAGCATTTCCACAAATAACAATGCAGTTATAGATAGCCTGTATCTCAAATAAAAACCAAATTAGTTAGTAATTGCCAACATATTTTCCTTTTTAATACTGCTTTTGGGTAGTGCAAGAGACATGTTGATGTGCTGTGGAGAAGATTTTATCAAGTAAATGCAATTCAGGAATCTGATGAAGATCATCTAGAGGTGGAGCTGCAGAACTACTATCATTTTAATGTCCCCCATTAATTGGTGGGTTCACAGTCACTATTCCTCAAGCTGCTGGTCTCTAACAGTGTCAACATTTCAGAGTTGGGAAACACTGAACTAGATCAATGGGAGTGGTGGCGATGATTCAGAATCATCTGAAGTGCTAGATTCAACCATATGGCCAAGGGTACACAGGAAGGTGGAATGCCCTTTGACAAGCTGAGAATATTCTAACATCCCTCTTCCCACCCTCTCAGTAAACAATGGCTGAAGGTATACTTTAGCTCTGGCATAGAATGATTATGCAAACTCTTCCATCAGTATATGGTAAGTAGACAAACATAAGAGAATGTGAAAGATTAGGAATTTTCCACTGTGGACTGGGAAAGTCCTCATCTCCTAAATTATTCCTTCCCACTCCTGCTTGCACATAATTTTAGCCCCTAACTGTTCCTCTCCACCCCTTGATAAAAATCCAGATTCCTCAAACTAGCTGAATTTCAGCGGACCTACTCCTGCTAAGGCTAGAAAACACTCCTTCCTCTCTCCCCAAATTAGAACATTCCTTTGCCCAGCATTTTAGAATAAAGCATATGCTCTGGTTGATCTTCCACACCATATAAAATAATAATTAGCATAGTGAAGATGGTACAATCCAACCCAACTGCAATTGGTTATGCATCTACTGACGCAAGACCTAGAAGAGGGTTGGAAGTCGATAGAGGATGAAGTTTGGTTATTTCTCAGGCAGATATCTTAATCATTACGAAAGTAAAAAAGCATGGGAGGATTAGCAGAAAATGCAGATGCAGAGGGTAGGGCACATAGTTTCTTGTATGTTTTAGGATAAAATACACTGATTCAATTGCCCTAAGACTATACACATGTGATCAGTACCAAGACTGGAAAGATTTTCCAAAGCAAATGCACAGTAAAACAAGAAGAGGGTGAGGTGGGAGACGAGGATGCACGATTTACTTAAGTAAAGCTTTTTTTTCCTTTCAAATATTTTAACATAATCCAGCAGCTGCAAATAAACAACGGTGTTGATTACTAATAAGTTGCATTTAACCACTCAGAAGCCAGCAGAGCCTCCACTTGGCCTAACTTCCTGTAAGTTTCAAGATGACTAGGCATCATTTCTTTAAAAAGGATCAAGACAGTTAAAACGTTTCAGCAGATCATACTGGCTGGAAGTAGTTCAGATCCATGTGGATTTCCCCTACTCTTAGAACTAGCCACTGGTAGAAACAAGTGACTGTCCCAGGGAACACTCCACAACCCACAGATAATGAAAACATATTTTTATCTGCAATTCTAGAAAAGGCATGTGAACATGAAAACAGAAGATGTAGGTTTAACTGTAGCATTGCAGAGCAGCAGCTTTAAAAAGTCAGATAACATTAGCTCAACAAAATCATACACCGAAGTGTGCTCAAATTCAAATTCAGCACATGGCAGTAGTAGCAGCTGAAAAACGCTGCTGAGAGAGCAAGAAGGTTTTGCTGTCTTTTTAGAGGAGAGGACAATGAAGAAATTACCAGACCAAGGTCACTTTTCAACCTAAAACAAAGGGGGGTTAGTAGCTTTAACAGAGATAAAAACCTGTGTAGGTCATAACTCCGTGAAATCAGCAGCCTAGTGAATGTCTCTCCAAGAACCTTGTAGGAAATTAAGTGTGGATTTGAGTAATTAAACATAAAGTCTTCTTGAGAGTAACTTCAATTCCTGAAGGCTAAAGCCATTTCTGTGAAACATACAGAAAAATTATGAGGCGGATTTACCAGGCATCACATCACAGCCTTTCTACTTTCACATCAGGTTGGAAATACAATGATCTAAAAAGAATAGAACGATTTGGGAGTTGTTCATTCTCTAGTCTTTGCAAAAATTCACGTGCTAGTGTAACTGTAATACACTTAGGAGTTTCCAAAAATAACACACATTTCCTCAAAAGAGATGTAGAAAAAAATAATCTCTGGGTAAAAGGTCAAACATTGTCTCTTCTGAATGCTTAAACAGCCAATTATGTGTCTAATACATTAATTCTATAAAGAGAGAGAGACTATTACAGGAAAGTTGAATAAGACATCTTGAAAAATGTACCCTGGGGCCTAAGTCCATTCAACTGACAGTAAAATCACCCCTCAAAAAATCAGTTTTATGGAACATCTAGTACTTTAATTTTCCAGCTGCCAACAGAAATATATAAGGAACAGAAATTAAACTAGTTATGGCAGCAGTGCAGTGAACAAAACTTTAATTGTATTACACACTAGTTAGACATTTACCAAACAATACAAAGGCCCCTAAGGGTAGAAACTTCTTTAGAATATAAATGATTCCCAATCAATGTGACAGAAATTAGTCTGTTTAGGCAGTAAACAGATTCATGATTTAGATGTAAAAATTCAACTGACATCATATTTCAATATAGAAAATAAATATATAAGAAATTCATCTCTAAAATGGCTTTAAATCACTGTGATTTACATATGCTGTATCATTAATAGGCCCTTTAAGCTGGTATTGTACTAATCAGCTTTTTTAACATCCTGTCCACAAAAGAGCTTATTCATTTAGCTAGGAGACAGGTGTTAGCAACCAGAAACCTCTTTTAGCCTCGAGTTCCAGGGACTGGGCCTGCATCTATGATGATGATTGGCAAGTCGAAAGAAGGGCAGCTTTAAAGAGGGAAAAGGAGGAGAGAGGGAACGAGAAACAAAGACCAAAAGGGAGAAAAGAAGATAATGAAAGAAAGGGATGTCAGGTGCTACTTAATGGGGCCACCCTCAAAGGCTCCTAGCCTAATCTGGGCTACCGTCCAAATACAGATGGCAGAATTTGGGTAATGTTATTCATTTATTCCTGTAGATAGTAACTCTGGGCACATGCCAACACTCCACTCATTCTAAAAAATTGTTTAAAGTGTTGCTAATTGTCCTGTGACTCATTCTTCTTACCCATATTCTCTGGTTCTTAACTTTAGTCCTCACTCTTTCATACATTTTCTAAAAGAGCTGACTGAGTAAATATTCCTGGAAAAAGATACAGAGAAAGCTGGATTTAGAAAAGCATGTTAAGTCTACAGAATAAAAATTGTGTGAGGAAGTGGGAGAAGGGACGTTTATTGAGTTGCCTACAATGTACAAAAAACATATTTTTCTCTCTTTTAATCCTCCTATGCATATTTCCCCCTTTTAATCCACATAACAATCCTACCAGGTATTTTCATCTTGCAGATGAAAAAAATGAAGCTCACAGACGTTAAGTAATTTGCCTAAGGTAGCACAGCCAGGAAGTGGGGGAGTCAGAGTTCAAAACCAGGCTTGTCTATTCCCTAACGTATCTAGTGCCTGAATCTGTTTTAAATCAGATGGTTCTATATTTCAGCAATTATTCTTCCTCCCATGAACTCAACACACGGCTGATGACTAAATTTTATTAACTATTTGTTAAGCACCTATTATTTTCAATAAAGGCTTCAGCTGTGTAGAAATAAAACAGGCAAACTGACTTCATTCTAAAATCCGACATACAGAGAATTCCCAGGCATCTCTCCCGTCCAACACTGATTATCATAACTAGATTCAACTACCTATTCAGACTTCTAGTTGTTTCCACATTATCATTCATTTGTCCACTCATAAGATAAAGGAAGCTACTTTCACCAAAAACCCTCCCTCATGACTCCTGATAATACAGCAGAGGGGGCCTCACTGTAAAGTAATTTACATAAAAGTTATAAAAGCTCTTTGTTATCTGTCATGACTGGGAAATGGGCTATTCTAGCAAATCAAACATCCTGGATAGCATAATGATTCTATTAGAGGGACTACCAATTTATAAGGAATTTCAATGTGCATAATAATTTCAATCTAAAAATTAAAAAAAGAAAAGGGGGACCAGGCACGGTGGCTCACGCCTGTAATCCCAACACTTTGGGAGGCTGAGGTGGGCAGATCACTTGAGGTCAGTAGTGTGAGACCAGCACATCCCTACTAAAAATACAAAAATCAGCTGGATGTGGTGGCACACATCTGTAGTTCCAGCTACTTGGGAGGCTGAGGCAGGAGAACTGCTTGAATGCAGGAGGCAGAGGTTGCAGTGAGCCGAGATCACACCACTGCACTCCAGCCTGAGTGACAGAGCTGTCACAAAAAAAAAAAGAAAGAAAGAAAGAAAAGGGAAGAAAAGTGAACCCCAAGTTTCAAAGTTCCATGGGGCTTGATGTACAGGAGATAATGCCCCCCCAACCTTAAAAAGACTATCAATGCAAAAAACAGTGGTTCCCAAACTTGACTGCACATTAAAAGCACTTGAGAAACCAGGCGCAGTGGCTCAGTGGCTCAAGTCTGTAATCCCAGCACTTTGGGAGGTCGAGGCAGGCAGACCACCTGAGGTCAGGAGTTTGACACCAGCCTGGCCAACAGGGTGAAACTTCACCTCTGCTAAAAATACAAAAATTAGCCAGGCACAGTGGCACGTGCCTGTAATCCCAGCTACTTGGGAGACGGAGGCAGGAGAATCACTTGAACCCAGGAGGCACAGGTTGTGGTGAGCCGAGATCATGCCACGCACTCTAGCCTGGGTGACAGAGCGAGACTCCATCTCAAAAAAATAAATAAATAAAAAGCACTTGGGGAGCTTTCTGAAAATACTAGATGCAAGGGAGATTTATTTAAGCTAGCTTCCAGCCGGATGCAGTGGCTCACGCCTGTAATCCCAACACTTTGGGAGGCCAAGGCGGGCAGATCACCTGAGGTCAAGAGTTTGAGACCAGCCTGGTCAACACAGTAAAATCCTATCTCTACAAAAAATACAAAAATTAGCCAGGTGTGGTGACACGCATCTGTGGTCCCAGCTACTTGGGTGGCTGAGGCAAGCGAATCTCTTGAACCTGGGAGGCGGAGGTTACAGTGAGCCGAGATCATATCACTGCACTCCAGCCTGGATGACAGAGCTGAGACCGTCTCAAAAATAAACACATAGGCTGGGCATAGTGATTCACATCTATAATCCCAGCACTTTGGGAGGCTGAGGTGGGCGGATCGCATGAGGTCAGGAGTTCAAGATCAGCCTAGCCAATGTGGTGAAACCCCTCTCTACTAAAAATGCAAAAATTAGCTGGGTGTGGTGGTGGGCGCCTGTAATCCCAGCTACTCCGGAGGCTGAGGTAGGAGAATTGCTTGAACCAGGAGACAGAGGTTGCAGTGGGCCGAGATCGTGCCACTGCACTCCAGCCTGAGTGACAGAGCAAGACTCCATCTCAAAATAAAATAAAATAAAATAAAAATAACAAAAATAAAAGGTCCATGGGGTATGGCCTCATACTAGTAATAATAAATTATAAAATTGAAAAAATAAAAGGTAGTTCCCTGGTCATCACTTACCCACCCGATCAAAATCTCCAGGAAGTGGGGCTGGGAAAACTGCATTTTTAAAGAATCTCGGTCAGTGACTCAGCAGTAAATCACCAGGTACCTCATCTTTCAAGGAGTGGCTGGCTTTTAGGAATTCCTTACAATAAAACATGCTCAAAAGGCTAAAGCTGCACTGAACACAATATGACCTGTCTTTGATGATTCAGGAGACTTCAGGATCTCCCATTACCACTAAGTTATCATTCACTACCAGTTCTAGTCCCTGCACTAACAAAATCAGTACGGTAAAGTTAATAAAGACTTTCTATTAGTAGAAAGCAGGAAAAAATAGTTTTTGTTTTATTACCAGATTCAAAAATCTGGTTTTACTCCAGAGGAAATGCAGGGTTTTTTTGTTGTTGTTGTTTTTGAGATGGAGTTTCACTCTTATTGCCCAGGTTGTAGCGCTGTGGTGCGATCTCGGTTCACTGCAACCTCCGTCTCCCAGGTTCAAGTGATTCTCCTGCCTCAGTCTCTCAAGTAGCTGGAATTACAGGCATGCACCACCATGCCCAGCTAATTTTGTGTTTTAATAGAAAAGGGGTTTCACCATATTGGTCAGGCTGGTCTCTAACTCCTGATCTCAGGTGATTACCCGCCTCTGCCTCCCAAAGTGCTGAGATTACAGGAGTGAGCCACCACGCCCAGCCAAAATGCAGATTTTATGCTTTAAAAATTAAACTCTTTAAAAACATGCAGGACTCTTTTAACCAACTGCTGAGCTTCACTTCAGAATGTTAACAGGTCCAAATACAATACAAATGTGGAATATTCACCCTGCATACGAAAAGCAAAGGAGGAACTTCATGACAGTCTTAATGAAGAGAAAGGATAATGGGTTTAAACTAAGACTGGCATAACAGGATTAGATATGACCGCTGTCCTCACCATGGCAGCTGTTAAATCTTGGAAACAGGGAGGGCACAGGTCTTTAAATACATGAAGCCAATTCCTACCTACCTGAGATGACTTTTACGTGAGATATAATAGGATACCCTACGAAGAGCCAAATTAGTTTTACTATTTTAAAACTGCATAACTAAAACCAAACACCGCGTGTTCTCACTCATAGGTGGGAACTGAACAATGAGATCACTTGGACTCGGGAAGGGGCACATCACACACTGGGGCCTATCACGGGGAGAGGGGAGGGGGGAGGGGTTGCATTGGGAGTTATACCTGATGTAAATGACGAGTTGATGGGTGCTGACGAGTTGATTGGTGCAGCACACCAACATGGCACAAGTATACATATGTAACAAACCTGCACGTTATGCACATGTACCCTACAACTTAAAGTATAATAATAATTAAAAAATTTTTTTTAAAAACTGCATAACTAATATAAAGTCACAAAATAAGAAGTTGATCAGATACTTCCCTATGAAAGAACCAGGAGTCTGTATATGAAAAGATTTAGGCTGGGCATGGTGGCTCACACCCATAATCCCAGCACTTTGGGATGCCGAGGCTGGAGGATCGCTTGAGTTCAAGGAGTCTGAGACCAGCCTGGGCAACATGGCAAAACCCTGTCTCCACCAAAAACACAGAAATTAGCTGGGCATAGTGACGCACACCTGTGGTCCCAGGTACTTGGGAGGCTAAGGTAAGAGGATTGCTTGAGCCCAGGTGGCGAGGCTGCATTGAGCTGAGATCATTTCATGGCACTCCAGCATGGGTGACAAGAGTGAGACCCCATCTCAATTAAAAAAAAAAAAAAAAGACTGTATTTACAATTGGGAAAATCTTTCTTACACAAACACCAAATAATCATTACCAATAACCAGAAGTGAAACAAAAATAACGAGTAATCGTCATCAAACCAGTACCATTACCAAACAACAATAATGAAGCAGCTCCTCGCTTGAGACTTCACCAACAGCAATTTAAACTATGTGTTCTCATTAAACTCTAATACCTTAATTCTGTTATTGTATTAACAAGTTACGAGATTCTAAGGTATAGAGGTTAAATCTTTCCTCCAAAAAAATAAACACTATGGCTAGTACAAGTTTGATATAAAAGTCTCTCTCATTAAAACAATGGCAGTATTAAAGGTTCTATGACAAGAATAAAAAATCAAGGTGGAATTAGTCCCCCTAACAACTAATTAGGTTTAAGAGGTGTTTTCAGAAAGTCTTAGGCTTGACACTCATAGAGATGGGTGTGACTGTATTTAAATCACAACGCACATGTAATTAGAAAAGAAATTGTGCCCTTTTTTGTTATTGTTGCTGTTTGTCTTCTTAAATGCTGGTCACTAAAAATGCCTTTTCCACAACCCTTAAGGGGTGTTCCAGCCTGGCGAGGTGGCTCATATCTGTAATCTCAGAACTTGGGGAAGCCAAGGCAGGAGGATCGCTTGAGCCCAGCTCATGACCAACCACATAGCAAAACCTCGTCTCTACAGAAAATACAGAAACTAGCTGGGTGTGGTTGCCCTTGCCTGAGATCCCAGCTACTCAAGAGGCTGAGAAGGGAGAGTCACCTAAGCCTAGGAGGTCAAGGCTGCAGTAAGCCATGATTACGCCACTGCACGCCAGTATGAGTGACAGAGTGAGACTCTGCCTCCAAAAAAAAAAGGTGTTCCTATTAGATGGTACCAAGCAGAGATATGTCAACTGGGTTGGTCATGAGAGAAGGTTTGAAAGAAATTGATTTTTAAGGTTTCTGAGAAGAGCTTTCTTTTTTTGTGCATGTTATTTTGGCAGCTAAACTGGTCAACTTAGATAGTTACAACCCTTGATCCCAATGAAAACAAGATATCACAACTGTCTACCTGATCAATATGAAAGTTTTTAATGGGCTGGTCTTTGCAATTAGATGGGCATTAAAATGACTGTGAGATTACATGAACATTTTCTTCAGTCACAATCAAGATATTAGCCCTGCCACATCAATCTGAAATTGTTATGAAAATATACCCAAATATTTTCAAACTTAAGAATACCTCTAAATAAACTGTTATGAACTGTACTCTAAAATTCAGAATTAAGAAATATACAATAAAAGTTCAGAAACCTTTGCCATCATCTACTTCCTTGAATGTGAAAGAGAATGCAATCAGGGAAAAGGATAAAGAAGTTGTCAAACCTGAAATCCCCTGAACAGAAAGGAATTGTCACCGCTAGGCTGCAGCCCCAGAACTCTGTACACGAATTTAGCCCAGTACCTTGTCTCCTGCCTACTCCTATTCCTAGAAGAATGGTATAATAAATGGGCAGCCCAGCCCACATTTCAGTAAATTGAACTGTCACTGGGAGAATAAGGCACCCCAAACAGTTGCAGCGACAGTGGTAACAGGAAGTCTCTCTGTCCTCCAAACCAATAATCAAAGGGATACATAAGGAACTTACTGCTTTCTTAGAAGGCCACATGCACCCCAGGATGTTTGCTCATCACGTCACTTTGGCCTTTAACCAGGGAGCAAAGTGACAGTTGTGGGTAAAACCCTATTTCCAAGCTAACAATTATCCTTCCTTATGGTAGACTAGGGGGTGCACAGGACACTCTTGATTACACAAGCAGTTTTTTTTCCCCCTAGAACAAATGACAGACCAACAAAAAGGAGAAAATATGCTGTTGTTTATCTCTTCTGCCAGCCTGAACTCAAGCTCTGAGCAGACGTGCCAGCGGAGGCTCTGGCTCCCCTGGTTCGCCAGACTTCCCCATGTCTGGTCAAATGTCTCCTGGGCAGCCGGCTGAAGAGAGGCCCCATTTCCCTCTCGGTCTTGACCGCTGCCGCACAGTGGCGACCTCACACACATCGCGAACAGAGGACAACTCCCAAGCGAGGGAACAGTGGACCCTGGGGGGAGAGCCGCATTCCCAAACTTCATCAAACCTCCAAACTCCAAACCTCCCTCCTCCAGCCACCTCCGTCTAGGACGAAGGTAGGGACGAGCTGGTTCCTTCAAAGGGGTAAGCAGGCCGCCGCGGACATGCCTCAGTTTCCTTTGCCGTACAAAGAGATATCTTTTCCCCACAAGCCAACTAGACCTGCCGGTCTGCAGGGCACCTGGGGATAATCGAGGACGCACGTCTCCTGTTACTGCCCCCACAGGTGAAACGCTTTCTTTGAGGGGACTTTTCAAAGGACAGGTGTGGGCTGCCCTGAAGGCGGGGACTTGCAGCCAGGAAAGGGCTTCCCCCCACCCCTGTAGGGCAGAGAGAGTCCCAGGCCGCGCCCCACACAGAGGAGGGGCCCCCAGACTACAGCCTGACGGCACCCGAGCGTACCCCTTCCCGTCCTTCCCCAGCCGGGCGCCCTGCGGCCCCCAGCGCCGCCGCCGCCGCAGCCTCCTCACCTGCTGCGGCCGCCGGCCCGGCCGGCACCTGGGAGAGGAGGCGAGGGGAGGGGCCGGATCTCGGCCGCGGACGCCTCAGGCAGGGAGGCTGCGGACTCCGCCGCGGCGGCGTCTCTGGGGCTGAGGGGCACCCGGGGGCGGTCGCGACATCCTCACGGCCGGCCCCAGGAAGTCGGCCCCCCCACCCATCCCCAGCCGGCCCGGCCCGGCCGCTCCCGCCCCTCGCGCGGCCCCGCCCCTGACTCGGCCCCGCCCCCTCTCGGGAGCGCGCCTCCGCTCCCGCCGCGCCCGATCCACCATAGAGAAGAGCCAGGCGCGCAGCGGCCTCGAGCGCGGCCTCCTCTCGCGCCCCCTGGCGGAGCTGAGGCTCCCGGAGGCGGGGCCGGGCTGGCCAGAGCCGTGGGACCGTAGGAGGCGTCGTTTCTCCGAAGTCATAGTGTCGGCCACTGCTGGTTACCTTGGTCACACACCTCTGCGGGAGGCGCCCAAGGGTCCAGGTCCACGTCTTAGCTGGGTCAAGACCCGGCTTGGTGACCTTGAGCGAGTCCCTCAACACCTCTGAACGCAGTTCATAAAACTTTGAAAGGTGCCTGACTTTCATGTCTCATTGACTCTCGTCAGTGCTATGAGCAGGCGATGGTTTCCCCCACTTCATGATTGGAGAAACCCAGCCCCACTAGGGGTTACGAGCTTATTCAGCGTCCCACAACTGGGAGGTATTAGAAGCCGGGTCTGTGGGACCTAAAAGCCCATGCTTGTCCCACTGACTCCAGCACTGACCAGTCTAAACCCCTAGGACTAGCTACTTCCCCTCAGGAAGCTGAGGAAACTGCTGAGGAAGGCTGTGGTAGCGTAAGAATGACTCAGCAAGGATCCACCCCTGCCCTTCACCCGTGCACCTTTCAGCAAGGTACCTAACCTTTACGAACTCTGGTTTTCTCACCCCAGAAACACAGGTTGGCGTGAGGATTTAGTGAGCACATGCATGTAGCTGTGCTTATTACTAAGTACAAACAGCAGGGCGGCCCAGGGGATGGTTAGCCAGCGTGGGCTACGATGCCTAGTCATGAACATAATATTAAGTTCTAATCCTTCTTTTAAATGGTGTCTAGTGACACAATTTTCTTAGGCTTTAGGTTCTATTGAGAACCCCCAGAGTTTTTCTGAGCAATTTGTATTTTCAAACAAGTAATATCGTAAGGAAAAGTGAAGTAAAAAATAAGATCATGAGCCAGGCGTGGTGGCTCATGCCTGTAATCCCAGCACTTTGGAAGGCTGAGGTGGGTGGATCACCTGACGTCAGGAGTTCGAGACCAGCCTGGCCAACATGGTGAAACCCCATCTCTATCAAAAACACAAAAATTAGCCAGGAATGGTGGCGGATGCCTGTAATCCCAGCTACTTGGAAGGCAGAGGTTGCAGTGAGTCAAGGTCACGCCATTGCACTCCAGCCTGGGCAACAAGGGTGAGACGGTGTCTCAATAATAATAACAATAATATTACATATACATACCAGACTCTGTCACTTTACAAGTATTATTTCCAATCCTCACAACGCAGCAAACTGAGTACTATTATTCCCATGTTATCAGTGAGGATCTACATATTAAGTAATTTACCCAAAGCCACATGGTTAGAAAAAGATGGAGCTGGAATGTATTTTTTTTTTTTTTTTCTTTCAACCAGAAGTGTCTTGAATACACGGAGCTGCAATTTATTTATTTTTATTTTTTGAGACAGGGGTCTCACTGTCACCCAGGCTGGAATGCAGTGGTGTGATCTCGGCTCATTGCAACCTCCACCTCCCAGGTTCAAAGGATCCTCCCACCCTATAGGTGGGTCTACAGTCATCCGCTACCACGCCCGGCTAATTTGTTTATTTGTTTGCCTGTTTTTGGTAGAGACAGTTTCACCATGTTGGCCAGGCTGGTCTTAAACTCCTAACCTCAAGCGATCTGCCGCCTCGGCCTCCCAAAGTGCTGGGATTACAGGGATGAGCCACTGCACCCCAACAAGCTGGAATTTAAAACCGATTTTTTCAATCACCTGGAATGCATGGAAAGACTGATCTGCTAAAGGCCTCCCACATCCGAATTAAATGTACCCATCGTTTTCCTTCCTGGCTGTTTTTGTAACTTACCCTGATGCAATTCTGTCTTGTCTGCTTCTCTCCAAGTCTCTATTTCCACCCCTACCCTCCAAAGGCATTTATTATCTCCTCCTTTCCCTCTAATTCCTTTTCCCTAGATATGCCAGGACCTTGTCCATCCTCTCAATTCTGAAATAGATTCCTAGCTGTGATGAAGGCACAGCATTTTCCACCACATCACTCTTTCTCTTGATAGAAATCATAGTTATAGAAAGTTAATAGGTCCAGGCCAGTCGCAGTGGCTCATGCCTCTAATCCCAGCACTTTGGAAGACCTGATCACTTGAGGTCAGGAGTTTGAGACCAGCCTGGCCAATGTAGTGAAACCCCGTCTCTACTAAAAATAACAATAATTGGGCCGGGTGCGGTGGCTCACGCCTGTAATCCCAGCACTTTGGGAGGCCAAGGCGGGCGGATCACGAGGTCAGGAGATCGAGACCATCCTGGCTAACACGGTGAAACCCCGTCTACACTAAAAATACAAAAAATTAGCCGGTTGTGGTGGCAGGCACTTGTAGTCCCAGCTACTTGGGAGGCTAAGGCAGGAGAATGGTGTGAACCCGGGAGGCGGACCTTGCAGTGAGCCGAGATCGCGCCATTGCACTCCAGCCTGGGTGACAGAGCGAGACTCTATCTCAAAAATAAATAAATAAATAAATAAATAAATAATAAAATAACAAAAATTAACCAGGCATGGTGGCATACACCTATAATCCCAGCTACTCAGGAGGCTGAGGCAGGAGAATCACTTGAACTCAGGAGATGGAGGCTGCAGTGAACCGAGATCATGCCACTGCACTCCAGCCTGGGTGACAGAGTAAGGCTCTATCTCAAAAAAAAAAAAAAAAAAAAAAAAAGTTAATAGGTCCAGAACAAGGGTGGGGTGAGACCTGGAGATGTCCTTTTGTAAACTTAGTTTACAACCTGAAGGTTCAGTTCTGAAAGGGGGTGCACTTAATCCACCAATCGGATCCAATAATTGAAGTCTAGATTCATGACAGCCTGTGGAAATCATTTTTTTCTGGGCCTTCTGGTCCATATTACAAGCAAATCATTGGAATGCTACTAAATAATGTGATATCACTGCAGCACAGAGGCCTCCGAGCTGCGTTTACCCACGCTCCTCCTTTCTCCACCTTAGGCATTACCACCATCACTATTTTTCATCTTTATCATGCCCTTCCACAGAGGCATTCAATAATGTACCCATTGTGCAAGTAATCTGAAATCCTTTTCGGCAAGCAATAGTATTTAATAGTGATAAAACACTAATTTGTCTACCAAGTGACATATTTATAGGAGCTGTTTATTTGGATATATTTTTATTATTTCTCCTCATTTGCTAAGTACTTTCCAATACATATTTATGAAGCACAGGCCTTTCCCTAAACAGTAGTGAAAAAATAAATCATACTATTTCTTTTATTAGTAGCAGCATGGCTTGGAAGTCCTAGTGCCCTGATTTTAGTTACTTCTAGCAAGAGCTGGAAGAATTAATAGTGACTGACCACCTACTATGTGCCAGATTCTCTGTGAAAGGCACTTTACATAAATTATCTGTTTAATTCCCCTGAGACATATATTTTACCAACAAAGAAAATGTAATTCCCCTGCAACATACACTTTACCAGTAGGACGGAGACATTACCTTGTCTAAGTAATTCGGCCAGAAAGGGACTAGCAGGGTTTTGAACTTAGATCTTTTTCCTGATTCCAAAATCCCAAATCACCATTCCATTTCACCAGCACGCCCTACCGACTTCTCTGGACCTAATAGCTTCTGTTTTTGAGAGAGGATGCGTAGGTTACTGAGAATGGAACAGTTAGAGATAAACATACACAGGGTGCTAACCCTAATTTTTCTAAGAGAGGTTACCCTTCAAGGAATTTACTCCCTAAGAAATCAATGGAAGGATGTTGCCCAAAGAGAAGAGCCAGTACTAGCACTTGATCCATTCCTGGAGACAGAACTGGCTTCATTGTTTGCAAGAAACAGTGCAAAATATGGGACCCTTGTTTAAAAATTAAGAATTTCAAGATGGCAACAGCAGAGCATTAAACTAAGTGCAGGGCCCTGCTAAGCATGGGGCCCTGTGTGACTGCACTGGTCATATCACCATGTAGCTGGGCCTGCCTGGACAGAAGAAAGCTGTCATCAGTACCTCCCATGTATCATAAGCTTCATAATATGAGATTGAGTGCCTATGTCATGCCTGGAAAACTATCCAGTGTTTTACATAAGCTACATGATCCTAAAACAACTCTATGAAACAGATGTTATTTTTCCCATTTCACAGTGGATGAAACTAAGGTTTAAAGAGACTGTTATTCATCCAATGTTATACGGCAAGTAAATGTCAAAGCTAGGACCAAGTTAGTTGAGATCTAAAAAATCCTGTTCCTTGGCTTTGTATCTTTGTCAGCATAGGCCCATTATTTTCCTACAAAACTCAAACTTAAACTGAGGCTATTAGGCCAAAAACTACAGAGAGGCCAAGGAAGACCAGAAATTCAAGGGCTACTCAAAAAGTCAAACTTGTGCAGCAGCTGAAGCGCAGTCGTACAGATCCAGGGCATGAGGACCTGGCAGAGAGAACTCCATCATTCATGGTAAATGTCATGGCCAATACCCAGACTCCTCTAAGACTGAAGGGAAACCCAGTGAGGTGCTTGATACAGAGCAGCTACATGGAACCTGAGGCATCTAACTCAGTAAAATATTGCAAATAGTCCACTACAGTTAGAAACAAGACAAGGATGATTGTTACTGTTGCTTCTATTCCGTGTAGTACTAAAAGTCAGTTTATACAGTGCAATAGGACAAGAAAAAATGATAGAAAGCATTCAGGATCACTTTGGATTAATAATATACCTAACTCTAAGTTAAGGCCTATGCATCGCAGAGCCTTCTCCAATGCCAACCAGAATTCGACAGTTTAAACCTTACCCAGTGCTTGCTTCAGCAGCACATACACTAAAGTTGGAACAATACAAAGGAGATTAGCATGGCCCCTGAAATAAATTAAAAAATAAATCCTACCCAGACAACTGCATGACAGAACACAGCAAAAACCTAGTAGGATATACATCTAAATCCCTTATCTCCTCCTTCTTCACATCTCAGGGCTGCAGAGGCCCTGTTGTTTTGTTTTGTTTTTTTGAGACAGAGTCTCGTTCCGTCGCCCAGACTGGAGTGCAGTAGCCTGATCTCGGCTCACTGCAACTTCCACCACCTGGGTTCAAGCAATTCTCCTGCCTCAGCCTTCTGAGTAGCTGGAACTATAGGCACCTGCCACCACGCCCAGCTAAATTTTGTATTTTTAATAGAAATGGGGTTTCACCATGTTGCCCAAGCTGGTCTCGAACTCCTGATTTCAAATGATCCACCCGAATCAGCCTCCCAGAGTGCTGAGAAGACAGGCGTGAGCCTCTACACTCAGCCGGTCCTGTTGTTTTTTATTCAGCTTTATTTCCCCCTAAACCTCCAGTTCTCTTTAATACTAATGGTATCTGCCTTCTCCAAGTGTTTGTCATTCTCTTGTAACTTCTCTGGGGGAAATCAGAAAGAGCTGAGAAAGTAGATCTGTGATCCAGCTTTTTATGGAGAGCTAAGCTGAAAAGAGGTTGGGATGTGCAGCCCTTGCTGCTATCAGGGCAAAGTATGAAAAAGAATTTTGTGGAAACATTTACATATTTACAGCAGAAGGCAGCATGCAGATGGGACAAAATGGGTTTGGTATCAGGCAGACATGTGTCTGGATTCCCGTGCTGCCACTTATTAGCTTTATGTCCTTAACCTCACTGAGCTCCCATTTACTGTCTATTAAATGGAATGAGTCCCTCTGCCACAAGGCAGTCCTAAGGTCATAATGAGACATGCATCAGGGGCCTAAGAATGCATAATAGAGCCTTGATTAACTCGTCTTGGGGACTACCGTAGGTACTAGTGAGAGGCTGCCCACCCAGCATCCAGTTCATCCACACACTCTCCTTTCTAGTAGAAAGCAGAACTCCCATTTTTCTTTCAGTGGCTCCAGCATGTGCTTCAGGAAAACCTGTCCCCAGCCTCAGCTCCAGGGCTATTTCCTAGTTGGTTCGAGTCAATCACAGCAGTCCCTTTTTCTTACCAGTTACTGTATTACACGTGGGTGTATGAAGCAATTCTGCACCAGTGAGATTTGAGGTGAGTCAGCTTTGGTTGGAAGTTAGTTTTGAGTTAGTCCTTTGTTAAATTAAATTTGGGGTCGGGTGCAGTGGCTCATGCCTGTAATCCAGGCACTTTGGGAGGCAGAGGCATGTGAATCACCTGAGGTCAGGAGTTTGAGACCAGTCTGGCCAACATGGTGAAACCCCGTCTCTACTAAAAATACAAAAAGAGCCGGGGATGGGGGTGCATGCTTGTAATCCCAGCTACTCTGGAGGCTGAGGCAGGAGAATTGCTTGAACCCAGGAGGCGGAGGTTGCAGTGAGCCAAGACCGTGCCACTGCACTCCAGCCTGGTGACAAAGTGAGACTCTGTCTCAAACAAACAAACAAGCAACAAACAAACAAAAGCTACATTTGGCCTGAGGGCTAGTCACAGTGGCTCATGCCTATAATCCCAGC